>NC_090246.1:81707805-81797805 GCF_037325665.1 Littorina saxatilis
TGTTTGTTTGTTTGTTTGCTTAACGCCCAGCCGACCACGAAGGGCCATATCAGGGCGGTGCTGCTTTGACATATAACGTGCGCCACACACAAGACAGAAGTCGCAGCACAGGCTTCATGTCTCACCCAGTCACATTATTCTGACACCGGACCAACCAGTCCTAGCACTAACCCCATAATGCCAGACGCCAGGCGGAGCAGCCACTAGATTGCCAATTTTAAGGTCTTAGGTATGACCCGGCCGGGGTTCGAACCCACGACCTCCCGATCACGGGGCGGACGCCTTACCACTGGGCCAACCGTACCGGTGGGTAAGGCTATCAGCTGGTTAAATGTTCGTAACCTCAGTAGTCTAATAAAAATCATGCTTTGCCCTGGGGATACGAACTCAAGCAAAAGCTTATATTACGTGTCCCGGGCTCATTTCACAATACACAGACAGTATGACGTAACAGCTAGTACAGCCCTGCTTAAATATGCGTTTCCCAGTAAAGCTAAAACACGAGGGAATCCAACCATGGGTTTGTACTGACCCGCTCTTGGTTTAAACAATATTTTATACACAGAAATACAATTGTAATAGGAACAGTGAAAATTAGGGACACGAACTCAAGCATATTTCCCATTACACGGATAGTATGACGTAACAGCAATGACGTTTGTCACAACATTTAGTACTGACCTGCTCTTGACCTTCTGCAGCTGGTCGATCTGGTCGGACATTTCGTTGGCAGCATCCTGGGCCTTCTTGCGCAGAGTTGAAACCTGGGCTTCGTGCTGAAGGGTCTGCTCTTCGAGATCACGTCGAAGCTTCAGCAATTCCTGCTCACGTTTCTTGTTCAGCTCAATCTGGGCCGCAGTGGCGCCACCTGCCTCGTCCAGACGCTCAGACAGCTCGTCCAACTCGCGGGACACTTCCTGCTTCTGTTTCTCAATCTGTGGGAGAGAGGTCAGAATGTGTGAGGAAAAAGGTGTGAGAAAAAAGTGTGAAGTGTGTGAAAAAAAGCCTGATATCATAATTTGTCGAAGGCAACTTCGCGAAGTATACTTCACAAAGCTCGCTGCACGAAGCCGCGTTGGTGGGACTTTGATGTGTGATTTTTTTGTTATTTTTTTTTTTTTTTAGCTGCATTATTTTAGTTATTCATGAGTGGGTGGGTGGAGGGGATGGGCTAGTTCTAACTATGCATTAGATTATAAAATTGTATTCTGTGTAGACCCTTCCACCAGCATCTTAGACCACTCTTTGTACATTTTCTTTTAATAGATTATTGTCATTTGTTTTACCTCATGTCTGCCCTGCGTGTGATGGTGTGATCGTGACTGCTGTAGTGTGGGCGTGTGTGTGTTGGTGTGTATGTCAGTGTATGTGTGGGCGTGTGTGTGTGTGTGTCAGTGTGTGTGTGGGTGTGTGTGTGTGCGTGATTTTACCAACACTACGCTAAATTCCTTGTGCTTTAAATGTTTTTTAATGTCACTTGGCTCAATAAATACTGTATTCTGTATTCTGTATTCTGTATTGAATTTTCGGTCAAACGACTTCTTGAAGTCTTCGCGAAGTCAACTTTGGGCTCAGTTAAGGAAGGCCCTGAGACTAGAGAAAGTAGTGATGTGGCTTGTGAAGTCAGGTGAAAAAAGAAGATATACCTTACTTTTCGTATTTTTCGTTGATAGTAAATGAATATCGCACGTGCGCTTAAGTGGCAGAAATAACCGACGATGAAGTGGCAAAACAACGAAAACAGCTTTGAAAATCTAACTAAAAATATTCTTTTTTTACAAAGAGAGTCTTCTTCTTCTGCGTTCGATGTTGATGGCCGTGCTAAATCCTCAGACCAGTGGCTGCCAGGAAGTCCGCAGTACAAAGAGAGTCTAATTTGTTTTGTTTTTAACCCAAAGAGTGCTTTTTTCATGTGATAGAAAAGCCAACAAGCGTTGGGTCGATAGGATTTTTATCAAGAAAATAAGAAAAAGTTTCGTTTATCATCTAATCAGATAAAGGAACCAGTTTCCAAGCGAAGTGCAAGGAAACCCGCCTCAGCGAAACGCAGACAACATTTCACATTCCTTCACTTCCGTCAACCTAAGTGCCTACGTAAAAGTTGGTGCCATTTTTAGACTGGCTGTCGGCACCGTCATTGCTGATAAGTTGCACAGCTGTTCTCGTGTGTATAGATAGCATAGCAACGGCTTGGCACACCGCTGTACACTGGCATCTAGTAACAATAATGTGCACGTGCACTACGCTGCAGAAAGAATGCTGTCCTAAATTACTGACGGGTGCATCACGAACACAGAATGCTTTTCCGCCAAGTAATCATAATATTAGTCTCCCCGAGAGGCCGTGTAGAGAAATGGGATTCTTACCAGCAGCTAATTTTAATCGCCGTATTACGTCACTACCGGTTAATCAAAACCAGCACAGGGTTATTAAGTGCCTTACTTTCACTGAGCTTCGAAGATTTTAACTACTTGCTGAAGAATTTGTAAACTCAGCAAAATGGGCTTTTTGTGCATGTATTTCCTGTCTACATCTGCGTCACGATGTTCTTCTGATAAGCTCTTACGTCTAGACTGAGACTGACCTTATCGTTCTTTTATTGTATGTGATGGTGCGTGCAGGCTTGTGTCTTTGTTTTTTTCCCTCTCTCTCGGGCTAAGAGAGTGTAGAGTTTCTACGCATATCTCATATTTTGCTCATCTTTCCCCTTTCAATCATATATCTAACGATTAAATCAAGAATAAGTAATAAACAGCATTGATCTAATTTCTTTCTTTTCAATCATCAAACTCTTGGCCAAAATGTGCCGGCCACTACAACCAACCCCCCCCCCCCCTCCTCCTCACCAATAGTGACACACACACAGGGTTTACACACACACAGCAAGACTGAGAGTACTGAAGGAGCTCAGATATGAAGTTAGCTGATGGGCAAGTACTTATCTCAACACGGTAGTCAGTGACTCTTATCTCTTCCAGTTCAGCCTGTGCCTGGCTATCTGCGCCGGGAGAGATGAAACCAAACCCTACCTGCCACGCTCTTATCGACAATCTATTCAAACCTGGAGGAAACTGCTTGAGTTACCTGTATGTCTGTCGGGGCTGGGAGGAAATGGATGTGCGCTAGATGTGTGTGTAAGGGGAGGGGGTCGGGGGGGGGGGGGGGCTATCTAAACTGGTCAGCCAGTGTAGGAATAATGTTCACAACTGCTAAGTCTGCCAGCGGCAGTGGAATGCAAGGTATGTTGAAATTAATCACACCTCCGGTGGTACAGTTAGATACAGATTATTGTCTTCATAGAAACTGTTCATAATAAGTACGCTGGATTTGAGAACAATATTTTATAAATCTTTTTTTTTTGTTTTTAAGCCTCAAAGATTTGATCAATTGGTAACGCTGCTTTGATTTAAGAAAACAAATCCAGAGAAAGTGCCAGAACAAGAGTTTAGCACACACTCTTTCCTGATGAAGAAAACAACACGCCAAGCTACCAAGAAGTTTTCATTCTGAAGACATGAAACTGTCCCTGAATTGAATTATTTCGCCATACCACTTAACTGGCGTGTATCACGTGTGCAGGGTTCACATAGTTCTGTGCTGTGCTGTTGCCAAAAGTAAGTGAAATGCACACCGGCATTTTTGTCTGCCGTGACGTAAGCGATTTAAAATGCAATCAGTCTACACGGGCGTGTTTTATGTCATGGTTAAAGAGGATCGTTTTGAAATGGTGCCGGTTTTTAGCTAAAATGGGGCAGTCATTAAAATACCTTTCATTTTCTTCTTCTCCCCCAGTCTTTCCTCAAATTCCCCCAATCCCATTCACTCACTCTCATACTGAAATTGAAAAGGAATTGTTCTCGGTACAATCAGGAAACCCCAGGCAGGAAAACAAGAAGAAGAAAAAACAAAAGAGAATTGCAATTCGCTTCTACACCACCTCCCTTATCCCATCCCAACTCCTGCGGTACCAGCGGAGTAATACTCCCAATTGACTGGTAAGATCAGTCGAGAGAAGTTTTCCTTCAGAAAAGCAAAGAACACGAAAGATAACACAAACACAAGAGGTGAAAAAGAGAGTGACAGAACAAAACAGTTGAACCTACCTTTGCACGGGCGGCACGCTCGGCTTCCAGTTCCTCTTCCAGTTCCTCGATACGGGCCTGTAAAGCACGGGTTGTCATGGTTACGCTTTGTTCTCACACACCAAAATCTCCTTGTTGCCACGTAAGTTATTATCTAAAGTCCAAGTCAATTGTCGAAAGTTTAGGGTTTTTCACACAGGAGATGAAATCGTCGAAAATGAAAATCTCGGTCCAGTAAGACACAGTATCACAGCTTCTTGGATCAGTGAAGTTGGGGAGGGGGGGTTGCTAGGGGGAAAATGGAAGGTCAGTTGGGGAAAATGGAAGGTAAAGGGTAAGGTCGGCTGCTGGGTAGATCAGGTAAAAGGTTGTAGGCCGAGAGGAGGAAAGGGAGGGTAAACTAGACATCACACACAGGGAAGGAACAGAGGAATGAGAAGACCTCCGAGGCGTCAAGTCCAAAGCCCAGACTAGAAACTCTGAACTTGAAACGGCCCTGCCAGACTGGAGGCATACTTCAAACGTGAGTCATTCCAAGTGAAGGGGGAGATGGGTAGGCGCCAGAGAGGCAACGATAGATGAGAGAAGCCAGGCGAGAAATTTAAGACGTTTCGATTTTTTAAGTTTTTTGTTTTTTGTTCGTCAGTGTTTGAACTGGCAAGGTGGGATAAAAACGAGGGCCCCAGACCCTGTATTGACTGACTGCAGCTGCAAGATGTAGTTGCCAAGAAAGCAAAACGTGCATTACAGGTGAAAACTGCATCATCTCACCTCCCCCCAAAATAAACCACCCTGCTTCTTGCGCCGCTGAAGATGTCATTCCCACGTTTACGAGAACCTAAGTCTTATCATGATGCCCCTCTTCGGAAGGGATTTATTCCTTCCTTCACTCTGTAAACACCCCTGTCGCTTATCTAGTGCCAGAAAATGAATTTGCGTGACAGAAATAAGGAATACGATCCCGATGCTAGCAGGAGGGATGAGGGTAGGGAAAAGGATGGAAAAACAACAAGCTGTGAAATTGTTTCTGCCTTAAACAGATACTGCTGCGATAGCTTAATAACGGTCTGTTTAATGTCTTGATTCCAAAGACGTCAGTGGGTACAAAACTGTAAAGTCAATGTCTGCAGTAAAAGAAGATATCGTAGCAAAACGTCATCGTTTTTCACACACAAAAGTCGTACGTAGATCACGATTTTTGTTACGTCATCCCACAGGCGGAAGGTATCGTCCACTGGACTACTACTATCACAGAAAGACTACAAGGTACGTCACTCACCTTCGAGTCTTCTGTGTTCTTGGAGTCGCTTCCTGGGGTAAAATATTGTTCAAGACGGTTTGCCTCTTCCCACAGTCTGTGTAAGGTCAAATGAATACAGTTGAATGATTGTTTGAACTGTATGTACCTTTAATTTTCAGCTTCCGTCCCTTGCAGGTTGTTTTTAACCATCATTTGGACGAATCTTCGTTTGCGAGCCGCTAACTTCCACTCGGCGTCAAACTCATGCATCCGCACCGAATATGCATACCAGCGCTCATTGGTCTAAAACATATGTAAATATTGTGCAGCAACCACGGGAAAATAATCTTCGAATATCCTGTTATTAACCGGCAATGAGCGCTGGTATGCATATTCGGTGCGGATGCATGAGTTTGACGCCGAGTGGAAGTTAGCGGCTCGCAAACGAAGATTCGTCCAAATGATGGTTAAAAACAACCTGCAAGGGACGGAAGCTGAAAATTAAAGGTACATACAGTTCAAACAATCATTCAACTGTATTTATTTGACCTTACACAGACTGTAGGAAGAGGCAAACCGTCTTGAACAATATTTTACCCCAGGAAGCGACTCCAAGAACACAGAAGACTCGAAGGTGAGTGACGTACCTTGTAGTCTTTCTGTGATAGTAGTAGTCCAGTGGACGATACCTTCCGCCTGTGGTCATCCTACACAAATCGTCTGCCTTCAGCCGCGCTTTACACGTCTCAATTTCTGCAGATAAATCCGTCAGATATCCAAAATTAGACTAAACAAAAGGCAACAAAATGCAGCATGAACATTTTCACCGTTGAACGAACCATGATAATGCATCAGTATGAGAGAGAACAAAACATGGAATGAAATGGCACTTGATGGTATTGGTGAAAAACACGAAATGGTAAAGAATGGTGAAAAATGACACTGATCATGAAACAGCAAAACTAAATCTTCACATGAGACTGTACCAGCAATGAATCTACTCCGTCGTGACAGACGTCTAGAGCACATCAATTCAGTTTTCGTTGGCGCATTCGCAAAAACAAAAGCAAAAGCAGTGCCACGTTTCGTTTCGTGAAGAAACATAATCCGGCCATCGATCCATGAACGTGAAATACGAAGCCACAGTGACACGACACTGACACAAATTGTGCTCGCGTCAGCGCAAAGCACATGGCAATAACAAAAATAACAACAACAAAAATAAATCACGAAAATAGTAAACAAAATAATAAAAAGCGCAGCAACCTGATAAAAAGCAATAAGCGGAACTGTGACAACAAGATAAAAAAAAACTCGGTACTGTACTTCAAGCATGATCCTAAGCCCAGGAGCAACCACGGCGAGGTCCGCCGAGTCTCGGAGGGCTTTCCTGCTACGAGCGCTCATATGGAAGTTCCTTTGCGGTTCGTAGTTGGGCTGAAAGAGCAGCGGATGAGTGGCGATATTCTCCAACACACTGGGACTCGTCCCACGAAACTCCCTGGACAGCGCAGCGACACCCAGGTAATCCCCATAATCTCGCGTCGACTTCGTCTTCGATGACGATGTCGATGACTTCTTAGTGGAACTGACTTCGGCGACTTTAGTCTGCTTGCTTTGTTGCTGCTGCTGCTGTGACGATGGAGGTCTTGGTTTCCGGGGCCGCGTCTCCTGGTCTTCGACCGGAGCGGGTTTTGCTGGTGCCGGTGCTGGTGCCTGCTTCTCCGGGTTTTTCTTGACCACCACCTGTGGCTTGACCGTCTCGATCTGTTCCTCTTGGCTGGCCGGCGGCGCCGACTGAGGCTCAGGGGCAGGGGCCTCTATCGAAATGGTTTCACCCTCGCCCGACATGATGGTTGTTGGTTGTTACTTACTGCTTTTAACGAAAGTCCTGTGTTGTCGAATTGTTTTGCAGTGTGCCTGGTTGGGAGTTATCGCCCTGCGAAGAAGAGATAGCTCCTGGCTTTCTGCTTCCTCCCTCAGACCCGGCTGCTGGCGTGCAATGAAAAGTGTGGGCAACACGGAGAGCTAGGCTTGTTGCGGAATGGAGTCACCACGATCCTCAGCGGAAAAACACGACGAAGAGGAGGAGAGAGGAGGGGGTGGTAGGGGTGAGGGGTGAGGAGGGGATAGGGGGTTAAGGTTGATGAGTTGAGTCGAAGTGAGACGAAGGGGGACGTCGGGTAGGTAGGTACGTCTCCACGAAAATGAGGAGTCTGCGTGGCCTGGGCCTGTCACCACCCAAGCACACACGCACACACTCTCCGGGTCACACCTTAGACTTCACAAAAGTCTATCAAGGGTAGGGGTAGAGCAGAGATGCTCGGGGGGAGCCGCCGGCACTGACACAGGTATTGCTGGGACTGAGGTGAAAGCCTTCGCTCACAGTATATGAGAACGCAGGCAGGGGCAGGCAGCGTCTGCATTGTTCGCTGTGATTCACCTGCCTGGCTGGAAGTCGAACCCCCGCTCCTCACGTCACAGCTAAACACTCGGGCTGGAAGTGGCAAGCACTGATGATTGGGTGGGGGGGGGGGGGGGAGAGAGAGTAGGGGGTAGCAGAATTCACTTTCAAATGAAGTCAAGGGGTGATGGGGTGTACAGAAGATTCACTCCTCTGTCTCTAGCACTAGCATTCTTCCGAGAGAGAAAGAGACTCAACGGCGAAGCCTCAGCATTATGCTAAACAGGAGTCAGGGTAGAAGGAGGAGGAGAAGGAGAAGGAGGGGGGGGGGGGGGGCAGACAGGTAATGATGTGCGAGGTGAAGGCAGCCCAGCATACCTGGAGGCTATCCTATGCGTGGCTCCAGACAATCAGAGCGGCCATGGCATGTTCTGCTTACATTGCACTTGTTATGTTAGTGGAGATGATGCAGGAAGGGGAGAGGGGGGGGGGGGTACCAGGAACCGCTACCAACTGACAGACGTGCGATGCCACTACCACTGCCTATGGAATGAGGATTACGTAATGACACACGGAAGGCATAACATCCTCATGTCTATGCTAGAATATTGCCGCTCTTCCAGAGAGACAGAGACAGAGACAGAGAAGAAAGAGAGAGACAAAAAAGAGAGAAAAAAAGAGAGAGAGAGACAGACAGAGAGAGAGAGAGAGAGAGAGAGAGAGAGAGAGAGAGAGAGAGAGAGATTCGCCAAGAACGCAAAACCAGGAAGCCTCGCAACCCCAAAAAAAAAACCCAGCAGAAAAAGTGAAAGCTGGTAAATTAACTGTTTGCTGCGGCGCTTCTTCTACTGGCAGCCAACACTACATCAACACAGAAGAAAAAAAAACTGCCAAAAAAAAAAACGAAAGGGAAAACAGCAGCGGGGAAAAAAAATAGAATTCCATTCGTCATCATGGGGTGCGAAGCAGCGAAAATGCTTCGTCGAGAAAAACAAGGCAAGAAAACTGCTTGCCTACACTTGGGGGGGATAGGAGGAAAACAGGAAGACACTACCGATCCCAACCAGCACGCGCCGCCCCTCTCGCACGCGCAAGCCGGCTTTGCTCACGTGCTCTTGCCATATCCAGCCCTCTTTTCCTTATTTAGCAGGCGGGTGCCTTCTCAAGTTTCACAACATGCTCAGGTAAGACTCTGACTCTCACCTGGCGTATGTGCGTGAGCGTAGACAGAAACAAAAATGGAAACGCGACGGGTGAACTGACTTTCTAGTTTCTACAGTGGCCTCATTAAATTGGCGGCTAACTTTTCCAAAGTTCCGGCACTGATGTGAAGTTCCAATGGTTGCATCATTCATCGAATTTTCGTGATTGTTTCCCCAAAACTGACTTAATTTCAACCCACCTGCTCTCGCCCCGTTCTAAATTAATCGTCTCTTTAGTCCTCAAACTCAAGTTCTGCATGTGTATCATATCCCCGAAGAAACATTCTCAGCTGACTAAGTTGTTTAGAAAGTGGAAGAAATATGGGGTTTTTTCTTCTTTAAAACTGAATCCCTAAACACCGAAGACGCTTTGCACCAAAAATGTGTCACATTTACTTGATTCTTCCGAACTCGAAATGAGCAGAGTGAGCAAGTTCTGCTCTGTCGAGTGCATTCCAGCCACCCCCAAACTGGCACGGTTTCTAACCAGAAGAGGTTGGAAAATGTTTTGCCGATTGCTTCCGTGTACCCAAAGGCTCACGTTTCATCATAAGAGCAAGGCATATTTCTATTTATTAGGCAATATAGCTGGATTTTGCATTATCCCTAGCCCTACCGTCCCGCTAACTATTTTCCCCAGTGACTAAACAACTGTTGCCGTCCCAAAGAGCAGCTTCCGAAAACAAAAACAAGGCGTCTTGGCCTGTTGTTATCATCCCACTCTCTGGTATTTGATCTGCGAATACTCAGCCCAGGTTTCCACCGAAGCTTTAGCTTAGTTTTGGAAGAACTCTGTTTGGCAAGCTTTGCCCTTCATATTCACAACACACCTTTTTCCCGTTAGGTATGTGTCTGCATGTATCCATACACTGTGTCTGCACGTATGCATACACAACGAACGACTTTACAGACGGTGCCCACGTGCAAGTATTTTTTCTTTCTGCCAAGAATACTTCAGTGCACGGAGGTACACACACACTGAAGTGGGCTCTGAATCGCTTTTCTCTAATGCTGGCTGTGGCTCTAGCTTCATTACACGGTTCTGATTCTTTGTGTCGCGAAAAAATAGCTTCTTTTGATGGAGCTTGCCAGCACAAACACAACAAAAGTCACGTGAGCATTGTTTTATGTGAATACACTGTCATCCCTGACAGCTTTGTGGGATGAGCTGCTCGTAGCTTGTTTCCTAAGCCTAGGCACATTTTTCACTCTGTGCTTTGCCTTTTCGCAGCACAGCAAAGATCCAGAAAAAGCGAAGGCGGAGACAAAAGAGTGAATGGTAAGAATCAAAAACTGAAGTCAAGCTGGGAAAGATGCGTTCTGATAACAAAAGAAAGAACAACCAAGTTCTCAGTAGAATGAGCAGAAAGGAATAACCATTAAAGAAAGTATAGCAGATTTCAAGACGCGGCAGTCTCTCGACCGACACAGTATTTCATGTAACCTGTACGAAGGAAAGAAGTAGGAAGAATTGCGGCAAAGGCAAGATATTTTAAGGACGCAGAAGAGAACAAAGGATTCTGCATCTAATCAGAATTGGCTGCGCTCAAAGGGTAAAAGACCCCCTTCAATAAACTACGTTGTCGCTGTGCAATATGGCAACTATTCGCTTAAAAAAAAGCTACCTGTTCTATGCGTAGTATGGCAACTATTCGCTTCAATACAACCACCTGCTCGCTGCGTTACATAGCAACTATTCCCCAAAACCCACGTTCTAGATGTGTGTAACATAGCAACTATTCCCCCCAAAAGCTACCTCCTCACTGTGAGTAATATGGCACCCATTTTCAGGCTGCTTTCGTACCCGAATCAGCCACGGCATCCTAGCAAAGGTTTCTGGAAGGTATAAAAAAAAAATTAAAAAAATTAAGAACTGCAAACATGTGGGAAGTTCTGTTGCTGTTGTGCCAGTGGTATGAACTCTCCTAGGCCCCCCCCACCTCCTTCTCCCCTAACCCCCTTAAACCGCCGACGAAAGAATTTTGATTATTTTGGCTCAGAATCAAGAGGCCCCGGCAGCATTAGTGTCAGGATGAAACACTAGTCTTGACTTTGTTCACCTTCTGGGAAACTCTTTGTCGCTTCTTCGTCTTCAGTACCTATGCAATTGGTCCCACATACCCAAATAGGTTGAAACCAGACAACGGAGATAAAGAAGAGGAAAACGAAAGTATAGTGGAAAGGTTGAAACAACCACCAAGAGACTTAAGCCTCGCTTCAAGGAGAAAGTATGATGAAAACGTTTACAAGAAGTAATCACTCAAATACTAAATCCTCGCTCTACGAGAAGGTCGGGATTTCACGCAAATGATTCCATATATATATATAAATCGTAGTGCAAAGGTGAGTTGGTACATACACACTGTCTTCTAGGTGTATACAAATACTTCAGGCATACATTGGCTACATTCTCGTGTATTAGAGATACAGTTGGCTCTCACACAAACACATATTACATGTGATAACATATGACAGGATGGAAAGGTGGATGGATTGAAGGTTGATGCAAACACAGGGTGATCTGGTTTATTTCCACACAACTTTATTACGTACATCTACAGGTAAGGGTAAATATCATGTACAATACGCAGGGTACGGCAGGTGTAACATTCTTAGGGACTGGTATATATACGGACAGGATGAAGATAGATACAAACAAAGATGACGAGGATGTATAAATATGCATGGCAGGTGCACACGTCTGGGGTGGAGAGCTGGGGGGATGGGGGCTCCGGTATGGAAATGACGTCAACCAACCAAAAATAGGTATAGAGGTGAGAGTATGGCATCCACAAACATACACACACACACGCACGTGTTACTATGGTCGGTATGCACACAAATTACACCAAAAATAAATAGGAACACTCAGGATCACGGCAAACTTTATTTCCATATCGTCAGGGCAGCACTTACCTTTGACCCTATACTCAAGGGTGTCAATGTTACTCTTGTTGAGATGTCTACACAATAAATCTCCAAAGCATCCAAAGTACAGTTAGACGACTGTACCCAAGATGCGCAAACAAGTAATCCAGGAAAACAGATCTCAGGCATGAACTCGACACTGTGGTGGCTCGTGGACTGACGTAGGTTTTGCTGAAGTACAGTACGCAGCTCTAAGCGCTCCGAACGAAAACTGAAGGCTGGCTCGATAACAGAATACTGCTATCAGATGATACACCCCTTTGAGAGAGGCCTTGGGATGATTTTGTGATGGTGATTTCATGACAAAGAAAAACAAATGACAAACGATGATAGCAGTTGATATGAGAGAAATCCTTGTTGAAAACGAGCCGCGTTGGTGACGATACCACAACATGACACAGACGGAGTTATCACAAGGTGAGGGTGATAAATAACAAATAAAAAGATGAGGTTATTTTCAAGGTGAGGTGAATGTACCTGGAGCTCCTTGATCTTCCTCTGGAGCTGAGCCACGAGGTTCTGTTCGTCCTCCAGCCGGGAGCTGAGACCGCTGATCTCCTGGTCTTTCCTGAAACGATCGACAAGAGAAATAGTCACAAATTGAACAAATACAGTCGTCTCTATTTTGTTGTGAAGGAAAACGGCGTGGGTTGTTTTTTATTTGTTTTTGTTTTTGTTGTTGTTGTTGTTGTTGTTCTTGTTGTTGGTGTTGTTTTGTGTGTAAGCAGCTCTAGTGAAATTTAGTCAAATGTACCAGTACTCAAAGTCTCAGTTAGAAATGGTTTGGTAGAAATCGCAACTCAGCGCAAGGGGCGCAACTGTATTTAGAACATTCCAAGGGACACAATCATGTAACAGCATAATAATAGTTCACTAAAGCAAAGCATGCACGAGCGACCGAACACGAGAGCGATTTCTCTTCGAAAGAGAGGGTTACAAGTGAACGTGTTTTTATTACCCAATATTGACGGACTGTGTGATGATATCTTCTGCTATGGTCTGTTGAGACAGTGATATCAAAATCGAGACCGGAGGTCGAGATTTTGATATCACTGTCGAAACAGACCAATAGCAGAAGATATCATCACACAGTCAGTCAATGTTAGATATATTGCTAATTCTCTGGACATTTTGTATTTACTGTAAAGAAATTAAAAAAGTATTTGTCTCAGTTTTGGCTGTTCCATATCCCTCCCTCTGATTATTATTTCTTTTTGTTCACTCTTTTCTTGTACTTTTCAGTTTTTCAAAATGTTTTTTCTTTCAAAAAGTCTTTAGTCACTTGCTCAACTAAATTCTGGGATAATTACATTTTCATATATATTTGTTTGTTTTTAAATTTAGGTGTTTTTGTTTTTGAAGTGGGGAAGCAATAAAGAGGTCGTCGATATCAAAACTGATATCGACGGAAATGTCGTCGATATCACTTTTGCACTGAGCTCAGTTTTGCCCAATTGACCAATGGAAATCCACGTAACATATGAAATAGCAATATTTTATTTTATCGATATCGTATGTCGTTAATATCACACTCGACGGCCATGATGGTGGAAAAGAATCAATGCCAAAAGGGACGGACACGGGTCAACTTTATGTGCAGACTCCGAGAGACGGTGTCCATGTTCAATCCCCGTGTAGCCACTGTGGCACGTAAATGACCTCGGTCATTCTGCCATAAGTGTAGGTTGCTGATTACACCTAAACACGCATTCACCTGGGTAGCGCGATTCTGTTGCTGCTAGGTTTTCACTGGGAGGAAGCGACCTGAATTTCACAGCGATGGGAAAGTGAAGTAATAAAAATGAAAATGAAAAAAGGACTCACCTCCTGACGTTCTCCTCAAGCTCGCGCTTGACACGCTCGAGGTCCTCGACGTTCTCCTGGGTGGCCTTGAGGTCCTGTTCCAGCTTCCTCTTCGCCTTCTCCACGTCGCCGCGCTGCTTCTTCTCGCGCTCAAGGTTGTCCTCCAGCTGTGCAACACACAGGCATAGCATGATGATGACGCCAGGAATGGGACATTCGTCAATAGCAAACGACACACAGGCAGAGCATGATGATGACGTGAGGAATGGGACATCCGTCAATAGCAAACGACACACAGGCATAGCATGATGATGACGTGAGGCCGAATGGGACAGTCGTCAATAGCAAACGACACACAGGCATAGCATGAGGAGCAATGGAGTTCAGATTGGAGAGAAAGAGTCAAATCGTGAGGATGAAGTAAGGAAGGGAGAGAATCAAATGCCAAGAGAACACGATGGCGACAGCGCTTTTTGCGATAAGTGGTAATAATGCTGGATGATTATTTAAAGTATGGAGACACTGCCTTTTACGATACGTGGTAATATTTGGGAATACTTATGTTAAATATGAAGAGAGGGCCTTTTGCAATACGTGGTAATATTGATCGATGATTATTAAAAGTATGGAGATACTGCCTTTTGAAATACGTGCTAATATTGATCGATGATTATTAAAAGTATGGAGATACTGCCTTTTGAAATACGTGGTAATATAAATAATGACGAATGATTATCAGTGTGACAATGCATCTTGAAATACGTTGTAATAATGACGGATGATAATGTGAAAGATCAGTGGAGATTGTAATATCCATGGCAACACTGACCTCATCCAGAGTTTGCTCGAGCTTGGTTTTGAGCTTGCTGAGGTGGTTGACCTTGTCCTCTTCGGCCTGGAGGTCCTCCATGGTCTTCTTCTGGGCTTCTTCCATGGCCTTCTTGTCCTTGTTCAGCTTGGCGATCTGTTCGTCCTGCTGGCTCATCTCGTCCTGCAGAGTCTTGATCTGGTTGTCTCGGGTCTGCTTCTCCTGCTCGGCCTGGGCACGACATGACAAGAGAACTAGAGTTTAGTTTGCCGTATAGCATTCAAGACATCCACTTCATACACTAACGAGATGACAAGAGAACTAGATTTTAGTTTGCCGTATAGCAAAGGGAACTAGAGTTAAGTTCGCCGTATAGCATTCAATACTCACACTGGTAATTGTCGTGGTGAGGGTAATATTCATACAATAGTTGTGGTGCCTCTTTCGCTTGTAGAAATAGTTATTATGTCACAAAGAGTTCAAAAAGTGTTCCAGAAAGGTCTTTTTCTCTGCATCTACACCTAAGCACTAAACATCTTGATCTTGATTTTGTTTAAACTCAGAAAAAAGTAGTTTTGGACCTAGGAAAAGGTAGTCCTACACCCACCTTGGCGAGGGAGTTCTCGAGGTCCTCCACATCGGCCTTGAGGTCCTTGACCTCGTCGCCCAGCTTCTTGCACTTCTCCGACATCTCGCCCGACTCGTCCTCCTGATCCAGGAGTCGCTCCTCCAGTTCCTTCAGCTGCGTCTCGTAGTCGCCCTTCTGCGACACCAGCTTCTCGATCTTCTCCTCGGCGTCAGCAAGGTTGTCCTGTGGGACACAGGGGCAGTAGAGTACGTTGCTTGGTTGGCTCATATCATATTGTATCGTATCGTATCGTATCGTATCGTATCGTATCGTATCGTATCGTATCGTAGCATTGCATTGCATTGCATTGCATTGCATTGCATTGCATCGCATCGCATCGCAGAAAGACAGTTCATTTCTGCACACACACACCCCCTACACACACACCCCACACCCCCACACCAGGTGACCCCCTCACCTGCTCAGCCTGGAGTTGCAGGTAGATGTCGTTCTTGGACTGCAGCAGGGTGACGTTCTGCTCCTCGAGCTCCTTGCGCATCTTCTCCGTCTTCTCCAGCTCGACCTTGGTCTTCTCCAGTTCCTCCTCCTTCTTCTTCATGTCGTCCTCGGCGCGGGCCACGTTGAGAAGGGGCTTGACCTTGCAGTACATCTTCCACCAGAGCCAGTTACGCAGAGCCAGCCACTTGCGGACGTTCCTCTGGATCACGGACAGGCCGATTCTGTTTGGGGACAGTAAAAAAACAATGTTTCAGAGCCGGCCACGTAAGGATGTTTCTCCAGATCACCGACAGACTACCAACGTATCCCCCCCCCCCCCCCCAATTATTGATTATTAATATTATGTCCATGTTCCCCATCATGAATATTTGTGTAATGTTGTATTGTTTGCGTCACGAAAAATAAGCCTTTGCTTGCGTTCGTGCCCCACATGCTTATTGTTAATTGTTTCACGAAATGTATTTTGAACAACAGTTTGTTGAACCAACGACTAGCACTCTCACCTCTGGTCTTGCAGCTTCTTGTACTGCTTGCGCACGAGGTAGCCGCGGATGAAGGCCTGGAACATGGCGATGATCTTGGACAGACGCTCGTCACGCATGTCCTCAAGCATACCCAGCACGCCGGCCTTGAAGAACACCTTGGTGGTTCCCAGACGGTACTCGGCGGTATCCAGCTGCAGAGCGGTCAAGATCTTGTCCGTCACCTGCTTGCCGTCCACGAAGCCCTGGGGGATGGCGTTGGGGGCCAGGATGGAGTAGCTGGACACCACACAATATTTATTCATATTTATTTACACCTGTACAATAGCATCATTCACTTAGGTTTTAGTATAAACTTTACACTGTATTAGGCCTATTGGACATTTCTTTGTTGGCATTTCTGCATTGCGTACACGGCGAAACCCGCTTATTCTGAACTTCTAGATGGGTGTTTGTGCACGGCATCTGTATACAGTATGGAGTAGCGGGACACCACACAATATTGATAGCCCAAGGTTTGGGATTTGCCCAGATTTTTGGTTAAAGCCGAACATCCGTCGCCAGGAGACCAAGCCTTGTTGTAGTACTTAGAAGCCCACAGACCTAAGATTAACGTTGCCAGCACTAGAAACTAGAGCTACATCTGCCGCGCGCCCATGTTGGGCTGTTTACAAGAGTAGTAATGCCTCGGAATGGGGCTGAATGGGTACTGCCTTAGTACAGAAGGTGATTCTGTCACCGCACTCGTCGAGGTAAGAGAGAAGAAAAGAACAGCATAGACTTGTCTTTTGGCCTGCGTCTCAATTACAAAACAATATTGCACAAACACATCAAATTAAAACGGTGAAAGTGTGTCTGCTTCTGAACCTACCAATCATACACGTGTGGGTGACACCTGGATGTAGACTGGAGGATTCTATCACCGCCCTAGTGAAGGTAAATGTGTCTGCTTCTGCTGTCAATCTACCAATCATACATGACTCATGAGTGAATGACACCTGGATTAAGACTAGAGGAGTATGTCCCCGGCAAGGTAAAAGTGTCTGCTTCTGACTTCAATCTACCAATCATACATGAGTGAGTGTCACCTGGATCAAGACTACATGATTGGGTTGGGCCGGTGTGTGGGCTAGCGTGCTTACCGCTGCTTGAACTCAGAGTAGATGATTCTGTTGGGGAATCCCTTGCGACAGATACGGATGCCCTCAAGCACACCGTTACACTGCAGCTGGTGCAACACCAGGTGGGAGTCGATGAGGCCTGGAACACACAACACAACACACACATTCACATCTTCACTTCACAGCTGTAAAATAATGTCTCTGCGTTGTGTTGACTAAAACGCAGCAACGTTATCCGGCAACGCGATCAATCACGTTAACATTGGTCTCAGACTAAAGACACTTTCGACGTGGATGTGACCAAGTGGATAATAATTACGGGTTTGGTTTTCCACCCGTTTTTTTTACCGTACCTTCGTCGCGCGTGATATTATGTAATACCCCCATTGCAAGGGGCCGATGGCCTATAGCAATTAAACCGTGCTTTAGTATTCGTATCTTCACTTTACACTCTCATTCCTCCATTGGTTATGGAGGTACTGATCAAATAAAAACGGACTGAAAGTGAAACATTGTTTCAACCTGTGTGGCAAATAAAGACATGGACGTATTGTCCTCCCTGTTTTAAAACTTAAGGCTTTTATTCGAACCGTAGAGGGGGTTTTGTTTTTCCAAAGAAGATCGAGGTAGAAATACAAGGCAGTGTGCAAAGGTAGAGCGGGGGCCCGGTAGCTCAGTTGGCAGAGTATTTGACTTGTGATCCGGCCAAGGTCGCTGGTTCGAATCCGGGCCGGGATGGACACGGGTCAACTTAGTGTGCAGACCCCGACACGGTAGCCATGTCCCACCCCCGTGTCACCACTGTGGCACGTAAAAGACCTCGGTCTTTCTGCCATAAGTGCAGATGGCTGATACCACCTAAACTCGCATACACTTGTGTATCTCATCACAAGCCGTGAGGGCGTAAAACTCGAATTGACATATAACCCTTATCTAGTGAGTAGTCATTAAGTGGCGAAATATTTAGCCTGCAGGACATAAAACTTCTCTATTTTAAGACAGAGTGCAATACTGACCAGGCTCCTTCAACTCGTTGGGGATGATGCAGCGCACGAAGTGGGGGTGGGTGCTGTACAGGTTCTTCATCAGCTTGTTCAGCGACTCCTGTTCAGGGAACACCAACAGCCAGCGTCACTACACAGCTAGTCTACTTACTCAATGCTACACACACACACACACACACGCAAACGCACGCACGTACACACACACACACACACACACACACACACACACACACACACACACATACATACTACCAAACACACACTGTTTATATACGCTAACAAACATCAACATGACAATAAATACAAGTCAACGCGGAATAATACGACCTGAAGCATTTTGTTAAAATGTGTCCCTATAAAAAAAATGTATTGAAGTTATTCGATTGACACAATAACATTTAAAAGACCACATCCGTTTTCTCTATGTTTCTGTATGCTGTCTCTTTGCTTTTTTGAATACAATTATTTAAGTCAATTTTTTTTTCATATGTACAAAAGAAAGACCATATATGAATTTGTTCCTATCTTTCAAACACATTGATTAAAAGACAACAGGTATGTTGGAGGCTGGTCCACTCCTACAACGAAAGTAGTTTCTAGTTTACATTTCAAGATGCCTTGAATTAACGGACTATACATTTCTAATTCTATAGCTTCTCTCTTGTGTAGATTTACACTACATCAAACTAGAGTTGTTCCTTTTCTACCAATACGGAAAAAGGGTGAACACAAGGTTACGGTATAATCAAATCACTAAAGGTAACTAACCAACGATCCATATTTTGTGTAATTCTGATAAAATCCAAGAGCAAAAATACAATTATTGTGGATTTCGGTTAATACATTTTCAAAGAAGAAAACTGTATTTTGCGAAAACAAATTGCTCTGGAAGTTGTCAGGATGTCAAAATATATCACGGTGGACACTGGAACACTCAACTTTCTACACTGCAGACAAAAATGTTATTCTGGATCAGTGGTATCAACCAGGAAAATCGGGAATTTGGATTTGGGAGAAGTCGGTGCAAGAACTGAAGAAAAATGTGGATTGGACTGGGGAAATGGTTAAAGAGGAGGTAAACAAAAAAATAAAATAAAATAAAAGTTAAAACGACAAAATCACTTCATCCGAGTGTAATACCATTGTTGTTCAATGTGTTATTTTGTGGATCAAAAGAGAGAACTCTGAATTATTTCCCTGGAGCATTGAATCAGAAGCTTATCTCTCAACAGCAAGGAACCGGAAACAAGGAGAACTTTGGGAAACCATCTTCGTTATTTTCAATTCTCAGAATAAAAAACCCACAGAGTTTTTGATTACGGAGACAGTTTAAAGATTAGACAGAGATGCAAGACTCACTGGTTATCATGAAGAATGCGATTGAATCTTCTAACTGAATACAAAGAAAGTGCAACGAGAAAACCCTGAAGGGGCTTGCACGTGGAAGTCTGGTAGCAAATGAAACGGATCAGACGATGTTCAAAACTAATTCACTTTGTATGGGTTGTGAACGAGTGAATGGCCTTGCTTTTAGTGAGACAAACAATCCACACGTGCTGCTTGCCCATGTGACACAACCTTAGCCTTGGTGATTGGTTCGTGAATTGGTTGTCTTCCTTAAAGCATAAGTATTCACTCGTCCAGAACCCATACAAACCTATGCCGACAGAGAAATCGTCTATTAGAGGTAGGGGGGGGGGGGGGGGGTAAATCCAGTGCGAGAAGATTGCAGAATGGTCTCGATCTCCTAGGCAGCATGCGCGGTCAGGGAATCACTGCAGGTCCACAAAACACGGCGGTTGGAAAGAGGAAGGAAACCCTGGTGGGGATGTTAGACAGGAAAGGAAGACTGACTATCAACAAGAAAGTGTTAACAGCTCAGGTCGGAGGGTGGGGGTGGGATGAGGGTAAGGTGAGGAAGTTGAGGAGGAGGATGAGGAAGGTGAAGGAAGGAAGATCCACGTCACACCGGGTCTCAGGAATCTCGCTCAGAGGAAGGATGGAGCACAGCTGCATGCGATAAAATACCTTGTGTGTTGAAGAGATAGTCTGGAAAGAGGTAGACTTCTTCTTTTTGACTGGAGCGCCGTCTATACACCACGATGAAATTAAACAAGAGTGGCAATTGAGTTGATGGCGCTTGAAACGTTGTCACACGTCAAACACAGAACACATCCACACATATACAGACACTCCTGTGAAGACACACGGTCAGAGGCTGCAAGAAACGAGGTCACACTCGCGCGACCACTTTTCCTTCGCGCTCCGATAGTCGCTCGCTGCTGCAAATACTCGCCTTGTCTCTTCCGTGAAAAACAAAACAAAAAAATAGATTATACTTTGCAGATTTCTTTTATCTGTGCCATGTAAGTTTTCAACTCTGAATTTACGATTTCACTTTGCAGAATAATGTTCATCTACGCAACGCAATTATGAAAAATGTATTCGCGATTTTACTCGCAAGGTGTGTCGTTTATTTGTCAACTGCACACTGAATGAAATAGCTCAGAAATAAAATCTAGGGGTCAGTTTCAACTGGTTCACGGGAGAGACAAAGCTAGGCAGTGGCAGCAGCGGAGCTAGAGGCTGAGGCCAAGACCGTGGTGGTAGCTGTAGATAGAATTTGACAACGACAAATGAATCGATGTGGTATTACCCTATGCATATTAGACACCGTCATAAAACTGCCGCCCTTCTTCCGCTGTTGCTTCACTGGCTCTGCTGTATAACAAGAAGCAAAGGATAAATCTCTCTCTCTCTCTCTCTCTCTCTCTCTCTCTCTCTCTCTCTCTCTCTCTCTCTCTCTCTCTCTCTCTCTCTCTCTCTCTCTCTCTCTCTCTCTCTCTCTCTCTCTCTCTCTCTCTCTCTCTCTCTCTCTCTCTCTCTCTCTCTCTGTCATTACAAACAAGGAAAACATTGATGAGAACAAACGAACAGAAGAATGAGGGAAGGTAGATTTGAAGGAAGCAAAGAATACGGCGACAAAATGTATGACTTACTTGAACAGGGCACACGCATTCTCACGACAGCATGTGCAGTCTTTCTAACACAGCCTTCCATAGTTCAAAGTACACATTGTCATTGCACAACATGTACCTGAGTTTCAGTGATAGTATCAACTTACACTAGAACGAACAAACTATCATTTTTTAAATACTGTACTTTATAATCTCACTCAGTTAGAACTGCTTCAGCTATACAACAACAAAAAAACTCACTATCCCTAAAGTCACTCATCCACACACACTGACACACACACCCACACACACACTCAACAACACACACACACACACACGCACACACACACACACACACACACACGCGCGCGCGCACACACACACATACACTCGGACTGTAACGCTGTTTTCGTAAGATGATGAAGGGGCTTTAACACAACAACTGCGAATTCTACTTCTTCTTCTTCTTGTTCTTCTGCTTCTTGATCTCCTTCTTCTTCTTCTGTATTCATGGGATGAACCTCCCACGTACACTCATATTTTTGCATGAGCGGGTTCTTTCGTGTATGAGCGTTTTCTCCCGCCATTTAGGCAGCCATACGCCGATTTCGGAGGAATAAGTGAGGCTCTAGAGAGTTGCAAGAAGAAGAGTGATCTGCAGGTGAGAATATGCACGTACCAGCGGCATCGGGGGGAGCGAAGAGGGCCTGCACGAGGTGCTCCTTGGAGTGGGTCAACAGCTCAACAACGGTCTCGTTCAGAGGATCCTTGTTCTTCTCCAGCCAGCCAGTGATGTTGTAGGGCACCTGCAACCAGCCGCACACCCAGCTCAGTCTTGTGTTGCACGTGAAACTCGCGCATTATCCACACAGAACAACATGCGACAGTAACGCCTAGCAGAGACAATAGAGTGAAAAGCAGTAGCCTCTTGATTAAACCCCACACCCAGCTCAGTCGTGTGTTGAACGTGTAACACGCACATTATCCACACAACACAACATGCTACTGCAGAGACAATAGAGTGAAAAGCAGTGGCCTCTTGATTAAACCCCACACCCAGCTCAGTCGTGTGTTGCACGTGTGACACGCACATTATCCACACAACAGAACATGCGACTGCAGAGACGATAGAGTGAAAAGCAGTAGCCTGCTGATAAAAAAAAACAGCTCAGTGAAACACGCACATTATCCACACAACACAACATGCGACTGGACACCTATCCGGCAGAGACAATAGAGTCAAAAGCAGTAGCCTGCTGATCAAAACCCACACCCAGCTCAGTCGTGTGTTGCACGTGAAACACGCACATTATCCACACAACACAACATGCGACTGTAACGCCTAGCAGAGACGATAGAGCGAAGAGCAGTGGCACATTATCCACACCATATTAGGTACGCTGAGCGGTAGGCCCGAGTACTTACGCTAAACGTACGACATCCAAGTGTGAGATGTGAGTAAGGCCCGAGTACTTACGCTGCCGGCGTAGTGGTGAAGCTCGAAGTGGGCCTGGATCTGGCCTTGCTTCTTGGGCTTGCCGGGCTTGCCGAAGTGAGAGGACTTGCCCATGTGGTTGCCGTTCAGCTTGTCCAGCAGAGTCTTGTCAGACGCCTTGGGGAACATGCACTCTTCCTCCAGGATCGACAGAATGCCCATTGGCTGCACACGTGGAAAGTCACAGGTGTAAGTGTACATCTCATTCATGTAAGGGTACATCTCATTCACGCACTGCGAGATACCTCCTGGAAAGCGTCCATGTTATCTTTGAGGTTGTTTTTATATGTTGTTTTTTTCCCCCAATGATTGTGTAGCACATTGAGCAGAGTTTAACCCTGGATATATATATACAATCTATAATAAAGTAGATGTGTACTGCCGGGCAGTACATACCCCAAGCGAAGTCGTCCATCTGTGTGTACATGATTCTCTCTCTCTCTCTCTCTCTCTCTCTCTCTCTCTCTCTCTCTCTCTGTCTTAAAATGTGTCATCGATGACGTGTTTTCATACTTGCTAATGCGGCAGGCTAATCATGACGTCAAATTGAAACTTCTTGAAGTCTCTCAGAAAGGGACATGAAAACCATGTGGGGGTTACTAGTTTGGGCTGAAAAAAAACCCAACTCCACCTAAAATTCAAGCGCCTATGGGGCTGAATTATGCAGCATAAATTGTGAAACATCAGGATATCTCACACTTTCAATTCTGCCATCATGTCAAATCTGACAACAAACCTACCCACAAAATGTCATAAATATCGGTGTAGAATTGAGACTTAACGGTTTTTAACTGCCAAAAATAAGTTTTTTTGACTGGAATAGTTTGTCTTGAAATTCAGTTTGGGACAACGGACCCACCCACTAAATTTCATAAAGATAGGTGAAAATTTAAATGTAACGGTTTTTAACTGCCAAAATTATGTTTTTCTTCTGGAAAAGTATGGAGTGAAAATCAGTTGGGGACAACGAACCTACCCACAAAATTTCATAAATATCGATGAAGAATTGAGATTTAACGGTTTTTAACTGCCAAAAATAAGGTTTTTTGTCTGGAAAAGTATGTCTTAAAATTCAGTTTGGGACAACGGACCCACCCACTAAATTTCATAAAGATAGGTGAAGAATTGAAATTTAACGTTTTTTAACTGCCAAAATTATGTCTTTCTTCTGGAAAAATATAGAGTGAAAATCAGTTGGGGACAACGAACCTACCCACAAAATTTCATAAATATCGATGAAGAATTGAAATTTAACGGTTTTTAACTGCCAAAATTATGTTTTTCTTCTGGAAAAGTATGGAGTGAAAATAAGTTGGGGACAACAAACCTACCTTTAAAATTTCATAAGAATCAGTGAAGAAATAGGATTTAACGATTTTTTAACGGCCTTTAAATCATTGGTGATGTCATCATAACCCAGTCGTTGTAGTTGTCGTCGTAGTTGTTGGTGTTGTTGTTGTCATGTTCGTTGTCGTGATTGTTGTTGTTCTCGTGTTGTTGTTGTTGTTGTTGTTGTTGTTGTTGTTGTTGTTGTTGTTGTCGTCGTCGTCGATGTCATTTGTTGTTGTTGTTGTTATCGTCGTCGTCGTCGTCATCGTCGTCGTTGTCAGAGGTTATTTCTAAAGATTTCATTGATAGTCTTTGTTCTCGTCACCAAGACTTGCTAAGAACAAGCTTGGAACAGCAAGAGTTCCAAGAACAAGATTAGAACAACTCATTACATCATTACCAGTACGTCATTTGTATTTAGAACACACTTCAGAAAAAAAACTCTTCAGCTACAAACCAGTCACCCTCACATGTCGGAGGTGTTTGTCTAAACCACTTACTGAAATGTTTTGAGGTTTAATGACCATACACATGTTGAACCGGTGAGTGTCTTCCGCTGCTTAATTCGCAAATAACTATTTTATTAAAGTCCGCTTGAAACGCTCAAAGATGAAATTCCATGTTAAAAAGTGACAAAAGTTTCACATTTTCCCGTTGTAACAGCTTCCGATGATATTATATGAAAATTCTGATCCTCTGAGAGGATTCCCCGAAACAAAATCAGTTTGTACGCCTAATTTTAATAGAATTGTCCAAACAGTGTCGCTAATATTGTGCTAAAAGATGAATTCTAGAACAATGTTCACAGACAGACACCACTTGGCAAAAAAATTTTCAGTGCTGGGAGATGAAAAAAAAAACTACCTCGCTACGCGCGGGCTCCGCCCGCGCTCCGCTTGGAATATTATGCATTATAATTATCATCATTATTATAAATGTTTCCCTCCATACTCTAATCCCTTTTTGGTTCTGTGCCGCCTTTGCTTTTTGTTTTCCTCTGTATGTGTTTGTTTGTAAGTCCTGAAGAAGCCTCCATAGACTTTGAGTGAGAGGTCCTTGTATCGGTGAGTTCAGATTTCTTTGCTTTTTCCACATCATTACATCATCTTCTTCAGTCTCCTTCTGCGTTCGATTTCATGGCCGTTATATCTTCAGGTCGGTGGCTGCCATGAAGTCCGCAGTCTTCTGTAGTTCGGCAGCAGGTCCCCAGAGCTTGGTGCCCAGGCTGGTGTCTTCTGGCCAGTAGTATATCATTATTATATATTATCATTATATTATAATTACCTTCTCGATGAGGTCGATGCAGGCCTGCAAGTCCATACCGAAGTCGATGAACTCCCATTCGATGCCTTCCTTCTTGTACTCTTCCTGCTCCAGGATGAACATGTGGTGGTTGAAGAACTGCTGGAGACGCTCGTTGGTGTAGTTGATACACAGCTGCTCGAAGCTGTTGAACTGTAAGCACACGCAGGGTAAACATCTTAACATCTTTATCCATAAGCCACCGTAAACAAAATTAAACTTTTGAAATGTGTTGATTGTTTTGACCATCTTGCCAAACACTAAACACTGAGATTGAATACATACACACAGGGTAAACATCCCAAACATGTTTCGTCCACATGACACCGTAAACTATATATTAAACTGATTGTCTTGACCATCTTGACAAACACTGAACGCTGTGATAAAATGTCACTTCATTATTTGTCTGTCTGTCCACTATAAAGACCATTGGGTCGATGTACTCGTGAACGTCTTGTTTTGTTAAAACCAAAACGCTCCAGTACCTTGCCATTCTTTTGAACAGACACCTAAAGAGACACTTTGATATTTGACGTTTTGTGTTCTTGATATTTTTTATAATCTCGCAGTTCTTTGGCAACAGTAACATCGTGATCAATTCAAGAACATTGGAATAAATAAAGGGAAAAAAAAGAAAATCTGACTTACTTTGCGCATTGCAAGGTCGAACCCAAACTTTTTAGCTACATGCACTACCCTAAGAGACCCGCTTACTACCCCAAGATATCCGCTTTTTCATTCTGACTGACTGACTGTTTAAATTTAACGTCCTCGGAGATATCTGTGATCTACATGGGACATAATTAATTAACGAATGTAAAATTAGTTCATGTCATTCTATTATTTTCGCCAAGAAAATACTCACGTCGAAGATCTCGAAACCGGCGATATCGAGTACACCGATGTAGAACTGACGCTTGTTCTTGGTGTCTAGTGTCTTGTTGACACGCTTCACCAGCCACTCAAACATGCGGTTGTACAGAGACTTGGCCAGGGCAGACACGGAGAACACCACCTGCACGCCGAGACAACAAATGTTGCATTTCACACCAACAACGCCTAACAGTTGTCCATTTTCACGAGGAAATCGTCTGACAATTGTTTTTGCACACTGGGAAAACACACACAAGTGTGTTGTTTTTGTCTTTCACTGACAAGGAGGTTGTCCAACAGTGGGTTTGAATGCATAGAGAGAAGGAAAAAAACCGGAACAACTGTCTGCTTTTTATGAGCAATTAAACTGCCATTGTGTTCTGTATGAAGAGATGAGTAGATGACGATTGCTGCGTTTCAAGCCAAGACCTGATTATTTTCAGACGTCCCCTTCAAAGCGTCAGTAAAATGAACTCCGCTTGAAGAATCTCTTTTAAAGTCTAACATCCGTCTTCAGGGTCTTGTTATAGTAGTCTAGTAGTCGGCCACAGAGCTAGATTAAGCGTTGCCATCGACACCAAATGTAGTCTAAACACACACACACAAAAACAGAGCTACATCTGTCGCGCCTCGCGCATACTAGTCGATGTTGGCCTCTAAAGAATTTATTTTAAGATGTCAATTTTAACTTTTACGAGACGTACAAAGATCAATTAAAAAATAATTTTTTTAGAAAGATGTTAATTTTTCGCAGGATACAGGTAGTTGTGTAGAAAAGATGACGAACAGCACGTGTACTAACCTGATCCTTGGTACGACCCTGGGTGACGTACTCGTTTCCGACCTTGATCTTGGGCTTGAGGAGAGCCTTCAGCAGGTCACCGGCGTTGATTCCCAGAAGGAAGGCCACCTTTTCAGCCTCTGTCAACAGCACAACGCAAGACACGTGACATACAGCACAACACGTGACACACATGGGCCAATCACAGACGGTCAGACACACAGGCTTGCTTTACACACGACACACTTAGACATGTGACATGTAGGCTGTCGAGCAGGTCACTAGCGTTGATATTTCTCATTGCGATATATTATTATATCTCCCGCTACGATGATGGCTGGAATGCCGGAGTCAGTCGAGTTGAGAGACTTTAATCGGGGATGAAATCTATTGAGGGTACAGTTTATGCCGGACTAACGTCTCCAACTTCGACTCTTGCATACCGCGCGCCCGATATCCGAAACAGGCATCCTGAACTCAGGTCAAAATGAGTTCAGCTCATTCTCTCCCTGACAGGATGCCTTGAGTTTCCTTGTCTAGCAAGGAAACCGATTGTTTTACATATTTAGAGCTTTTTGTAATGTATTATTGATATACGCAGATTCGCGATCGTCGATAATGATTTTTCATGGTGTTTTGTAATTTTTAAATTACAAAGGAATTGATATGTAAGACAGTTTCTAGCGAGCTATTTTTCGCGGCTGTATTTACTGTGCAAACAACTCTAAATATGGCAAAAGTGTCACGTGATAATCAACCGTTTGGTTTCAGCGCTCACTGGAGCAGACGATTTTTCCTTTAACCAGTTGACAGTGATGAAACAATATATTCTTCCGGCAGCAGTCCCAAAATTGACCTTTGACTAATATATTGACAGGTTGATATAATACATCATATCACCCAACTAATATATATTGACAGGTTGATATAATACATCATATCACCCTACTAATATAACATATATTATCCATGTGTGTTATATCTCACCAGTTTACTATATCACCCTACTAATATATTGACAGGTTGTTATAATTCATCATATCCCCCTACTAATACAACATATATTATCCATGTGTGTTATATCTCACCAGCTGTGCCCTCAGACTCGGCCTGCTCGCCCCTCTGCTTGAACCTCATCTCTCCGAAATGCATGATGCAGGCAGTGCACTTGTACATACTCAGCTTCTCGTCGTCAGTGAAACCCAGCACATCAAAGGCAACCTGGACAAGTGCAAACCCAAAGCTTTTAGATATTTGAAACAAAGGTTTAAGGTGCATGGCAATAAAAGGTTCAGATGTACTGAAATAAAGTTTCAGATGCACTAACAACAAAGTTACAGATGTACTGAAATAACCTGAAGTTCAAGTTGCATTGCAACAACGGTACAGATGCCTTGAAATAAACGTTTATGGCGCTTGGCAACAATGGTTCAGATCTATTAAAAAAAAAAGTTAAGATGCATGGAAGCAAGGTTAGGCCACCAAAAAAAATAGTCTGTTTACGGTATCCCGACCGACCCTATTTTTTCGCGCGACCCTAGACTTTTTTTTGGCATTTGGGAGAAGAAAAAAAATAAAATTAATAATAAAAAAAAATTAAAATAAAAATTAAAGAAACTTTTAGAAAGTCTTTGTTTTTTGGGCGAAATAACTTAAAAATATGTTTTTTGGAAAAAAAAAATCACGACCTACCGACCCTACTTTTTTTGCCTATGTTACCGTAAACAGATGAGGTTTTTTTGGCCTTAAGGATGCGTTGAAGCAAGGTTAAGGCGTGTTGAAATAAAGAAATAACGACGGTGGTCTGTGATGAAAGAAGGGAAAACAGATTACCTAAAAGATATGTGAAATGAAAAGAAAATAAGGTAATTAGATACACAGAAAGACACAGAAAGAGACAGTCAGACAGACAGACAGAGATGCAATCGATCTAAGCAGCATATAACAAGACCACCCGACAGACAAATGAACAGATAGACAGACGGATGGACGGACAGAAAGACAGAAAAACAAACAGACAGAGAGACATACATACAGACAGACAGACAGACGGACAGACAGAACGACAGACAAACAAACAGACAGATAGACAGGTCTTTGTCGTCATCGTCATCAAGAGAATCGGAAACAAATGAGGCACAGCGCTATGTCAGCCTATGAGAAACACAGGGAAATGAGCGCTCAGATCGTCAGATCGTCATCATTTTGATCGTCATTGTCGTCCCCGTGGTCAACTTACATCGGTCAGATTCATCTCCTCGACGTCATCGATACCGTCAACGACCAAGTGTCCCTGGTTGACAAAGGAGTAGAGACCGGGGTCGGGCTGGATCAGCATTTTCTCTGGTGAACACAAAAGACCAAATATATAACACATAACATACAACATAATGAGGATAAGGATAAGGTTTCATATAGCGCTGTGAGGTTACCCTCATGGGAATTCGGGTCGCTTTCGCAATGGTGAAATCCACACTTTTGTCCCTTGAAGAGTAAGACTTACCGTTCCCGATGTTTAGGCATGGTGCTGGAGCATGCAGTGATTGACAAAAACACTTATCCCTGTACGAGCATTCCCCGCAGAAAGTTTCGACTGATTCTGGCATTGGGTTGAAATACACTGTTGTCTCCTGAAGACTTGGGCTAGAGGTTTTTTTGGTTTTTTTTCCTCACAACTATCAAATCCCTCAGGCTTGTCATTAAGAGGCGAATATATATTTGCCCGTAGGACACTTAATATTCTTCATCCTTGAAGACTCACCGTTGAGAGCAGGCAAGGCGTTGGAACAGATCTGGTAGAAGATGTGGTAGTTCCTCTCGGCAGACTGCTGGAAGGTGACACGGGACTTCTCCAGCAGATCTGAGGAGTCACAAGTGAGGGGGCGGGGGTGGGGGGGGGGGGTATGAATTAGCAAAGGCATAAAAAACAGTATCAACCTAGTAAAGCCGAGCCTAATTTAGCAAAGGCATTACAAGATGACCAACAAGATGTGTTTTAAGTCCAACAAGATGTGTTTTAAGTCCAACAAGATGTGTTTTAAGTCCAACAAGATGTATTTTAAGCCGAACAAGATGTATTTTAAGCCGAACTTACATGTCTCGATGTCAGCACCAGCAATTTTGCCCTGGGGTCCGAAGTGAATACGGATGAACTTTCCCTGTCAAAGTCAGAACATGTGTTGTCAGCTTTGAACGCTATTAGATCAATGACATTTTTTTTAATTCTCATAGGAAACGGTTTACAAATACTGGAGTCCCATTTCTTACGGTTGCCAGATTAATTTGAAAAAAATACTGAACATGATCATATTATGTACCTTGACAAAAAGTGTTTGCACTCTTCAAGTTGTTTACTTTTTAAGCACGCTTGCTAAGACACACACGTGCGAGCTCCAAGATACAAACACAGAATCAAACGGACATACATATACACGCGCGCGCGCACGCACGCTCGCACGCACACGCACACACACACAACTTACCTTCGGTTTACCGACTGAGACCACAGTCATTACGACTTTTTTTTTATCACTTTAGAAACAGTTTTGATATTCTGTCCTTTTTCCATAGAAAAAAAAATCAAATTACCCACTGTTAACTCTCCAATATTCAAATCAATATACGTTTTCACTTTTCGACACCCTCCCAAAGCCCCCTCCCTCATCAAAGAGTTGTATGTATTCCCACACACAATGTTGTAGTTCAAGCTCTCTCAATTGTCATTCACTTTTCAGTGTTGGAATTAGTTTCTTCAAATGTGGGTGCACAATTCTGCAAGTTTGGGTAGGGCAGACTTATGCATTTCAATGGGGGTATAGGGGGTGAACATCAAAATAACCTTGAATCACAATAGGGGAGAAATTTGTAACTAGAAGAACTGGTTTAGATTCGGGGGAGGGAAGGATAACATACATGTATACAAAAAGGTTAAAGGGGGGTAATCTTGGATCACACGAGGAATTTGGGACAAACAAGGAATTTTGTGTTTATTTACACAAAAGGGAAGGGAAAAAATTAGAGAGAAAAAAAATCATAGAAAATGGGTGAAAGGATCAAGAATCAAGAATCACACGAGGGAGAGAGATGTGCCAAAAAATGGGAGCTTATTTTGTGCACGGGAATGAGAAAAACAATGAATAAATCTATACATTCATTTGCATGTGGTAAGGATCGATTTCTGCTTTGGATAAAGAGGACTGGGTGGTGGTGGTCGGGTTGGGAAGGGAGGGTGGGGAGTCAGCACACACTATTTTACATTAGAGAGGGGAGGGATATTAGGGATTTTTGGTAGGCTCTGCTCTTGAATCTGATGAAGAATTGAAATCACGCTGTGAACAACCAGTGCTTGTTCCTTTTTGTCTTGCTCCTTCTCCTTCTTCTGCTTTCTCTCTCCAAATTCTTTGTCTTTTTCAAGCTCATACCTTGAAAGGTAAAGAATGTTTGTTTGAATTGAGTTCTTTTTTTAACGTCCCAAACAATTACATAAGTGTCTTTGTCCTTCGATAAGTCTGAGTCATAGGCCGGCAGTCAAACATCTATGAACAACCCCAGTTACGTCACTGGTCTCAACGGCGACATGGGTTTCAATTACGTCACTGGTCTAAATTTCGTCACTGGTCTCAATTGCGTCATTGCCATGAATTATGTCACTGGTCGCAATTGCGTCAGAAGGAATCAGTAGATCACTTTCCACGAGATACTTACGAATCTGGACGAGTTGTTATTTCTGATGGTCTTGGCGTTACCATAGGCCTCCAGTACAGGATTAGCTTGAATGATTTGATCTTCCAGACTGCCCTACAGGCACGAGCAAGTCAAGGAACAAAAACACACAAGGTCAGTGAGGAAAAAAATAGGGAAAAAACAGGGTAGAGAGTGTTCTGCCAAAATTCTATAGGTGTGGTTCCAGGTTCTCAAGTAGCGCGCTTTCGCACGTGTGTCTGTGAGCTGTGGAGAGACACGATTATTAGTCAGATGAGGGAGGAGTGCAGGTAAAAATAAAAACCGGTTGCAGCACACAGGTAAAATCAGGATCTGCAAAAGTTAACTACCGCTCGCTGAAGAGCGTCAAGTAAAGGTGAAAGGAGAAAAAAGGTGGAGTTGCAGGTTTGGGGGAAAATGTAATGATGGAAAACACAAGGGTGATAGAAACAAGGTTGGCAAAGGGGTGAATGTTGAGGCATTCGTAGTGCTATATATATGGAAGGGTAGGATAGGATCACACGGTCGGATGTGCGTCAATGCTTGTCCGCAGAACTGAGTGAAACCGGAGAAAACGGTGGAGGGGGAGAGAGAAAAGGGAAGGAAGGAAGGAAGGAAGAAAAAAAGGAATAATGAAGGAAGGAAGGAATAAGGAAGAACAGTACAACTGGAGTTAAAGTTTTAGAATGTAGGTAATCTGTTATTGATTGTGTGTTGGTATCGAACTAGGTGGTGCAAGAAAAAGAAGACGAACAAGTCCTCGTGGAGGAAAAAGGGAAAAGGTCGGAGGTGAACAAAATGAAGACAAAACGGACCTTTGGGAAGAAAAAGGTTGGGGGAGGTGGATCTAAAGGTTGATGGGTGAACACTGCTAGGTGCATCTCCAGACATGGATAAAGACAAGCGCGTCTCTCCAATGGCTTCCACAAGACGACGCCGGGTGTTAATAACCAGTTCTAACACACTCAGGTAGGGCGCCTGACTCTGGCGGGTAGAAATTGAGGAGGAGCACACGAGGTGAGAAGGTGAGGATGGAAAACCAAGGAGTGAAGTCAGGAGGCATGGCCGGCTGTCCCGGGAGGCGTCATACTTACGAATCGGGAGGAGTTGTTGTTACGGGTGGTCTTAGCGTTACCATAGGCTTCCAGTACGGGGTTAGCTTGAATGATCTGATCTTCCAAGCTTCCCTACAGGCACGAGGTAGGTGAGGAAGAGAGAAAACAACACAAAACTGGTCAGTGGTGTGGATACTGGGAGTGAAGGGACCCTCGTTGCCGTGGTTACTGCCAACACCTACCTGTCGAGGCTCTGTCGAGAGAAAGGTGTGTGTTACGGGAGAGGGAGAGGAGAGGAGATGGGGTCAAAGGGTTGTACAAAGGATTCTGTCCCTGTTCCGTACTGGCCAGTGCCAATAGTGTTTCCACCAGCACGGAACACAGCAAGAACGTTGTACCAGGACAACGGTATTGTGAAAGGTGGATGTACTACGTGGTATGAAAGGCGGAAATACTACGACACAGAAGAATGAGAAACAAAAGACTGGGGTAAACGGTAACGTGAAGGCGGGTGTCTAGAGCAACGCTGGAAGGTGGATTGGCTTTGTGAACAGAAGGATGGAGTTGTACGGGCTGACATTTGATTAGGTGTGTCAGCGTCAGTGTTAGATCCGTTCAGGAGATTCTATGTCAGTATGTTCTGCTGGGGGAAAGTAGAGACCCGGTGTGGTCAAACGCCGTTTCGAAATGGGCGGGCAGGGTTCGAATCTCGGACTAAAGGTATCGGGGGTACTATCGGATCAGGTGTGTGGATCGGAAAGGTTGTGAAGTTATTCGCTTTAGGTATCAGGTACTATCGGATCAATTGTGTGGATAGGAAAGGTTGTGTTATTCGCTTTAGGTATCGGGTACTATCGGATCCATTGTATGGACAGGAAAGGTTGTGTTATTCGCTTTAGGTATCGGGTCAATTGTGCAGGAAATACCATGTTTGGATACATGTAGAGGGAACTAGAAGGTTGTGTTATTAGTGTCAGGTGTCATTGGCTTCGGCAGGAGGAAGGGAGGGTGTTATATAGTAGAGGTTTTGACGACAGGATGTTGACGACAGGGGTTTGGGTGTGGAAACGTTACGAGGGTTTTGACATGTAGGGAAGTGCCGAGGTTTGAGATCTGGAAAGGTTCGGTAGAAAGGTTTTTAGTTGGGAGGATTTCCGACTGGAAAGGGAGTGTGAACCGTTAAGGATTATAGGATTCTATGTTTGAATTAATCAAGGGGTCTTGGAGAATAAAAACAACGGGCGGAAACTGAACTGGAAAGGGTGAGTAGGGCGGTAGGGATGAGGGGGGGGGGGGGGAGGGCGGAGGCGGAGGAGAGGGGTAGCGGAAGTAAGTGGCGACTTTGGGGTAACGAACGAGTTTCTGCTAGGGTTAGTCTCTTTTTCGTCAGGTGGGTTTTGGACTTTTCCATCCTAAAGGATTTTGATGGCCAAGCTACGGGTGTGTGCGGAACGAAAAAATAGAAAGTCTCGGAGCACGCTCTGTTATAAGAGTTACACATTAGACGGTGACAAGAGGAGGGCGGATCGCGGTTGACTGGGGCAACAACTCTAGTCGGGGTGAATGACGTCTGCGGAACATGGTCATGGCGGAAGGAGAGGAACTACGCCAAGGTCAAGGTGAAGGACGACGCCAGCAGGAAGTGGAAGAGTAAATCACGGAGTTTTTTTTTCTTCTGGAGTCGGTTTCACGATGGCGTCTTATACTTACGAATCGGGAGGAGTTGTTGTTACGCGTGGTCTTAGCGTTACCGTAAGCTTCCAATACGGGGTTACACTGAACGATTTGATCCTCCAGAGTACCCGCTCCCTTTGGCTACCGACGTGGAGGAAACACGACAGAGAGAACAAGAAACACAATGCATTAGTCATCGGGGCCAGTTTGGGGCAACAGTTTCTTTGCCTTTGAAAGAAGTTGGGCGTGGAATACATGTTGAAATGAACACTCAGGGAGGAGGGGGAGAGAGGGAGGGGGGATGTCCACATAGTTGTATTTGGAGTGATTTTGTCTGCATCGAAAAGTGTCTCATTGCCAATGGTTCTTCTTTTTTGTTGTCCTGTTTTTGTGAGGTCCTTGTATGTTTTGGTGCTATGTGCCAAGCTGAATGCCATGAACAGATGGAATGGTGATATGAGATGGACTTCAAGGGCAGGGGTGCAGTGACCACTACAAGTTGTGTTAAAGGCCAGCGAAGGGTTTGTTGCGCATAATTATGGCCGTGTGTGACGGAAAACTCCTCCGCAGATATGGTTGTTGTATGTTTGGGGGAAATTGTCGCACAGAAAGACGAATAGACAGAGTAGAACTCGGAGAAAGTGTAAAAGCAAATAATCAAACATTGTTCAAGGCATTATAAAAGCATAACACATTAAATACACATACAATTATCATATTTAAAACACAGCAACAGCATTAAGAAACAGTAATCAGAAGAAATCATCATTTTAAAATAACGCATTATGTCTCGCTCTAAGCAAAACATTGCAAACAAAATCACACATTTATATTCTGTTGCGTTTACTCACAAATCAGGAAAACTGCAATCGTGACAATCATATATTAAGATTAAATCAATATCACAGCAATTAATCATATTATACAGTCCATGACTTTGTACTGTATTTATGTATCTGAATAAATACTGTTTAAACCAATTAATCATTTTCTCAAAATCAATATTATGCATAAATCCGCTAAATACGAATATTGTACTCATACGAGCTACAAAAGTATGTTGATCAACTCATAATTAGAAATCACACAAAATCACACCTGCAAGAAAACATGTTTTCGTTAAATGTGGAATTGGTGTTGTTTTTTTCTAAATTACTCTGCATGCTTTTTCTGTCTCAGTCATCATGAACAATGTATAACAATAAAGTCCAAAAATTATTCCTTCTTTAACCGAGTAGGCTATTCCTACTCAGAATTTGACCACGTTCATATTCAATCACATCATTGTGCAAGGTGAAACTTTGCTTCGGCACCGAGGTTCGGAACATCTATCAGTTCCGCTACGACAAATTAAAACACCAACCGTCTACAAAATAAAAACAAATCACACAGAAAGAAAAGTTATTTCTTGTTCACAGTTCTTGTGGCGTCTACACAAGGATGTTGTCTTTCATCTTTGTTTTCTTTTTCTTTGGTTTTTTTTTTACGTCTCGATTGTATCATTAACAACGAAAAATATAGACTGTCAACTATTGACCAAAATAAGGTACGAAGGGAAGGAACTCTGTCATGCCAGGATTCAAAGGGAGGGAAAGGACACACGCGGCTACCTTCTTGCTCTTTCCTTCCGCGGGCTCATCTTCGGCCTTCTTGCCGGCAGTAGCAGCCACAAGGGCGAAGTACTGGATAACCTTCTTTGTGTTCTCTGTCTTTCCGGCTCCGGACTCTCCACTGGGGAACAATAACCATCATAACATCAGCAACATGACATAAGCATCACTAACGTAATGTGGCAAAAGGCGGGGGAACAATAACCATCATAACATCAGCAAAATAACATTAGCATCACTAACGTAGGGGGAACAATAACCATCATAACATCAGCAAAATAACATTAGTATCACTAGCGTAGTATGGCGAAGGGCGGGGGAACAATAACCATTATAACATCAGCAAAATAACATGAGTATCACTAGCGTAGTATGGCAAAGGGCGGGGGAACAATAACCACTATAACATCAGCAAAATAACATGAGTATTACTAACGTAGTATGGCAAAGGGCGGGGGAACAATAAAAATCATAACATCAACAAAAGAGCAGTATTATCTCTAGCGTAGTATTTTTTCCTTGTAACTGATTTCCCGCCTCTGTCTGTCTTCTCTTCTGCCAAGTGAAACTCTAAACATGTCAACTGTGACTTGCAAAATAGTGGTCTACAAAGTCAATTGTATATGTTCAAAAATAAACTTTAACAGTAGAGGAGAGATGACAAAGGAATAGAAAGAGCCATAAGATGGAAGCGGTGAAGAATAATGTGTAAAGACGAGCATGTACTCACGTGATCAACATAGACTGGTTCTCGCGATCTGTAACACACAGAAAGAAATCCCTATAATAAGCAATCAGACTGAATAACGTTTGAATTAGAAAAATGAGAATTAGAAAAATGAGAAATAACTAGGATGATGAGAATAATGACAAGTAATATGTCAAATTCAATTTATGACAGAACTATCAGCAAACAACATGAGTGGCATTTCAATAAAGAGAAACAATAATAATGATCAATAATGAGTCCGAGGACTGAAAACATTCACAACGCATTCCAGCAAATCATTTGTTTGTTGGTTTATTTATCGACAGTGGCGTACCAGCTCACCACTGAGCTACTGTCCTTTTCACACGGCGAAATCGAGTCCTGTTGTTTCTTTCATTTGATTCATTCTGTCTGTGGTGAATGGTAGGTTAATTTTATTGTTGTTAGTGGGGGGTGGGGTGGAGGGGGAGATGGGAAAGTAGTTTTTTTTCCCCTTTTTAACTGTGCAGCTATTCTATTTACCAGTATACTCATATGCTAACAACTTTGCTGACGTATGCTTTATTTCATAAACACAACCTCAGCATGTTTACGTCTGCAAGAAAAACAGTACAGTCAAGCAGAATGCGCGCCGCCAGATCAGCAATCAGCACATGCCCTGGCACGTGCACCTCTCAGCGCTGCTTGCATTCCTGCACTGCACTGACCTACTTCTGTGCCACTGAAACTACCCGGCACCAAAGATGCTCGTGACGACGGTTCTCTCGCTCCATCCCCTTTACGTACACCCCCCCCCCCCCCCCACCCCTTATGAATTTTCTCTCTATCTCTATCTCCCTCGCTCCTCTCTCTCTCACTCTCTCTCTCTCTCTCTTTCCCCTCCCCCCCCCCTCTCTCTTTCTCTCTCCCTCAGTCTCTCTCTGTCTCTTAGTCTCGCTTCACCAGATCCCCTCTATCTCCCCATGTTCTCCGCAATCTGTCTACATATTTCCCTTACCTTTTTTCTTACGTTCCCACTTGCCTCTCTCCCTCACTCCATTTCTCTTAAACTACTCCTCCCACCCCTCCCTCCCACTCCCACCTCCCATGTTCAGCCAGTGCCAATGACAGAGGCTTGCGTACAGCACAAAGTGAGAGAGAGAGGAATGTAATGGTTGGGCACTGTGCCAAAAGCACCGACAGCCCGTGTTCCGCTATCATTTACCTGTAGTTCTGACATACCGCTTGCACGTGCAATTCGTCAGCGAGAATAGCGCGCTGCTCTGCGGCCCAACGATGATCGCATCGCTTTTCTTTTAGAGCATATAACCCTTGGTCCCAAAGAAAATCGGGAATAACACGCTTCTCACTGACCAAACAATGTGCACAATGCTTTTCGTTTTGAGTACAGCCCCAGTTTCGAAGGAAACACGGGATAGCACGTGAAACACGTGTCGGGAATAGCGCGCTGTGCTTTGGCCAACTACTGTGCACATCGCTTTTCGCTTTGAGGACAGTCCCAGTTTCCAATGTATAGATTTCTTTTGTCGTCGATTACATCTGTGTTACAACTGGTTGTGGTGTTGAAAACGTTTTGGACCATTTGTTCGTAGCGTGTCACGTCTGACTGTGCCGATGATCATTTGGAATCGTTGGCAACAGCCTGTTCTCCGATTATACCAAATTAGGATTGTTGAACAATCACTGAGCTAGTCAGACAATCAATATATATCAGTTACTTTTAGACGATAGTTTGTCACTAACTCTTGCTAAATTTCTGTTGAATCGATCAGGAGAGAAAAAAGCCAGCCCGCACTTCAGAAAGAGCAGCTGGTGTGATCTTTTTTTCTCTTGTATGCTATGTGCACACGATTGTGCCAAACTTGTGTTAAGTTACCCCCGCCCTCACCCCTCTTGCCACTGAGTCAGCAGTTACTGCCAGGAATGGTACACGTGTTGTCAATGATGCTCAGTGACTTGAATGGACAGCCACCCAGGTAATGTTGCCCGTCACTATTCCTTACCTGGCGAGGTGCATAAAAGCCCCCCCCCCCCCCCCCACCACCACCACCAGCCTAGTTGCCCGTCGTCTAGTCTCTCTCTCTCTCTCTCTCTCTCTCTCTCTCTCTTACACAGTACTTATTCCTTTCCTCATGAACGACCTTGTCCATGCCTTGTAGCGTCAGGTCGACACTGCTTCACGAGAATCACGTGTGTGCGCCGTATAAGGCAACCGCCGGCAGTCAGTGTGCTGGCAGTGCAAGGGGGAGGGGAGGGGGGGCAGTAGAGTCAGTGTGTCATTAGATACCGCCAGATCTTGTCTGGCGGTATCTTCTGGCAGCGGTACAAAGCTCCGCTTGGCAGGTTTCGCCACAGGTAAATCGTCTTTGCACAGGTACACAACATGTACACCCTTACTGCCCCACCGCAACGGAAAGTGCCAGCCGGGTATCGCTCCAGGTAAAGGTTTTGCCCGAGGTACACACAACTAACTCTCCCCTTCCCCCGCACTCAATTAGGAATGCAGGTATCGCTACAGACTCGGACCACAGGCGGAAGGTATCGTCCACTGGACTACTACTATCACAGAAAGTCTTTCTGTGATAGTAGTAGTCCAGTGGACGATACCTTCCGCCTGTGCTCGGACCCACGCTTTGCAATACATTCCCGTCACTCACTCAGTTACAAGTATCGCTACAGGTACAAGCTTCCGTAGGTAAACAAAATGTACAAAGTACCCCCCCCCCCCCCCTCTCTCTCTCTTCTCCCCACTTGGGCAACAGCACATGGCAAGCATCACTACAGCTGCAGCTGTAGGGTTACTTAGATCCTGTCCAGCCGTTGCAAGCCGAATTTTGCACACGGAGAAAACCGCGGAATGCAGGGGTGTCGAACTTTTAGTGAAGCGGCCAGTCGGGGTAAAAGGCAATTCATTTGACTTTGAAGTTCGATTCATTCCATGAACTTCATTGCAATGTTCATGGGACATACCTACCTGATGAGGACTGCTGAAGGAGAAAGTTTAATATCATGGTACGGAGTCACGGTTCTTGAGTCTTTCCCGAGTTCTCAGTCACACGAAGTTATCTGTAGGTAACTGGATTCGTTGAGAGCTTTTCAGTTATCATGGCTTCCTTCGGATACACTGACGCTTGGCGTTGGAGACTTACTTACTTATTTACTGCCCGTTATGCCGGTTGACATGTACGGCAGCAATGGCGGTGGAGAGGAAGTGTCTTATTGACGCAACCCAACCCAACAACTGGTAAACGACGGATATAATCTACAGGCGGCCCCCACTGACCTTGCACCATGAACTGGTAAGCGTTGTCAGCGATGGAGAACAAGTGGGGAGGCATCTCACTCTTCCTCTTGCCCCTGTACTTGTCCACGATGCTCTTGGTGTAGATGGGCAGCCTCCTGTAGGGGTTGATGGCCACGCAGAACAGGCCGGAGTACGTCTGCAAGGCAACACACGGATAACATAAAGATAAGGACATGTAGATAATGATAAGGACATGTAGATAATGATAAGGACATGTAGATAAGGATAAGGACATGTGGATAAGGACCAGGCCGACGACCCTCCACAAGAAGCTGCCTGGACCTTTGGAGGCTCTAGCTCTACATAAGACCACCAGCTTCATATCCCCTCGCGCCCCCTAATTGGCGTAGAGGCGCGTCCCCCGGATGGTGGATGGGGAAGCCTTCTCTACTAACTTCTGAGAGAAGGTCGCATCACTCTCGATGCCGTGAACCTAATTAGGATCTTTTTCTTGTTTCTTCTCTATTTCTGCCTCCCCAAAGTCCTTTTACTTTCCTTTTCTCACCCATAAAATTCTTCACTTATTACCCTTGTTAAGTGGTTCTTGTATAGAATATAGTCAATGTTTGTAAAGAATTTAGTCAAGCAGTATGTAAGAAATGTTTAGTCCTTTGTACTGGAAACTTGCATTCTCCCAGTAAGGTCATATATTGTACTACGTTGCAAGCCCCTGGAGCAATTTTTTTATTAGTGCTTTTGTGAACAAGAAACACTTAACAAGTGGCTCTATCCCATCTCCTCCCTTTCCCCTATCCCATCTCCCCCCTTTCCCTCGTCGCGATATAACCTTCGTGGTTGAAAACGACGTTAAACACCAAATAAAGAAAGAAAGAAGCTTCATATCCAGAGCTGGACTCCAAGTGTAAAGGCGATCGACAAGAAGAATGTTCTGGCCATTCTTTGTGTTTTAACGTGACATCGATTGGGGGCGTCGCGTTATCATCTTGGGTGTGTGTTGATACCATTTACACATTGACGCAACTAACCAGAGTACGTCTGCAAAGCAAAATCAATCTTACTGTCAGAAAATCATCCCTGGTGTATGCAATAAATACCTTGATTTTCCGTGAGATAGTCACTGTAAAGTGGACCGAGGGCTGTATGTGCCCCCATCTCCCCCCCCCTCTCCCACCACTACCACTACCGCCCCCACCCCTTAGACCATTTAGACCACTTGGCCAAGAAGACCATTTAGGAAACATACGAGGCAGAGAGTACATTAGAAAAATAATGCATTGAAATAAGTAGCACATGATCAGTACAGATAGAGGGTCGTACGGAAACTACGAAATGAGCAAAACAACTTTGGTCTGCTCTCAATCTCGTCACAAACCTAACAAACACACTAAAAAAAATACAAGGAAGGAAAGAGCGAAACGCGTTGGAAGTATGGGGGATGAAAAAAGGCACTCTTCTCAACTCATAAGATTTTTGTTATCACATTCAGGAGAAACAGTGTAAGCCTCGAAGGGCGCCATGACTTTGGCAGAAGCCGCTACGGGTTCTATTCTTAGATGCACAAACAGACAACAGAGGGAAGTGTGGGTGCGAGACTGGGGCGGACGTAGATCACGAGCTTTCTTCGCGTGCTCTGCTCAAGGTTACAGGAGGTCATGCGCTTTTTTTGCCGGCATTCTGACAGTCAGCCAAGTTACTCAATTCTCCCCCTTGTTGACATTTCGGGTTTAGCCCGCTTAGTTCCTGCTAAGGTGGCGTAGCCTGGCACATCATCAGAAAATGAGATACATGACCTAAGTGTGCGAGTGTGTGTGTATGTGTGTGTGTAGGTGTGTGGGCACGCCTGCATGACTGTCTGTCTGTGCCGGTGCCTCGGTCGTGTCCGGATGCGTGCCAACCCTCTCTGTCAACTTGATGCTTGAATACCTAATGTTTATGTAGTTATGCAAAGGACCAGGGATGGAGGGAACTCAGTAGAAAGAAGAAGAAAAAACAATAAGATAAAAGTAAAAAGAGAAAGAACGCGAAGAGGAAAGAAAGAAAGATGGAAGCAAGACTTGAAATTACAGAAACAAAGAAACAAGGTAAGGGGATAGATCTGCATTACAACGAGGGGGTGCTAAAGGGAATTACAAAATTTAAAACAAATGTAATTTACCAAGAGTACGATACTGATAACAGCATAGCATACCCAATAGCTGTACGATATAACGTTGTGGCAGTGCAATATAACATTGTGGCAGTACGATATCACTCATTGCGGCAGCACGATATAAGATTGCGGCAATACAATATAAGATTGCGGCAGTACGATATAAGATTGTTGCAGTGCGATATCACACTGTTGCAGTGCGATACTGATAACACTGTGGCAGTACGATATAACACTGTGGCAGTACTCACGTAGATCATGCCAGCCTCGTAACGGGTCTTCAAGTTGGCGAGCACAGAGGCCTCGTTGAGGTAGGTCATGTTAGCCATGTCCTCGATCTTCTCGAACTTGGGAGGGTTCATCTGCTGGATGTCATCCTTCTTGAAGGTCTTCGTCTGAAAGACAATGCATACACAAAGGGTTGTAGTCAAACATGTCAGAGTTTTGAGGGAGAATTTAAATCTGAATTCCATTCTTTCCATACCATCCTGAAGAAGGCGGTTACATGCCGAAATATTGACATAAAAGTACCTAACCTGGTTACTGGTGTGGTTTTTTTTTAATTTATCTGAAAGACAATTTATAGAAAAGGGGGTTGTAGTCAAAAATGTAAGAGTTATCCTTCTACCCCAAATTCGTCTGCCTCAGCTTTAACTCCTAAACTCGTGTTATTGCCCGGGCTTGGCTTTATGTCTGTTGGTCCATCTCTTACGGCCTGAGCTTTAAGTAGCTCTGCTGGCCTTATCGGGAAGCCAAACTGAATTTACTTTGTGTTTAACCCACAATTTATCTGTTCAGCCAAAACACCAAAATGTTTCTCTTGTTGTCGGAGGATAAAAGAAAAACACATCTTTTTTGGCCTAAGCTCTATATCCATCTCGATGTTTTAATCCTCCACATCCTCAACGCAACGACGAAACTAGTTATGATTACATTTTGCGTTGGCATAGAAACACAGTCCAATAGCTAACCTTTGATGCTTTTTCACTCGTCACACGAACAAACATCAGTAATTGAGAAAAAACACCTGACAGTGACAAATCAGTGCTTGAGCCCAAAATCATACCAGCATTGTCAAAGACAGACAGACAGAAACACACACACACACACACTGACACACACACAAACACACACACACACACACACACACACACACACACACACACACACACGTAGGACACAAGACAGCACAGGTCATGACAACACTCACCTCGCTGCTCTTGACGATCTTGACGGTGATCTCTTCACCCTTCGTGCTCTGGATCTCAGCGGCCAAGAAGCCACCCTTTTCTTTGTCGGGAACCCAGCAGTTCTTCTTGCCGTCGAAGCTCTGGGTCTGTTCCTTCAGCATCTTCTTTCGGTCGACGGCGAGGTACTTGAAGTCCTCATCGTTCGGGTCGTAGGCGGCCATAGTGATTGAGTATGAAGCGTGTAGACCGAGGTCTAGTCTTCAGAAACGAAATCGCAAAAGGAGTGAGAAAAGCCCGCGGTCTGGAAGACAGGACACCCTAGACCAGCGACAGAACAACCTGCAACAAGAACAACGATTGGCTGTTAGAAGCCAGTTTATCATGTGTCCGTCACTATCATTGGATTTTGTTAGTGGGTAATATTCGATAGTATTAGTCGGCGTGTTTCCTTACTATTTTGTTTGTTTGCTTAACGCCCAGCCGACCACGAAGGGCCATATCAGGGCGGTGCTGATTTGACATATAACGTGCGCCACACACAAGACAGAAGTCGCAGCACAGGCTTCATGTCTCACCCAGTCACATTATTCTAACACCGGACGAACCAGTCCTAGCACTAACCCCATAATGCCAGACGCCAGGCGGAGCAGCCACTAGATTGCCAATTTTAAAGTCTTAGGTATGACCCGGCCGGGGTTCGAACCCACGCACGACCTCCCGATCACGGGGCGGACGCCTGACCACTAGGCCAACCGTGCCGGTTTGCCTTACTATACGATCAACTGTTCTGAATGCTAACAGATTGCTTGGCTTTTCGTTTTGTTCCACTTCCGTGGAAACCGTGAGACTTCTCTAAACTCTCTTTTCTTGTTTCGTTATAGTTTTTTTTAGTTGTTGTTGATCCATTTATTTATGTAATCATTTATTTATGAAATCATTTATTTATGTAATCATTTATTTATTTATTCATTTATGTATTTTTTATTCATTTATTTTCAGTTCAAGAATGTATCCCATTTTCTAGGTTGCTGTGCAATTTTGAAGACTTTTTGTGTGATATTCGGTATTGGTATATTTTAGTCTCGAATAAATAGGCGCTGAAGACTACATTTGTACCACTCTACAAGCAAGAAACCAAGTTAGTTTACAACTAGTCAACCCTCTTCTCCTACTCAGTCTCACTCGATTAACACACACACACACACACACACACACACACACACACACACACACACTTTTCGAGAAACTTGTTTCTGCTCCCGATTTAGTTTTGTCTACTTCCCTACTTGCTTATTTTTTCTTTGATAGCTTTTCCTGCATACTATGTACACAGATGATGTGTGAAAAATAAATGGCTCCGAGTTGTTTCGCTTCCTGAGTGCTTCTTTCATCTGAAGGGATGGGATGGCTTAGAGAATTTTGAGCGAAGTGTGTCTGCTGTGTTATCGTTTTCCGGCATCCAGGGAGGATCTAAGAGAGATGGGGGGGGGGGGGGGGGCAGGGAAGGAAGGGTGTCGGGGGAGAGATAGGTTCTTATCGACCTTCGTCCTGTCAGGTAGTAAATCAAGAACAGAATCCGCTGGCTGTTTTAGACTGTTTTTCTTCTCTTTCTTTTTCTTTTCTTTTTTCTCTCTCACTTTTTAGTTTTTTTCCGTTCCAATCTTCTTTATTTTTTGGCGGGGGAGAAAGGGGGGGGGGGTCTAAAGTACAGACGCTATCTTATAATCGACTACACGGAAATAGCCTAAAAGGAAACGAGTCTACTTAGTCGCAATTGCTTGTGCATTTTGTATCCCCCCTCCATCCCTCCCTCCCGGCCACAATATGCTGTTAGTCAGTTAAAGTCGTTATAGCTGCTGTTTCTTTAAAATGCTGAGCCGGCTACCAATCTGTTCCGTTACTTTGCAAACACTGAATCAGCTTTTTTATGTCAAGACTGAGAAAAACAAAATATATCACAAGTACATGGTACCACCACCAGCCAACCCGAGCCCCTCTTCTCCGAATCAAAGAAAGTTCTTATTTTGTCAGTTTACGGGCAGGAGTCTCAAAGACTCAAATCCAAACCATGTTGATAACAAAGTAATATTCGATAACCTCTTCAATATTTTGCTGCAAAACGGCTTTGCGCGAAATTATACCACAACGAATGATTCATTTTGTATTACTAACAATTAGTTATATTCACCGGATTAAAGTCATACTTCCTTCCAGCTTTAAATAGCTTCTGCCAGCTCTACTTTCGAAAGAACCACAGCCTCACAGCGATAGCAAAATAAAACGAAAAAGCAAACGATCGGCAATGCACTTACCTTGAGCCTCACGGCTTTTCACGTTTTGACATCATAATAATCAAATCTACATCAAAAGTTCAAGACATTATTCGCTTTTGACATTGTTAAAATATCATCAATGGAAAATAAAAAGCTACAACTGTATCATTAATGAAACTAATCTAGCACAATAACGATGTAGTAAAGCATGCTCATGCGATGCGGACAGACAGGCGTGTCGCGCTCAGGTGAGGGTATATCCATATTTAGAGCCCTCCATCCCACACACACAGCAGGGGGGAACACATCATCATCACACACGGTAGCAGGCCGGGCCCCAAAAGGTATAAGTACTCCAGGTACACACAGAGAAGAAACAGAGAAGTTCCAGAGTCGGGCTCAGCGGAGCTACTCCAAGAATTCAGCACTGCTTGCAGGAATGGTAGCCGGGAAGCATGGCAGATTCACATTCAGGCTCCGGTATGGAATTCCATCGGGGTAGAAGAGGCACGCTCAGTAGGTATAGGTAGGTAGGTCAGTGAAAGGTGTTAAAACAATCAATCAGGTCAAAAGTACACTCCAGGGAGGAAAAGTCACCAAAAAAGTCAGTTACGAATCCACGAATAAATGAAGCAATGGTTGTGAATATAGCGCAGGCACTTTGGGAAAACACAGCTCATGTTCACAGAGAATCAGTGATGTCGTTTGTCATTATCATCATGGCTGAAGGTCAAAGAGAAGACGAGCAGACCGGTGCCGCGGCTATATACTCCTTTCATTGTCACAACATCACCTCCATTCTCAGGCCCACGATAAAGTCTAGCAAATGAAATGTTCTGCTCTGTTTTGACAAAAAAGCTACAGGGACGACTCACAAGCCAGCGCCGCCATGCTTGGTTGGATTTCTGCAACTAGGCTAATCCTGATAGCTATGCTGCGAGTGACTGTTCACACCGTAACGCTGAGCTAATACGATAATCCGTTTTGCATGCATGGCTAATCTACGCTACTACCACACCTTCTCTCTGTTACAAAAATAAAAGAACTTTTTTTCCTGTGTGGCTAGCACTGTAGTTCCTGCGTACCTTCAGCCTAAGTCTAAGCCCTACATAGGATCAAAACTGGCGAAGGTCACTCCACGGAAAGTCACAGTCATTGAAGCTAAATCCATTCAGTAGGCACACAGGGTTTGATAGTTACCACACGGTGAAAGGAGGGAGGAATGAAAACAGAAAAAAATGCACTCGAAAAACAAAATACAAGAAATAAAAATAAACATTGTTGTAGACAGTAGGGATGTTTTAGACACAAAGGTAAGTGGATGGTTACAGGTAGGGGTACAGGGAACGGCTCACCGGCCCTTCCGGAATCACAGGTAGACAGTAGGTAGGCAAAATCACGGCACACCATAAGACACGCTACCACCAATACTTACGATCTCAAGTTGTTCTGGGGAGATATTGTGAAAAACCGAGCTCTATATACCCCAACCTCTAATTGTCTGACCTGGGATTATGCAAAACGGTCAGCCATTGGTCGGGGCGAGGGGGAGGGACGAAGAGACAGCGAGTGAAACTCTACCCTCCATCCCACCTCTATATGGAAGAGAGCGAGCCAGCCAGCCCCGAACGTGTTGCCAGTGCCGGAGATGCCCTGTTCGGTTTGCCACACTGTCCTTCTGCCCGCTGCCTCGCGTAGAGCACCACCCCGCCCATGCAAAGAGAGAGAGAGAGAGAGAGAGGTAGAGGGATAGAGAGAGAGAACTACAGGATTTTAGCATGACGCTTGAGGCTTTTGATGGAACACCTGCGCTATTCTTACCTATCCCTCTTCCCACTATCTTTATGCCTAAACCCTTCTGAAAAAGATTGGCCCCAGAATAGCGCGGAACACGAAAGGATCGCTTGCTCAGGTGAGGTGTGGGTTGTCTTGAGACTGATACCGGGGGCAAGGATTGAGGGAAGGTAGGGAAGCATCAGGGATATAGACGGTTCACTCGGGCGGTGCTGGTCCTGGACGCAGCCCAGACACACACACCTACATGCACACATTCTTACATACACACCCTCCTCGCACACACACTATGTACAGAGACGCCGTGTCAGCAAAGAGATACCCGATCCACCACCCTCCCCCCACCCCCTTTACATCATACATCGTTCAGGGAAACTGTCTTGGCGAGTCGTCAATTGTGTAGTGTACAGTGGAACCCCCCTTTCGGCGAGAGATTTATTTCTCAGAGTCAACTTTGTGTGCAGACTCTCCTCGGTGTCCGAACACCCCCGTGTGTACACGCAAGCACAAGACCATGCAAGTGCGCACGAAAAAGATCCTGTAATCCATGTCAGAGTTCGGTGGGTTATAGAAACACGAAAATACCCAGCATGCTTCCTCCGAAAACGGCGTATTGCTGCCTAAATGGCGGGGTAAAAAACGGTCATACACGTAAAATTCCACTCGTGCAAAAAACACGAGTGTACGTGGGAGTTTCAGCCCACGAACGCAAAAGAAGAAGAAGAAGAAGAAGAATCCCCCTTTCAAGACCCTCCAATGTAAGACTTCCTCCCTTTTAAGACCTTAGTTTTTTGGATTTCCTATTCATATCATCTGTAAATGTACCCCATTTTAAGATTCCCTCTTTTTTAAGACCTCATTTTTTTCAGATTTTTAGAGGTGGAAAAATGGGGGTTCCGCTGTAGTTCCAACAGTGCCCAACAAAAATGACTTCAGTGCAGGCAATACTTTTTCCTTTCCGTCATAGAGTCGTATAGATGTAGGGTAAGTTGTGGGGATCGTTCAAACCTGGATACTGCTGATCATGCAGTTACTTGTCTGGAGTGACATTGCCAAGGGCACATGACTATTCATCGAACAGACTCTTCGTCGGTTCAGAGACATACATTCTATCTATGTCTCTGGTCGGGTTGAGCTTATTGTCATACAGTGGAACATGTCTAAAGAAACCACCCAAGGGACTGAGCAAAAGTGGTCTCTTTAGACAGGTGGTCTTTGTGGACAGGGTCATCAGTTGGCAAAAACACCCCACTTCCCAGACTGAAACTGACACTGGAACGCCGGTATGTTACACGTCACACACACACACACACACTGCCAGCGCAGTTAAAAGATGTTCGACACCCGCCTCTCATTATTCATCCGAATAATTGCTGTTTATTTGGGGTGGACAGTTACATTTGTAACCTTTCAGTGTTGAAGTGAATCAGGAGTTCCGGTTGCAAACAATGGAACACGCTTGCTTCATTCCAGCGTCGCGGACGACGCTGGTATCTGTGGTTGGGAAGAACGTGCCTGTGGAGAATTAGTCTCCAAGCCAAAGCGCGCTGACTCTCCAAGCCAAAACAATTTCAAAGCTGAAAAAAATGTACAATTTAAGCGAAACGATTAAACACAGCTTTCGGGTGTTTTTTTAATCTAAGATGTACATAAATATACCACTCCGACCATAAGGAAAAGAAAAAAAGACACACACAAAAAAAGACCGAGAGGAGCCGAGTCAATCCGAGACCAACCGAGAGGACGTGTTTCGCGCCGTTTCGACGTCGTTTGTTCAGATGCGGCCGGTTGGATCAGTTGCGGTCATACAGGGGCGCCTTGCACAAGAAAAGATCTTCAACAATCCCGATCATCATCATGGTACAATAATGTTTTGTGCGCCCCCATGTATGTGTTCTGTGCTAATAATGCACGGTTGTGAAATGTCCGTACACATTTTGTGGCACTATGTAATTGTTAGTGCATCCTCCTGCGGATGCTTCGTGCTAAAAATGCACTTCCATTAAAATATTGTACGCTCATGTCAGTAATATATTTTCAATTGTTTCTCTGTCAATTTCAAGTGTTTGTTTCCAATTACTTCAGTATCTCCCTGTTGCAATTCCAGGTGATTCATTATGCATGTGCCAATTTGAGGTGTTTAATTCTGATTCCTGTATTTACAGTGTAAAATTAAAACTATTGTTTTCAAACATTCCTATGACACCTGGTAATGGTTCTGTGGTTTTGTTTTTAATTTGTATTTTGTTTTTCTGCAATAAATATTTGAAATGGATCTGAGGCCGACTTACTACTTTTAGCACTCTTTTTCACCACATTCCCACGTACAGATATTGCAATATCAACTCTTCCTTTCTACCTGTTTCAAACAAGCTCTATTTTTTAATTAAGAATTTTTTCTAAATGTCTTAACATAGAGGGGGGAATCGAGACGAGGGTCTTGGTGTATGTGCGTGTGTGTGTGTGTGTGTGTGTGTGTGTGTGTGTGTGTGTGTGTGTGTGTGTGTGTGTGTGTGTGTCTGTGTGTGTGTGTGAGACTTCCTGGGAATGATATTTCAGGACGTTTTTTTTTATTTTTTATAAACGTCTTTTATGACGTCTTATCCGGCTTTTTTTGTACAAGTTGAGACTGCACTGTCACACCCTCATTTTTCAATCAAATTGATTGAAATTTTGGCCAAGCAATCTTCGACGAAGGCCGGACTTCCGTATTGCATTTCAGTTTGGTGGCTTAAAAATTAATTAATGACTTTGGTCATTAAAAATCTGAAAATTGTAACAAAAACAAAAAAATTATGAAACGATCCAAATTTACGTTCATCTTATTCTTCATCCTTTTCTGACTCCAAAAACATATAAGTATGTAATATTTGGATTAAAAACAATCTCTGAAAATTAAAAATATAAAAATTATGATCAAAATTAAATTTTCGAAATCAATTTAAAAACACTTTTATCTTATTCCTTGTCGGTTCCTGATTCCAAAAACATATAGATATGATATGTTTGGATTAAAAACACGCTCAGAAAGTTAAAACGAAGAGAGGTACAGTAAAGCGTGCTATGAAGCACAGCGCAACCGTTACCGCGCCAAACAGGCTCGTCACTTTCACTGCCTTTTGCACTAGCGGCGGACTACGTTCAGTTTCATTCTGTGAGTTCCACAGCTTGACTAAATGTAGTAATTTCGCCTTTCGCGACTTGTTTTTTCTTGTGGCTGTTTGATCAATTCATAGCAAGCATTGACTGAAATAAACAATTTATATATCCAGCACAACATGCAATTCATTGACTTTTGACCCTAACCTTTTAACACTTCCCAAAATAAATCTTTGGTGGACATTGCATCGACGCTGTTCATTTTGAATGAACATTTTTCTTGTCTGCCTCTGTCGTCTATCGCCCATAAGTCACGGGCGGTTGTTGCTCCACTGCTTTCTTGTTCAGCCATGCCGCGGAGGAAGGATCGACCAGTCGCTTATCATATTCAAAAGATAACCGCCAGTCACTCGTTACATGCTAGCGATTGCAGTTAGCGGTCGAGACGCCCAGGGCTTACGTGTCACTGAAGAGAAATATGTTGCGGGGATGTTTTCTTTAGGAAGATGAGGTGGGCAGAGTGGAAGAGTGACCGTCAAGTCCTCATGAGATCAGTCAGACAACAAAATTGCCAAGGCCCAACCTGCCCTCATGTTCTGCCAAGTGGGTTTGTTACCAGAGTTAGAAAAGACGTCGGGTGGTCTTCCGTGACAGGTTGATACCGTTACTTGGGACCGAAATTGAGTGGTCTTTGGTCTCGACAGGCAGGTGGTCTTCAAGGACAGGGGATTTGTATAGTAAAATCCGTTGGAATTCTGTGGGGTGGTCTCAAATGGCTGGTGGTCTCCAGGGCAGGTTCGAATGTAATAGCAATTGAGCAAAAAGACTCGTTACGTTGCTGGCAATCGCAGGCGAGGGGTGTGCTACGAGCAACGATTGATTGATTGATTGATTGATTGGTTGGTTGGTTGCGGGTTGGTTGGTTGGTTGGTTGATTTATTGATTGATTGATTGATTGATTGGTTGATTGATGGATGGATGGATGGATTGATCTCAGTAACAATATTTTCTTTCAACCGTACTCAAATCATATCAACATACACGTGTGTGTTGGTCTGCTTGTAGTAGAGATAGCCTCCTTGCCGAGTAGACCATGGTGTAAATCTCAACACAGATGTCCTGACGTCAGCATGGGATGAGAGCAACCTACCACATGGACACATGGGGGAAGGACCCCTAATATGGACCGGCTCCTTATATGGGCCACCGAGTCCTGTTCTGACAATCTACCGGTGCTTGAGCGTTCAAAACAATTTCATTCGATAGGCCTACATTTAACCTCTCTGGATAACTTTCACGTGTCAAAACATCTTTTTCACTCTTCTGGCAGCGTTCTTTGTACATTTGACGCTTAAAACGGCCTAGTTTATGTCCGCAGACACTGCTGTTTACACACAAACATTGCCGGATATGACAGCTAAGACCGTCATTATTATACATTTTAGCAGTATTGACCCCGTCTTGCGCGCGCAAACAAAAAATAATAGCAACATCCAAAAGTGTGTGTGTACGTGTTCCCTTATATTGACCACCTTCAGCAAATAGAAGAACAGAAAAGATAAAGATAAGTTTCAGTCATGCAATGAGTAAAATAACATAACTTTAGCCCTCAAGCTTTAAAAAACCCAATATCAAACAGTCTTGTTTGCTTGCAAAGTTGATAATTTCTTTTAGTTACTCAGGCTCTGTTTTTGATACGTTTCTTTAGTTTCTTGTCTTTAGATCTTCCAATAATGTTCTCATTGAACTGATTTTTTTTTAATATTACTCGCACACTGAGTTGTATTGTGTTATGTTGAAGTATGGTGGGCTCTTTACAATGATTCGTGATGACCTTTTCACTGGTCCATACAAGGCAGCAGAGGCTCCTAATATGGACCAGTTATGAGTTTTTCTGTAATTCATTTTTGCTGAATGTCTATCAAAGCTAATTCGCTTTAATAATACATAAGACGTAAGATAGTTTAGTGTTCATACAACTAAACAATGGATGGAAAAGTGTGGTTCATCTGCTCTTAAAACAATCAAACAACATATGACAACAACCATAAACATAAAAACAATAAAGCATACGAAGTTAGAACAACCAAAGTACTCCTGACAGGCACGTCCGCCCACACACACACACACACACACACACACACACACACACACACACACAACACACTCACACACAAACACACACACTCGCACGCACACTCTCACGCACATGAGTCCTGAGAAAAAAAATTGCTGGTAAGATATGTAACCATTGCATTGCACTTCTATTTCTTTCTTTTCCTTCTTTGTTTTCTTCTCTTTTTTCTAAGGTTGCCAAGCACATCATTGTGGGGCTTTTAATCAACACGGATACATATATATATACATAATTGACCACACACATTTGATATACATTCTAACAATTCATTTTAAAGACACATTTCTGATTCAAGTGGCAAATACAAGGCATACTTATATTCACAACATTAGGACAAAGCAGACAGACATATACAAAATTCACCTACAAGTTTTACCGGAACATAAACACACGCCGAGTACAATACTGAGAGAGAGGGAGAGAGGGAGAGAGAGAGAGAGAGAGAGAGAGAGAGAGAGAGAGAGAGAGAGAGAGAGAGAGAGAGAGAGAGAGAGAACAAAGGTAACAGGAACAGAGAGAATAAAAGTCTGTAATTTCAACTGTGAAAAAGAAAAGCTGTAATGGACACTTTACCCTGGTCAGTAGCCTAAAATAATACACATTAATAAGGGTCTAAAAAAATGTATTCGCATAGGGTAACCAGTCTGACAAAAATATATCTATTCCCAACAAAAACTCAATTTCTTTTCAATATAATATCTTTGTTTTAATATTGTCAAAAAAACACCCAGTCAAAAGCGGAACTGAACCCTAAAGTTTACATTTATAAATATAATATTTGTCCAAAATAATAATCAAATCTGAAACATTATCAATGTTCACATTATCTTCATCTCCAGATACTATCAATCCTTTACAAAAAAAATCAATCGTTCACATTGCAAACATTCTTTATGCAATACATTATTCAATTCAACCCAAAAGGTTCTAATAATCCTACATTCCCAAAATAAGTTAAATAATGTCTCTTCATAATGACCACAAAAAATGCAACGAGGTGAATCTTTCATTTTACACAAATATAAATATTTATTACAAGGTAAAAATCCGGTGCAAGAGTCGCAGCTGCAACCACATTATTTTAAGCTTATACCAACAATACTTGAAAGGGTTTAAAAAAATACATTTCCAATTTATATTACTTTCACAGGTGTTATTCCATTCTAAACCCGCAGCTGGAATAAAGTTAGACTTCACATACATTTTCTTCACGACCTGATTTCCTTTTTTTCCACTTTATTATCGACCGATTCATGCTGACAATTCAATATCTTAAAATTCAATTTAATCTGGTAACTTTTCACAGCGGATACAATTTCTCTATACAAAAATATATTACTTTTGGCATTATGAAACAATTCAGAAAACTCTTGATAATTCAAATACTTACCATCAGAATTAACTAAATGTTTCACATAAACAATTCCTTCTTCATACCAACTTTTAAAATAAATACTTCTATTATCTCTCACTTTGTTATCATTATAAAAATAAAAACCATTCACACAAAAACTGATTTATCAATATCAACAGGTAAGCATTTTGCACATAACTTTTTATAATGCTTTAACACATCTTGCCACCTAACAAATTCACAATATTTAATTCTGGATACATATCCATCACAAATCTCTTCAAACATGAATCATCACAAACAACTTTTTGCATCCATTCAATTTTCAATGTTGACAAAAATTCAAAAATATTGACCATATTTAACCCCCCCCCCCTTCTTCAAAGGGCTTACACACTACTGTCTTTTTAATTTTGGCTCTTTTATCACTCTATAAAAAAAATCAAATAATAACTGACTTATCCAATCCTTTCAAGTAATGATCATCAGGATCAGGAACAGACACAAACAAGAGTGGAATCTTTGACAAAACAAGGGTACTAATAATTATCGTTTTACCTAGTGGGATAAGATATGTCTCTTGCCCCATATTCAATTTATCCTGATCATTGATGTGAACAATTCATTGTAAATCAACAGAAAAAGTAATACCCAAAACTTAAAAAATACCAGGGTTCCAGCAGAAATGTTGATCTTGTAAAAATCTAACATGCGATTTCTTTCTACTACCTATCCAGACAACATTTGTTTAAACATAAGGGATGGTTTTAACCTGGTCAGATTGGAGACGACGGTGAGGAAAACTATTTTCACGAGGAGTGGTGGGCCTTTAAATTCACCCCAGCATTCCATGTTCTAGTCATTCCCACTTGTTGGCTTGTTTGTTTGTCTTAAACCATCAAAGTCTTGTTTTGTGCTACGCAAGTGCATCATTTTCGACGCTGAACAGTTTAGCAGGCTGTTATCAAAATATGACATTCGTACGTGTGGTGTTTATGCAAAGATGCGTGCCGATATTGACAGATGTCGGAAGATCACGAGAGAGTGTGTGACTGATATAACGATGCCTGTGTGAGGGTTTGTCGAAATGCACAGACAGGTGATGACACAGCAAAACATAACTTGTAAATGTATTATCTATCCGGCTAAACTGCTTTATGGAACGCCATTTGCGTCACCACCTCGTGTGAATTTTTTTTTTTAAGTGGCGTTATTTCCAGAAAAATGTCCAGATATAGGCTACCATTGAATTCTGAATTCCATTGGCTTCTTCCATAGAAGCGTCGACAACATAATTATAGACCATGCAGCCGTGCAGAGGACGTGCGGTTTTGACTTACCTGAGGGACGGGGAAGGGGGGGGGGGTTGTCGGAAGAGGGAACTGGTCATAAAAGGCTATAGATCGACAGCTCTTAATGATTTTAACGATGGTTCTCTTCTTCAGTTATGAACGGATTCTGTCTGTCTGTTTGTTACTTTGTCTGTTCGTCTGCCTGTCCGTCCGTACGAGAATCTGTCGGTCAGGCGGTCAGGCAGTCAGTCAGTCAATCTGTCTGTCTGACGTCTGTCTGTCTGTCTGTCTGTCTGTCATTCAGCCAGGCAAGCAGATTATCATTAAGTCAGCTGGGCTCCATATCCGTTCTGCCCGCCTGTCTGTTTGTAATAATAATTGGTTTTTTTGTTGTTGTTTTTTTTAATCATTTTTCAGTGTTTGTCCATATCCGCACCAGACAAATGTATCGTTAACAGGTCTTACAAAAGTCGAATCAATACAAAATGCAATCAGGCTAACTATTCGGCCGCCGTTTTTCTTGGCATCAGTCTATTGAGTTTCAAAACATTGCTGAAACGATGCGTAGGCTACATTTTGTGTGTCTATATTCATAGCCTCGATCATTAGCCTCAGGATCTAACTTATTACCGGTTTTGGCTGCGGCGCTCTTTCCTCATTCATCAAAATTCTTCTAATTTTGCACACAACTCAGTATTTATAACCCAAAAGTGCTCCGCTGATGAATTTAATGTCAAGCAGCCTTTTCAACCCTTATCGTAATTATCAGACTTCGTTTTACCCAATCTTCAGGCGCCCTTCTGATATCACTACATTCGTGGGTTAAACCAGAAACAACAGGCGCCGGATGGTATTTTTCAGACGATATTCGAATTAGACAAACTCCAAAAAATAACTCTTTTTTTTGTTTGGGGGGGGGGGGGGGTGGTGTGAGGAAGAGTTGGTTTGTCTTGTTTTTACCTTGCTTTTAGATAGAAACACTGAGTAAAGCTACACGTTACATTGTAGGGTTGCCTTTGTGTTTCTGTCGAAATATTGGAAAGCAACTTGTCCACAACTAATAAACACTTGACTTGCTTCCCAACCTCGCCCATTCACTGAAGTGGGGATTTGAGAGTCGAATTATCATTTTCAGATTAAAGTCGAGTTAACTGTCGTAACTGTTCGTCTTTATTAGTTATCGTTAGATGTGGCTGTGATATCCACATTTATTAGTCACACTAATATCGATGTCGAGAAAGGAGAAATCATCATCATCATCAGCAGCATCAGCATGATCATCAGCATCAGCAGCAGCAGCAGCAGCAGCAGCAGCATCATCATCATCATCATCATCATCATCATCATCATCATCATCATCATCATCATCATCATCATCATCTTTTTATTCTTCGTCTTATCCAAGTCTTCTGAATACTTGACATCAAAGTTGAGCACACACACACACACACACACACACACACACACACACACACAAGTCAAGTGCCTCTTCTGTAAGCATCCTCCAAATTTCCGAGTCAAAAAAAACTACACCTATTCTGGTAACCTAGCTTCAACACACTGCTTTTATCTGCCATTGAGTTGCCAGCGTTTCATAAAAGCATACACATCGACGCTGCACCCGTCCTGATACGAGTTCGCAATACTGCTCTCCTGGTGAGCTGGAGCAATATGAGACGCCAGTTAGGTCAGCACCTTGCGTAAAAAATGTCGAGTTATTTGCAGAACAATGTACAGTACAGATCCTTACTTTTCACAGTCTCACCCCTATTTTGGATATATGTGTGTGTGTGTATGTGTGTGTGTGTGTGTGTGTGTGTGTGTGTGTGTGTGTGTGTGTTTGTGTGTGTGTGTGTGTGTGAGTACTATGTGTGCGGTTCTGTGTGCGTGCGTGTGTGTTTGGGTGTGGGTGTGTGGGTGTTGTCAGTTGTGAGTGATACATTTGCAGTGTCATACACAAAAACACACACACACATACACACACACACACACATACACACACACACACACACACACACACGCCTACTCTGAAAATACAAAAAAGAAACAGTGTCCAAGCCTGTTGCCAAGAACGCCAGGAACAATTCACAGATCAGTCTCGCAGTTTTGGGGCCTTGTTTGTAAATTACTCAACTCTTGATAAACCTCAGCGCCTTGCTTCTGCCCTGGGCCAACACATCGTTCGCTATAGCAAGGTATCGCACGTAGTCATGGTAACGGAACATAAAGCTAGGTAGAGAAGAGAGTCTGGCGTGTCTACATTGCATGTTGTAAATAGAGATATCGCAGCTATTTGCATGGCGCGAATGTCGTGTAGCGGCATGACGGTGTAAACATGTACTGCGATTCCGTGAAACATGTTTGCAAATAAAGGCAAATTTTAATAGCAATTTTTACGTTTTTGCAAAGCATGAATGGTAATTCAAGCGTAAAAAATATATAAAATTATCAATTTTTTTTATCATTGAAAACACTGGTGAAGTGGCCTAGCGGTTAAGACATCGGCCCCGACATTTCGAGGCCCCGAGGCCTTGAGTTAGAATCCCTGCCAAGTCGTTTATTTTTTCTGCTCGATCCTTCTCGACAAATATGCTCTGCTCTGAGAGAGCAAACCGGATGTTACCACTGCAAAATTCAAGCGTTGACTGAAGCTCTCAAGGTCATACACGCCGTATAGGTTTCTTTCTTTCTTTCTTTATTTGGTGTTTAACGTCGTTTTCAACCACGAAGGTTATATCGCGACGGGGAAAGGGGGAGATGTGATAGAGCCACTTGTCAATTGTTTCTTGTTCACAAAAGCACTAATCAAAAATTTGCTCCAGGGGCTTGCAACGTAGTACAATATATTACCTTACTGGGAGAATGCAAGTTTCCAGTACAAAGGACTTAACATTTCTTACATACTGCTTGACTAAAATCTTTACAAAAATTGACTATATTCTATACAAGAAACACTTAACAAGGGTAAAAGGAGAAACAGAATCCGTTAGTCGCCTCTAACGACATGCTGGGGAGCATCGGGTAAATTCTTCCCCCTAACCCGCGGGGGGTGCCGTATAGGTGGGGTTTCGGGTAGCGTTTGCTGTACAGAATTCTGTACATGATTTTATCCCTATTTTTCAACCTCGTAGCCCCGGAAAGTCATAAATAGACCACAGCTTTAACTGGCGAATGTGTGACGTGTTCATCTGAACTGTGTACGATCACGCACTTTTCTTCTCCACAAAAGTAGTCTTACAGAGAATGAAATCGAGAAAATCAGAGAAGCGCGAGCATTCTTGAAAGAGAGTCAGTTATCATAACTTATCAATGCTGGTCGTTATAAGGTAGACGCATGCAGTGAAGGGGAGATGTGATTTTGGTCTGTGCTTGGCGGGATAGTCTTGTCCGATAAGGAAACGGGCATCCAATGGACGCTATCGGTATACTTATTCTGATTTCCCATACCGATCCTACAGTGGCTGCAAAAGCTTCTTGGTCAAGAACAGACACAATGGTCTGAAGACTAAAAGAAGGGCCGGTGATTTAAAGGGCCACTTCGCTTTGTGAAAACAGTTCTTGTCAGGCTTTTATGTGAGATGAGACCATACTGCAACTTGGTCATAATTATACTCAACAAAAAAAACTACCCTGACTGATTTAGTGATAAGTTAGAATTGTTTAATGAATACATTTCCGAAATTAATTCCTTTAAAAAAAAAAATTAAATACCCAAATGCACAGCGAGCACCCAGGCTGTTCAATTTCGGTATGTGACCAAGTGGATGGATGGTCTTATGCCATGTTAAAGCTCCACTCCGCCTCATGTGAGGTTTACAGAACGATGGCATCTTTCACAAAGTAAGCAATTCTAACCTATGGAACACACTTGCTATATAGCATTTAACGGTATTAAAATGACACATTTCACTTGAATGGCTATTTGGCATGCGTAAACCACACACCAGTTCTCGTGGTTTATCCAAGAGGGAGGATACAGAATACTCTGATCCCGTGTACTGCCAGCTATAACTCAGTGACTGTAAACCAGACACACATCTGTGTTGGCTGACTTGCTGGGGTAAATAACTCGGAAGCCAGGTAACTTTAACTGACGTGTTCAGCGCACCTGTCGTAAACTTCCTCCAGTGATGCTTCGCCTAGCTGTCTTCAAAAGCTTTCAAGCGCATGCAGGTGCCCACCAGGAGGCGCAAATGAAAGTATCCGACATACAACTGACATAAGCATCAACTTTTTGTCGAAGAGAAGAGACGCCGCTTGGGAAACATAATCGAGTTCCATGATAATATTTTGGGGAAAAATATATTTGAAGTAGTGTTTGAAGTAGTGTGAGAAGTAGTGTTACATTTATTGTCGTTTCCCTGCAGGGACTGGTCAGAGCTGAACAGACTTTGGGTCTCAAATGGAATCGAGCTTCACTGAGTGGATTTTTCTGCGAAAGATATCATTATTAACTATTCTTAAATGTATTGAAATTCATCTTTATTGTCGTTAGCTGAACAGACTTTGGATCTCAAACAGAATCGAGATTTGTGCATGTTGATGTTCTGCGAAAGATTATAGAGTAAATATCTTTATAGTTATTCATGTTTTTCGTTGTTTATTTTCAGCGCTTCCGGGCCTTAGATCTGACAACCATGTTCTTAGTGTAGATTTTTGCCTCATCATCTTTATCGTCGTTGTCATTGTCACAATTTCTTCTCCTCCTCCTCCCTTTCCTATTCTTCTTTTTTCCTGTTTCTTCTCATCCTAAGTCATCATTATCATCATCATCAACATCATTATCAAACTATAAAGCAGAAGCAGAAGCTCTCATGCAGGCCGCCTCCTTGGTTCAGGACTCCGCAGACCCTTGCTACCAAGTTGTCTTCCTCTCAGACGCCCTTTCAGTCCTTCAGGCCCTAGAGAACGACAAATTCCCACTGCTGGCCAAAGCATTACAGATGGTCAGACAAACCAAAAGAGTTGTCCTCCAGTGGATACCAGCACACTGTGGGATACCAGGAAATGAAAGGGCAGATGAGCTGGCGAAAGAAGGAGCCGTGGAAGACCAACCTGAAAACAGTGTCAGCTTTAGTGAGCAGAAGACAATCATCAAGGCATTGATGAGGCCAAGGACAAACAGAGATGACTACCACACAATGTCCAGAGAGCAGCAAGTCAACCTCATCAGGCTGCCTACTGGCCACAACAGGCGCAATGCTCACATGAACCGAAAGTTCAAGCTGGCGCCATCACCAACCTGTGCCTGCGGTCAAGAAGACCAAACAGCGGAACACATCTTACAGCGATGTCCCTTACTAGATGAGGAACGAAAAGAAGTGTGGCCGTCACCAACTCCCTTGCAGACCAAACAATACGGCAGTCGACAGGAGTTGGAGAAAACGACAATATTTATCACCAGTGCAGTGGACTGATCGTGTAACCTCTGCGAACGCCAAGAAGAAGACTGAAGAAGAAGATCATCATTATCATCATCATCATTATCATCAGCGTCATTATTAGCAGCAGCAGCCGCAGCGTCGTCGTCGTCTTCATCGTCGTCGTCGTCATCATCAATCATCATCATCAGCAGCAGCAGCAGCAGCAGCATCAGCAGCATCAGCAGCATCAGCATCAGCATCATCATCATCATCATCATCATCAGCGTTGTAAGCGTCTCTCCTTCTTCTTTTTATCCTGCTCCTCACTATCATCTTCAGTTCGAAACACGGTCATCAGCAATCAGTCGCGTCGGTATCTTCTTTCATGTAATTATCTGAATTATCTCCCCAAGCAGCGAGGCAGCGGAGGAGGAAAAAAACCGTCGGTAAATTCAATGTTCAGCCTCTTGCCGGTGCCAAACACACTAAACTTGTTACCGCATTTATCATCCATTTTCCCCTTGTCAAAAGCTCCTGCAAGCAAAAACTAACAGATGAGAGGAAGGAAGGAAGGGAGACGGGCGGGGGTGTGGGGGGGGGGGGGCAAAGGGGAGAGTGACTGTGCGTGTGTGTACACGTGTGTGTGTGTAGTGTGTGTGTGTCAGTGTGTGTGTGTGTGTGTGTGTATGTGCGTGCGTGCGTGTGTGTATGTGCGTGCGTGCGTGTGCAGAGTCAGCACATGCACCTCAGTGAGTGTGTTGATAAGAGAAAGTATGTGTACATCAGCTAGGAGCCGGCCGGCGTGCCTGAAATACACAAGAGATAGAAAGACAGAGAGAAAGAGAGAGAGACAGACAGACAGACAGACAGAAACTGAGACACTGTGACAGACAGACAGTCAGACAGACTCAGTGACAGAAAGACAGACAGGCAGACAGGCAGCCAGGCAGCCAGGCAGGAAAACAGACAGATATATATACAGACAAAGACAGACGGACACAGACAGGGACAGACAGACAGCCCAAAAGAGACAGATTATTAAGCGAGACAGACACAGACAGACAGACAGACAGAGAAAGAAAGGCGACAGAGACAGACGGATTGGTCTCTGTGTGTGTATGTAGACTAGGGCTAAGCGGTAACACAGACTGACTCTGGTATACAGGTAAAGGCTATGGAGAGCTCCAGAGGTAAGCAAAACTCGATGTAAGCTTCTTCAGTGTAGCGTATACACACAACCCCGCCGGCGTTTCTACCCTACCCCCTCTCCATATATAGGCATGACCCTCGTCGCTGTGGGTGTGTGGAGGCGAGGGTTGAACACATCCCCATCGTGTGCTGCACAACTGCCACCGGCACAGCCTGCCTGCCTCTCAGCTTCCAGCCCCACACCTCTGCTGAAGCAGAGTTACCTGTGTTTGCCTCTCTCTCTCTCTCTCTCTCTCTCTCTCTCTCTCTCTCTCTCTCTCTCTCTCTCTCTCTCCACTCTCTCGCTCTGAATTCTACCGGCTGTTTGTTTCAAACAGTGACTGTCTAATTCAGTGAAGGAGATAAGTGCTGCCGATTGTCAGATTAAATTCAGTCGAACAAACACCAACCGCTAAAGTTCAGTGTCATGGAGTGCTCGAGTTGCAACACACCCTCTCTGCTCTCTGTCTCCATGTCTCTGTCTCTGTCTCTGTCTGTCCCTGTCTCTCTCTCTCTCTCTCTCTCTCTCTCTCTCTCTCTCTCTGTCCCTCTCTCTCTCTCTCTTTCTCAATCTCTCTCTCTCTTTTTCTCTCAATCTTTCTATCTCTCTTTCTCGCTCTATCTCTCTCTCTCAATCTCTTAATCTCTCTCTCTCTCTCTCCCTCTCTTTCGCACTCTCTCTCTCCCTCTCTCTCTCTCTCAATCTCTTCATTAATCTCTCTCTCCCTCCCTCTCAGTTTCGCCCTCTGTCTCTGTCTCTCTGTCTCTCTCTGTCTCTGTCTCTGTCTGTCTCTCTCTCTCTCTCTCTCTCTCTCTCTCTCTCTCTCTCTCTCTCTCGCTCTCTCTGACTTGTGGCCCAACGGGCTGAGCTGGTGAAATGTCTCGCACCATTTGTCTTGTAGCAAAGTTCAGACAGACAGGGTGAAGGGGGTGCGAGTGGTTTAGTGGATACCCCAACATCCTCTGACTTCCTGCACCGAGGCTTTGGTCTGATCCGACTCATAATGAAGTGCTTATCAACACTTCGCCGTTCCAAAATTCAGATTAAAAAAACAACATTTTATTGGAACGTTTAATTACTTGACAAAACAAAACGTTACGTTCACTGATCTTCTACCGAGCGGTCTTTAAAATGGACAGACAGACAAACACTTACAAAAAATAAACTTATCTGACAGATTGACGGACCCTGCCAACTGTATACATGTAGAGTCAAGAGGCGGTATCCATGTCCCTCCCCCGTGTCTTTACTGTGGCGCGTTAAAAAAAGATCTCGGTCACTCTGCCAGAAGGCCAACGCACACCCCTCAGTGGGTAGCGTGACTCTTGGTGCTGCTAGCTTGGCCACTGCGGTGAAGAAGCGACCCAAATATACCAGCAATCATTGGCAATATGATAATAAAGTGATTGAAATGAAAAATGAAATTCTGGTCTACGACGGACGCACGAGGCCAAAGTCCCGAAAAAGTCCAAAACAGCTGAAGTAATCAAAATTGACTTTCCCGCTGCTGAAATTGCTCCTGAAAGCGAGCATTCCTCGTTTCCCTAACTACTTGGCCTATAATTGTCACTTTGCAAAGAGCTGACCCTCTATGTTCATTGCTTACAGACCTACCCGCGTGCCAAGGAACACGCACAGCCCACTAGACCTTAAGGTTCATGTATACCAACCATGTTATTGCGCTAATAGTCTACCATCTCGCACTTTGCATGTGTCCTTGGCTCCTTTTTTCTCTTTTTTTTTTGGGGGGGGGGGGGTAGGGGTTGGAGGTTGCCAAGGATTGACTGAATGGGTCGGGTGGGGTTGGGAATGGGGGGGTGCCATTCATTTGGCTGAATTCCTGGTCGTGATGTCTTGGCAGCGGCACAAACTTGCCACAACCAATAACCATCAAGACATGCTTTCATTACGACAAAAAAACAGCCTCCAGACGTAAAGGCACTCGTGTCATTGTCATGTATGATAGTTCACATATGTTTCACACCGTGTCAGTTCGCACCCATCGAGAAGGATTATGTAACGATTTATCATGTTCAGCTGTTAATTTATACACGTCTTACATCTAATTTCTGAGCATGCTTATTACACATCTCGTTCAATTCATAAATGAGACTGTTTTGACTGTTTCTCGGTGAAAAATGCCTACTTGATCAGCAATGAATTAATCTGAAAAAGGCAATTACAGCCAGCTTTTTTTACAAAATAAAGGACGGGCACACGCTGGCAATAAAAAGACTGATTATGCAACAACGCACTAAAATCAATTCAACGGCAGTTCAGTTTTTCAACCGCGTTACTACTTCCTTGGAGTCTTGAAACTACAAGACGTGTACACAGCATTTTGTTTAAAACTATTATCATACTGACTGTGATTCTGACCGTGATAATAAAAAGATATCATCTTCAAACAGCTGCCGACAGCTGGTTTTGCTTTGTCATATTCTTGAACGATTGCATATCATCAGCGTACGGGTCGTGATGGCAGGAACGGAAACAACTTCACTGCATAATATGTTAATCGGGCGTCTATTGGTCAATTTTATTTTCTGGCATTTCTTTCAGCTTCGGGGTGTTCTGGGTTGTGAGTAAAATAGTGGGTAAGCGAGTCAGTGAGTCGGTAAGTGAGTAAGTTTATTGAGTCATGTCAGTCAGTCAGTTAGTTCGTCGGTTACGCATGTTCAGTCTGTAAGAGCTATCACTCAAAGATCTATAGTCTACGTAGCACTAAAATATCTTTGTACCGCTCAAAAAACGACCCCTATTATTCCTCCCATGCAATCCAGCGTACGTAACCGCTCAACGATTAGGACACCGCCATGACATGATGCGTTGGCATGACGCTCAGACAAAACATCTCATGCACAATCTCTGTAGTCCTTCACACTCGCTGCAACAGGCCAACAAGGACATAACAACACTCTTGCCAACACCTTGCATACCTTAGACAAAACATCTCACGCACAATCTGTGTTGCCATTGAAGCTGGCTTTATCCACCCCCACCCCCCACACCCACACCCACCCCACCCCCTTCTGCTTCTTTTCTTTCCATCTGTAAACTGGAAGGGGTGTTTTCGATAATCACCAAGCAACCAAAAAATAACTACCAAGCAACCAGCCCGAATGCTCGATAGCTCATTGGTTGAAAAGCTATACGCTCAAATGCACGAAATATATATCTCTGGAGTAGACGACACAAACAGAAGCTCGTATTTTTCATGATCCGCGAACTTCGACCATTATTTTTAATATGAACTGAGACTCGATATGTAACCTCTACGTAACAGGCCAACAAGGACATAACAACACTCTTGCCAACATCTTGCATACCTCAGACAAAACATCTCACGCACAATTCCTGTTGCCCTTGGCTCTTGCTGTATAATACTATCTAGACCAACAAGGACATGACAACACTCTTGCCAACACCCTGCAAACATCGTAAGTACCACACACCGGTCTAGAGAGAGTGCGTAAAGCAGAGTATTTAACTCTTCTGTGAAAGGATGTAGTCTTGGTGAATAGCTCGTTTGAAATCGAATCAAAAACTTCAACAACAGAACAAAAAAACTGCTCAAGTTGTTGATACTTGCCAAAAGTATGTCGAAAGCGAATTAAGTGAGTGCTGAATGTAATTGTTATCCAGTTGGGAATACCAAATCGTGCCTGGTAGCTACAACAAAGCACCAGTCAAATGCTGTCCAATGCCAAACAAAAAATGTAGATCTGAGCAGGAATATGTCCTCAACCTTCAGTCTATGTCCTGAACATGACCCACGGTCAACAGTTCTGTCCTTTCTAAGACCAAGAAACGGAACTGGCACAAAACAACAAATCCTTGCAGTACACCCCACGTACGAGATGTCTGGGAACACCTCCGCTCGGAGGGGTTTTATGGCCAGCGCAGCAAAGAGAAAGAGGGAAATTTTTCTCGGGATCGCGCGGCAATAAGCACTTTGTCTCTGTACTGAGTAAGCCTGTATTGCCCCCAAACCCTGTTCTGGTACCTGCAGCATACATGCATCACCAAGTACAGCTTGTGACAGCGGCACGTGTATCACGTGCAAACCATGACCCGCGACAGCTGAGGTACACAAATAAGCAAGGTAAGCACAGGTGACAACGAAGGTTATGACACATACGCTTTCTGTACAGATAGTTTGCAGTGACATGTTACTGTCAAAAATGGGGAAATGGGGTGCCAAGGACAACCTTTAAGTTTCAAAAACTTGCCCCACATTTGTATGGCCATTTCTCGAAGAAAAAATACCCTAGCAACATCACTGTTTAATTAAAACTTTGCCAGTGGTTGTGCTCCCGTGTACAGATGCTGTCTGACACTATGGGGAGATTGCAGATGTTCTGGATTCTGTCTGAGTCTGCATCTTTCTCATAATTATTCCTGAGAGACGGCGATACATTTGAAAGGCTGGTGGGGAGAAGGGAGGAATAAATCTTTCGCAGATGCAGCATCCATACCTGTCTGTTGAGTTGCACGTGGAATTAGTTTAACACCTGTAATTCTTAAACCATAGGGGCTTCGATTTCTTCTACCTGTCCGTGATTTCCCATTTGGAATCACTGAGTATCCACATATCTGATTCCTACATCATTTGGACCTAACTTTTTCATGCCTGTCTGTGAAATTGCACGTGAAATCAAATTTTCACCTGTAATTCTTACAGCTATACTCAAACAGGAGTCTACGACGCACACACATGTATGTTACGACTTGCTGATTGCGCATTATACTCAGGTAAAATGCCTTACGTCCCTTCCTAGCGCAATTCTGCAAATCTGTGGTCTTGACAGGCTTTCCTAGATCAATGATAGTATTTAAGAGTAAATACCGAAGACCAAACGAGCCGAATGAACTCAAGATTTGTGAGATAGTGATCGCTTAAAAGAATACAGAAAAGTTGTTCTTCCATGATCTATTCATAAGGCCACACGGCATGCATTGCATTTGCACAAACAACACACCATTATTTCTGTTCCACAAGACTGACTAAAACAATTAAATCGCTTTACGTGAACAGTACTTCAGTCCGATGTACAGCTAAAGAAATGTATAGTAAAATGTGATTTTGTATTTCATGTTGTGGAGTCGACCTTCCACATGTGCAGTGTTGCACGAGTCAGTTATAGCAAGTCTCACTCTTTGTTCAGTGACGATTTCTGCAGTCGTTCGAAATGAATAGCCTTATTTACCCACGGGAAGTACAGACAAGAAATTCAGTTGATCCCAGGATCAACACGAGCCGAAACATTGACAATATCAAAGAAACAGGGAGTTCTACACCTGTTGGTACAGGTAAACAAAATAATAGTGTTGATGTGTCCTGTTAAATTGTCTTTTCGGCGTTTGTACATAAATGGGAGATAACAACTATCGCAATATCAAGGAAGAAGATTGTTGTGAAAGTAATGCAATAATGAATAAGAGCTCAATAATTAATAAGACCTATTGGCTTAACAGAAAGGAAGAAGTCTACTGTACCTTTATGGAAGTGATGCAATAATACTGGTATTGGTGACAGAAATATTATGTTTTCCACCAAGAAACCGATCGATCAAGCAAGGAACCAAAAGACAGAGCGAGGGATAGACGTTGCAACAGGTAGGAATGGTATTGTTTTTGGTCTGAATGAGCGTGATACAGTGGCATGTCACAGTGTAGAAGGGAAAGTAGTAAAAGGAGTTATAAATAGAAATGAATGAAATCAAAGTGTATGATGCAAATAACTTTATTTAAAATTATCACTGAGTCACAAAATAATAAAGCAAGAAAAAATACAGTGTTAGTGAAACTGTTGTAAATGGCAAAATGCTGTTGCCATGAATACACATTTAAATGCTAGTAATGTAGCACCAATATATGACATTGCCTGTTGTAAATGGCAAAATGGTTTATGAAAGAGATTTACAGTTTCACTCCAACAAAAAATGTAAGCTTACTTCGTAGCTTTCGGTAGGTGTTGCCATAAATACCCAAAGACACTGGCATACAAATAATATAGCATCAATATAGGACATTGTATTGATATTACCTACAATGATATATGTCGTCAAGGTTAACAAATGCTGACTAGATGTAACAAAATAGATACAATATTATAATACTAAAGTGAGTGCTTAGTCATGCAGAGTGGCGTTTGCATAGAATTGTGGTAAAAAATGTGATCATCGACACTGGAAATGGAAACGTTGAGGTAATATCCTCTATTTTTGGAAACCAGTTTAAAAAAACCAGAATAAAATGAATGCAAGAAAACTGTATATTTAGGAAAATAAATATACATATGAAACAGGCATAAATTGCCAAATACTATCCACACTGTAGAATTGTACGTAAATAATGGTCAAATTGTGGTGGACAAAGTATGCAACACCAACAAAAGCTACAAAACATCAGAATGTTGTAATGCATGGGAAAATGTGTTCAAGTAACCATATATTGTCCTGGCCAGAGCGATCCATCAGAAGATTTGAGGGAAAAAAAGAGAAGTTGGAAAGAACGACTTTAAGTTTAACTCATAAAATGTAAAATATAATGTGCAGTTGAAAAAAATCACACTTTTGAAAGCAAATATACAAACTGTGAAGTCAAAGGCTGTAACACCACAAAAAGACAACACTCTCTCAGTGTTTAACCTTCTACATGCTCATGGTAAGTAATAAGTACGGCAAACCTCTACCATACATACTTAAGAGATCAAATATTGCAAACAGTAGGAAATAAAAAAAGTGATCACGGTGAAGTTTAAAGCAGCAAAAAATGCATAGAAATGAACTGTAAATTATCAAAAAGTCCACAGAAATTAACTATCAATTATCAAAAAGGCCACAGAAATGAACTGTAAATGACAGGCCTGGGAATTACTGAAAGTGAAAAAAGAGGAAACTTGTGAAAATTTTCAAAATTGGCCTTAAAAACAAAGAAAATTGTAAGAAAATTGTCCAAAAACGCCCCCCCCCCAAAAAAAAACGATTTCAGAATCCAAAAAAAGGAGGAAATCCTCTGAAAAGAAAATTCCCACCCCTGAAATGATCAAAAAGTCCATAGAAATGAACTGTAAATTATAAAAAAGTACAGACCAAAAAAATCATGTCAAGCATTGTTTAATGTCCAGCAAGCAGCAAAGTTTTGTTTAAACCAAGCAGCAAAGACTGTCAAACATTGGAAAGAGAAAAGTAAGAAGTTAAGACTGAAAGTTTTCAGCACATTTTGGAAAATCCTATGTAAAATAATGTTCAAATTGTGAAACAAACTGGGCAAAGTATGCAACACCGACAAAATCTACAAAACATGAGAATCTTGGAATGCATGGAAAAATGTGTTCAAGTATTAAACCATATATTGTTCTGGCCAGAGCGATCCATCGGAAGATTTGAGGAAGAAAAAGAGAAGTTGGAAAAAACACTTTACTCATAACATGTAAAATTGAAAAAAATCAATCAATCAATGAGGCTTATATCGCGCATATTCCGTGGGTACAGTTCTTGGCGCTCTGCAGTGATGCAGTGATGGGCGGGGATATAGCTCAGTTGGTAGCGCGCTGGATTTGAAAAAAAACATATACCATCTAAAGAATGGAAGTAGACTTGATCCGACAACATTTGTGTTGGCCATTGTACCAATCATGAAGTACACGATTTTTTTTTGCAGTCACTGTCTTTCCCCCAGTAAATTTTCGAGTCAGGCGGACCTTTGACCCAGTACATTTCCTGGTAACAGCCATGCAATTCCAGGAAGCGCTGTTGTGTTGAGGCCTTGTTAAGGTTAATTTTTTTCCAAAAAAATACTTGTTGAAGTTATTATTATTATTATTATTATTTATGTTGAAGTAACACGCCGTACAAGCCGTTACGCTGAATGCGTGGAGGTGTCGGGGGCGGGGGGGGGGGGGGGGTGGAGAGAGAGTTGACTGATATCTATGAGGCCCTGTAAGCGTTACACTGAGACGGTTTCGGTTTCGGTTTCCAACAACAAAGCAGAAATAGCTGTAAAAGGCCCTAATAGAAATCACCCCCCCCCTCCTGCTAGGTGCACTCAAGTTAACCTCTGCTTTGACCTGTGGCTGTGTGCCAAGAGAAAGAGCAGAGACACACACAGACCGTAGACCAGATTCATAGGTGCTTGATTTTGGTATTATGATTTTACATAACATTAAACCTTTCTTGGGGTTCATGGTCATGGCAACAGCCATAATAATATTATATCATGTATAATATTACATTTCAGCATATGTGAATTACATGTCATCATAACAAACTGCCATACATTTTTATTCCTCATCATTCTGATTGATCACAACCAAACCTACTATCAGTGGACACATCCAAATGCAAGCGCCTGTGTTCTTGACAACTTGCCACAGTGACTGATCTAAAAATATAGGTCCTTTGCCGCCACGGACACTGTTTGGCCTGTAGGTAAAATGTACAATGTATTTTCTGATTTGTGCACAAAAGCTTTTTTTCTTTTTTTCTTTTTTTTAACATAACAATGTTTAATGTCACTGTATGTTTGAAAGACCATGGTCACATTTGTAAAACAAATGTTAAATTAAAGAATAAATAACATTTTGGTTCATGATTTTTTCCTACACCTGTGCTAAAAATAAGAAATAAAAATGTCGGGTATATAAGTCACTCAAATACTGCTAAGAATGAATGGTTAGAGGTTGTTGCGGTTGACCCTACACAGTACGACCTATGATATTTTTGTTGAACCTCGAAACTAAACGGCGACTTCATGTCACGTGGTACATACGTCACAGAAATCGCCCATGAACAAAAATTTCTCCTTGTGCAAGCTACTTACCCGAGGCAATAAGACGACCCGCTGGTGCGGCTCGTCAATAAAGCGAATACTTGCATCCTGTTTAAATTGGCGGTGCTAGTCTTACAGTAAGTCAGTGGGAGGGAACCTCGTCTTGCTGGGTGTTACCTCCAGGAAGTATGTTTCACTAACGGTTCAAACTGGTGCATGAAAACCCAGAACAGTCTCGTCTGTTTCAATAACAGTTCAAAGTGGTGTATGAAAAGTCATAGTCATGCCACGGCCCCACACAGTATGACGTGAAATTTGGCTTTATCAGTTTTCGTAATCAGAGACGCTTTCCGTTGTTTACGAACGAATGTTTCAAGACGGTACCTTTTAAATGCACTGTACCTCTTTACTTCTTCTACCTTTTGCATTGCCGGGTTGCAACTCCCACGTACACTCGTGTTTTCCACAATTGAGCTTATGTGTGTATGGCCGCAACCCCTCCCTCCCCCCTTAGGTTTTCCTTTTGTGTGTTTGTTTTTTGTTTTGTTTAGTTTTTCTTTATTGTATGTCTGCCTGTGCTTGTGTGCGTGCATGCGTGCCAGTGTGCGCCAGTATTGTTAGTGCGTTCGTATGTGCGTTCGTCCCTCTATGTGCGTGTGTGTATGTGTGCACGGTGTGCGCGTGCCTGCGTGCGTGCGTGCGTGTGTGCCTGCCTGTGATCACTGAACTAATTATGTTCCTTTACTCTGATTGAAATAAATACATTATTACCTTCGGCTGCAGGCTCTCTAATTGGGTGGCAAAGCACAAGTTTTATTAGACTGCTGCTGTTCTCTATGCCTCTTGTCGTGTATCTCACTCAGCAAAGTCAAAGCAACAGTTTCGGCAATTAGTGTCTTGGCAAGCCACGTGTTTCTCAATTACTCCACTTCACTTTTGCCAATTTTTTTTTTTAAAGAGGAAGTAGAGAAGAAATAAAGAGATATAGAGGGCGGAGGTAGGAGGCGGAGAGAGAGAGAGAGAGCGGGGGGTGTTGGGCGTGGGGGGGGGGGGGGTGCGAGCGGACTCGCAGACTAAAAGTGCGAAAAAAGATGCTTCACTGGACGAAAGAATCGGTTTAGTTCCATCATTATGTAAGTCGGTGTACGTTAGGGGTGAGAGTGACAGGGTTGGGGGTTGGGGGTGGCGTATAGGAGTTAAGGGGAGGAGCCGGGTAAGGGGATAACAACATCAACAACAACTACAACAACACACAACAACAGCAACGATTACAAAACTCGTCCGTTCTTGTTATTCAGTTCTAACCGCACACCTACCTAAACAGTCCAGAAAAATTCTGAACGCCCCTACGAAACTGAGAGAGGAATATGTTCTGACCTTTCATTCACTTCCAATAAACACAGCGAAGCCTGGCCAGACTGCAGGCATGCATGCAGATGGACCACTAGACGCACTCCAACAACAAACAGGGTTTGCCCTGGAGTACCTCTCAAAGACACTCAAACCTATAGCGGCATTCTATCGTCAACAGTGATAGCTACCAAGATCACAGTGATATGGTTATTTAGCTTAATCTGGTAATTGGGCTTAGACTTACAAGCAATAGACTAAGTAGGCGATGCTTAGCGATAAAAGAAATGAATATGATTTTTTGCACTGCATGTGATGCCACAATAAGGATCACCGACCGACAACTGTTTTTTACACACACAAAAACACTTAGGGTCTTGTTACTCTCGGACTCACCTGTAACGCTGTAGCTTGGTCATTTTTTTAATGTTTTTATGCTCTTGTTTAAAAAAAATTAATTCTCGTATCTATCTTGTGATGGGATCTTAATTTCATACTCAGTGGAGCGGTGGAGCCAAAAGTCTGATTATACAGGGGCGGATCCAGGGGGGGTTCCGGGGTTTCCGGACCCCCCCCCCCCCCCCCAGGCCTAAAAAATAAAAAATAAAAAAGTGAAAATAAAGAAAAACTGATGGCTCAGATTGCTCCATTTTCCTTGATTTTTATCAAAATTTCACCGGGGGGGGGGGGGGGGCATGCCCCCGGACCCCCTTAGGTGCAGACCTTTGTCTTCTACGTGACAATTTGGGAAAGTAGTTGGGTAATGTGTTGGCTCAGGTTGCACCTGATCGGTGAATTGTCCTTGTTTTGATCCAAATTTGTATTCTTAGATTTACTATTTGGAAGTGAAGTTTCTTCGCTCAGATTGCACCCGATTGCTCCATTTTCTTTGTTTTTATCAACATTTTTCAGTGGGAAGGGGATGCCCCCTTAACCCCCCTAGGAGGTTCGAACGCTTCGCGCCCTCGACTAAACGGTACGCGTCGTCGAATGGTCCATAAAAGAAATTTGGAAACCCCCCTTAAAACTTATGTGATCCGCCCCTGTTATACATTACAAGTTTCAACCATCCAATCAATCATGCCGTGGAGGTTTCAGTGTTTCAGTAGTGTTAACGTGTTGCTCATCTCTTTGATAGTAAACTAACTACAAAAATCTTCCTTGTTATTGTTTTAGAAGGTGTCGGTAATCCATCAGTGTCCTTTGTAGTGATGATAAGTGATAGTTAAAGATATTAGAATAATCGGTGTAATTCTCACTTGTGGTTCTGGCAAGCCACTATACATACTTCTCCTGACTGTCGGTGATCCTCAACAGGCGTCTTTGAAGTCGAATGCAATTGCCTGAACGCAGGCCAGTACAGGTAAAGGTTTGGATGTTATGTACACAGTGGAACCTCCTTTTTAAAGGCATATGTACGCGCTCCCGTGTTTACAAAGTGTAGTTTGCCCACAATCGATGTCAAACGCACCATAAGACCATATAATGACGATATGTCACCATGCGCGGACCATAATACATGCATTACAGCTTGTTCTAGCCTCTGAAAAAGTGAGGATGTCAACAAAGCCGCGGTGTTAGCTCCCTTGCATCAACGTTACATGTGTTGCCAAATCTATAAATAGGACGATCCAGATCAAAATGAAAATTAACATATCTCAACATTGAAGGGGTCCTAGACCACAATATTTTGCAGGGAACTTAATTTAGCATGTCTCCAGCTGTTGGTAAAGCAATTAGCGTGTATAGTCATCGAGTACATATGCCTTTAAGACTCAATCTCCACATGCGATTTTAGACTCCACCCTTTTGAGACCTTGCTAATTCAGATCATTGTTATGCTTAATGTGGTTTTAAATTTAAATCTATTTTAAGATTTTCTTTCTGATAAGACACATTCTCTCCGACTTTTGGTAGTTTTAAAAGTGAGATTCCGCTTGCGCTGCACTGGTGGTACACTGATTATTATAACTTCACCTACCTACCGTGCATAGCCACCTGGTTTCCGTCTTGTGCCAGGTAGGCAGTGCTTCGCTCGCTGGTGCGTGCACTCAATTTGTTTGTGATCTTGATTCCCACTCAACGCAACTTTATCTGAGTAAACACTCGCTTGGGAAATAGATGAGCCTGATCAAGGCAATGGGCTGGAACAATAACAAATGCTTACGCGCGTAGTGGCAAAAGTGATCAATTAAAACGATGCGCTTGGCTTATAGCTTTGTGTTGATTCTGGAGGAGTACGTTTGTCGGAGGCCGGGAAGGTGAAAAAACTGAGTTATCAAAGAAAACGATGCGCAAACCGATTTCCTAGCTCTGTGCTTACGTTGCCAGGAAGAGTATGCTTATCTACGTACCGCCGGTGAAGTTATCAATCACAAGGAAAATAAACACGTTCTCTTTTCAATCAAAGTAAGTCCAAGGAGACAAAAATCCCGACGATAACAAGATATGTGTATCTTCTATTTTCCTTCCAAACAAATACTAGGAGACGTAAGGCCCGCCGAGCATATTTGTTTCGTCTATATTCAACAAGAGTAAGCAACAGGAGGGAAAAAGACGATACTCATGTTCCCATCGGGCTTTACCATGTTTGTGAACGTAGTGGCAACAGTTATCAATTAAAACGATGTGCTGCTTTCATAGTAATGTTTATTCTGGACTGGCGACGAGTATGCTTGTTTCCATAAGGTGACTAAAGTGATCAATTACAAGGGACGCCTATACCACTCTATTGTACTTCAACATAACCAAAGGACTGCGTTGTGTGCCGTGCGCGCGCACACACACACACACACACACAGACACACACACACACACACACACACATTAGAGTTGCATAATGTGTTCGTTACTTCTCGTTCTCAGTCACATCCATCTGTTTCTCAATTCGTCTGCTGGTCTCAAGCTACCAAGTTGATAACCTCCCTTTACACACCCATGCACCCGACATTTTGGATACTCCTTATATCAAAGTTCATTCAACCCTTTTGCTTTACGGCTTGATAATCTTTGAAGTTCGCAAGGCTTCTTTGGATAGCATCTTACGTGAAATGTTTTTGTGGAGTGTTATAATCATCACGTAAGATTTATTGCAGGGTGGTGCCATGGGGAGAATAGACGATGTTGGGAAATAACTCTGTCGGGTTTGTATGGTTGTGAAAGAGTGATTACCCTTGCTTTTCCTCTGTCAAATAACTTCTCACGTGCTCCTGTCCACGTGTTTCCGACACACCCCTCTCGCGTGATTGGTCCTTCCAATGTTTGTCCGGGTAACAGGCAAGGGCAGTCACTCTTTTTCAACCCATACATACCCAAATGAAGTGGTAGTATTTTCCCATGTAAAAGTCGGGACAGAGTTGAAATAGTGACTAAAACTGTTTTCACGGAAATGACTCTGCCTATCTGTCTGTCTGTCTAAATGCGTGTCCATCAGCAGTCTGCTGTTGTCACTCAAAATAAAATACAGACAAAAACCTACGCATAGTTATAGTGGCAGGAATGCTGAAGCCAAAAAGTCAAAGAAAGTGCTACGGTTGCTCCAGAAAGCGGTAAACAAGACGATATCAATCTAACGAACCCTGACAGCAACACGCCTCTCGCTTGTGTTAACGCCCCCGCTCTCTCTAGATACAACAGGTATAAGACCCCTTGTTTTGGTGGGCACGAAACACACAAACGCACTGACGCACGCACACGTAAACGGCCTTGCGTTCATGCACGCGCTTTCACTTCCGGTTCAGTTGTATGGGTTGTGAAAGAGTTCATACCCTTGCTTTTACAGATGGAAAAACAATCCACCTGCCTGTCACTCGTGAGAGGTGTGGCTGAAACACGTGGACAAGTAGGACGTGTGGAAAGTTTGCCTCACTAAAACAAGAGTATTCACTCTTTCACAACCCATATACGCCCGACAGAGTTATGTCTATTCAAATTACTGCCAAGTTCGTCATGTTCAGGTCACAGTGTAACGATATCTACTAGGGAGGATCAACAAGCATAGTTTATCTAATCAGCGCCATTTTAAGCCTTTAAGAAGCACGATCCACCATCACCATCTCTACAGAACCCCGCCTTACCACCATCAGTTGTCTGCCTTCTTCAGCATCTTTCCATCTTCACGTAGCATCTCCGGGGAAGCCATGACCTTCATCCACCTCTGTGCCTCTGTCTCTTGCTACCTTCACACTGGTGCTAAAGAGTATGGCAGGACAATAGCACCAAAAAGGATTACATACAGAAATCTTAGTAATATTTGCTATTATTTGAAGTAACGACCCAAAACCGGTAAACTTACCGATATCATTTAAAATCAAATATGATTAAGACACTGGGTACTTTTCAAGTACTATGCAATCAAAAACGTAAGCCCGAAACAAAATTCATAAAGATTGCTATAAGGGGCGTTAAGCCTGACTCCATTTGTACGATAGTACCGTAGTGGTAGTCAAGGGTTTCGTAAGTTGTGTAACCGGGTCAGAGCTTACGGTTTTCTAGCCGCGAGACCATTGCCACAGGTCGTAAAACTAGGCGAGTTAACGGTCTGAATGTAGTAAGCTTTAAATGACTGTTATTGTGCGTGTTATTTAGCTGTGTGTTGTGTAAAGCTTAAACGCCATAAAGCGAAATAAAATAAAAACTTGAAAAATCTTGAAACCTTGACAGCGAGCCTCTCCTTACGCGCGCCGTATTGTGCTATGCTACGCTTACGTTAACGTTAACCACGAGTGATTTAAAGTCCGTATTGTCACAAATATTGTACACCTCTGAAATACAAATATTCTTCAGCAATCTGCATTCTACAGCGTCTTTGCGGAAGCAATAACCTTCAACCACCTCGTGGTCTGACCCTCTTCTTCCCAACACACTGGGGCTTAAAAGTATGGCAGCATACTAGCACCAAAATGTTGAATTACGAAGAATCTGCAGACCTTTCTCTATTATCATTTGTTATAACAACCGGGAGGAATGGTGCTGAATTAGATATATGGTTTAAACACACGAATAAAACAGAAATATCGGTGTTTCAGGGGTTTCCCAAAATAAAAACATTAAATGTTACAAGACTCACTTTATTCTTTGCAAATAAGCACCTGAGAATCACCTCGTAAACTAGCCTGAAAGTTCTCTCATGTATGTATCCTAAAAGATACCGTTAATTGAGCATTGTAATTTGTAACTGGCTTTGTTAATTACAAAAATCAGTGTACGTATGTGTTGTAATTGTCTTACTTTTCTGACAGCATATTGCTTCCAAAAGCATCATCTTACAAATAAATTCGATTTAACAGCATTCTGTGTTGTTCTTGGAAATAACAACAAAGATTACTGTGATGTTTGAAAGATTATCAATCTTTACAGTAGAAATCACGACGATCTTTTCAGTTAACACTTTTGGCACAATTATGCAGCCATACTCGCCTGTAGCTTGCCTTCACACTGTGACAGTGGAATGCCGGTTGCTGGAGAGCACGTGAAACACAGCGGGCAGTACGAGGGTACATTGGAAAGACATTGGCTTGTCGGGTGTAGTGTGCAGGTAGGTACAGAGTTGATCTAGGGTGGTTTGTGTGGGCGAAGGGGGTCGGTGCAGAAAGGATAGGGGGGGGGGGGGGGAGAGGGGAAAGTGTGGGGGAAATGGAGAGGATAGGGGTAGGAGACAGGGAGAGAAAGAGAAAGAAAGAAAGTGTGTTCTGTGCGTGTGCAGTGTCAGTGTGTGTGTGTGTGTGTGGGTGTGTCCGTGTGAGTGTGTGTGTGTCAGTGTGTGTGTGTGTGTGTATGTGTGTATGTGTGTGTGTGTGCGTGTGTGTGTGTGTATGTGTGCGTGTGTGTGTGTGTATGTGTGTGTGTATGTGTGTATGTGTGCGTGTGTGTGTGTGTATGTGTGTATGTGTGCGTGTGTGTGTTTGTGTGTGTGTGTGTGTGTATGTGTGTGTGTGTGTTTGTGTGTGTGTGTGTGTATGTGTATGTGTGCGTGCGTGCGTGCATTCGGACGTGTGGGTGCGTGGGTGAGTGCCGCGTGCGTGCCTGCGTGCCTGCGTGCGTGCCTGCGTGCGTGTGTGAGTCTGTGTGGTTGCGAATCTGTTCTCTGTCCGGCTTTCAATGTCTGTCTCTATGTCCGTGCGATATGTAACTGTAGTCACATGAAGCTCTCCCATGCCAGATTCAAACAAAGCGACTGACAGCCACCACGATCCCTTCCTTCACAACTCTGTCAGCGGGCTGTCAGAATGACAAATTCTCATGTTATTTTATACGCCATACTACTAAGATGTACACATGCTTAATGTGCTAACATCACGACTTAACAAAAACGAAATAAAATTTGAGCGGCAGATGCAAGGAAATTGAGGACCCATCGCAGAGTGTTCACCTGTTCTCCTCTCGTTCACCTTGAATATATCGCTTTCTCAGTTACAATAATATCATCTTCCCCGCATCAAACCTCCTGGATGACTTTACCTGCACATTCTTGGAGGTGAGAAACGTCTCTTAAAGACTTGAGAAAGATCAGTGAAGGACAGGCAGAGAGAGAAACACGGGAGAAAAATACAGGTAGCACGTACCGGCACTGAACAGACAGAAACAGGCATGTCGGAAGGAGGGGGAGGAAGGGCACAGGTAATTATTGCTGTACACGGAAGACATCCTCACTCTTTTGAGTTCAGCAAAGGTAGATAGGACGGGTACTGCAAAAAAGATACCCTCCGCCCCCCCCCCCCCCCAATACCCCAACGTTCCCCTCCCCACCCTCCCGGCATTGATCCCATGGCCTGGTCTCTGCTACCTGCAAATGCTGAAAGGAAAGACATAGGGAGAAGAGACAGATACAGAGCGAATCACACTTTGGAGGTTAGCAAAGGTAAGAATGATGGGCCGCTGCAAAGAATACACTCAACCCCCTCCCTCCACACACCCCTCCCCCATTCCCACACCCCTGCCCCCCCCCCCCCCCCCTTCAACCCCCACCCGACCCCCTCCTTTCCTATCGTATCGTCTGCTCCCTGCTGACTGTAAATGCCCGGAAGAAAACCTCGCAACTCAAAGAAGTGAGAAGGGTTTTGAGGGACAGGTATCGACAAAAACACACAAGGAAAAACAGGTCACACTGGCAAGGGCAATAAAACCACCACCACTTCCCCACGGACCTCCCGTGCTCCTTGCTACCTGGCACTGTCCGGAAGAAAAGCGCAGAACTAAACAAGTCGCGTAAGGCGAAAATACAACATTAGTCAAGTAGCTGTCGAACTCACAGAATGAAACGGAACGCAATGCAACGCAGCAAGACCGTATACTCGTAGCATCGTCAGTCCACCGCTCATGGCGAAGGCAGTGAAATTGACAAGAAGAGCGGGGTAGTAGTTGCGCTGAGAAGGATAGCACGCTTTTCTGTACCTCTCTTCGTTTTAACTTTCTGAGCGTGTTTTTAATCCAAACATATCATATCTATATGTTTTTGGAATCAGGAACCGACAAGGAATAAGATGTTTTTAAATTGATTTCGAAAATTTAATTTTGATAATAATTTTTATATATTTAATTTTCAGAGCTTGTTTTTAATCCAAATATAACATATGTATATGTTTTTGGAATCAGAAAATGATGGAGAATAAGATGAACGTAAATTTGGATAGTTTTATAAAACAAATTTTTGTTTTACAATTTTCAGATTTTTAATGACCAAAGTCATTAATTAATTTTTAAGCCACCAAGCTGAAATGCAATACCGAAGTCCGGGCTTCGTCGAAGATTACTTGACCAAAATTTCAACCAATTTGGTTAAAAAATGAGGGCGTGACAGTGCCGCCTCAACTTTCATAAAAAGCCGGATATGACGTCATCAAAGACATTTATCAAAAAAAGGAAAAAAAACGTTCGGGGATATCATACCCAGGAACTCTCATGTCAAATTTCATAAAGATCGGTCCAGTAGTTTGGTCTGAATCGCTCTACACGCACGCACACACACACACACACACACACACACACACACACACACACACACACACACACACATACACCACACCCTCGTCTCGATTCCCCCCTCTACGTTAAAACATTTAGTCATTACTTGACTAAATGTAAAAATGGGTACAGAGTGGAAGGAACAGGTAAAGACGGAAACACACCCCGGCCTGGAAGGCAGCACACGCAATAAAAACACACACACCCCACACACTGACACACACACCCCCCCCACACACACACACAACCCCCACCCCTACCATCACCCCTACCCCTCCGTGAAATACAGGTTCTCTCCCAACTGCAACTGCTGAGATGAAAGACAAACGACTCAATGGTAATCGCTATAGGGACAGGTAGAGACAAAAACAAGTTTTGGAGGTTAGACTGACAGGTAACTGGCACGGGGCTCTTGTTTTGTTATTACACCCCCGGTATAGGGGTGTGTATAGGATTCGGTCGATGTGTTTGTTTGTTTGTGTGTTTGTGTTCGCATATAGATCTCAAGAATGAACGGACCGATCGTCGCCAAACTTGGTGAACAGGTTCTATACATTCCTGAGACGGTCCTTACAAAAATTGGGACCAGTCAAACACACGGTTAGGGAGTTATTGGTGGATTAAGATTCTACAAGGACTTATAGAGGGACATATTAATGGTCAAAGGGAAATAACCTTCTCAGTTGGTGGCAGTGAGAATGGTAAGGACGGGGGTGTTTTTCCTACCTCGGAGGAATTTCTTGTTCTGTGTGATATTACGTCTTATTTCAATTTACTCGGCTTGGCTGTTAGTAATGAGAGGACAGACAGATATTTAAAATAAAGACTGGGACCACGTTGGGTAATTCTTTTTTTTTTAATTTAATATTGGTGGGGAAAACAAGGGAAATCAACAAGAACAATTGCTCACCAGCTGTAAACTTTCCGGAGGATCGCAGCGTGCTTCTTACTTCACAATTCACTCCTAATTGTTCTGTTCCCCTAGCTTACTAACTCTACACTGTTCTTTTCCCTTAACACAACTGTTTTCTACAAGTTTTAGTATCCTACTCTACTTGCTGCTAACTGTTCTCTGCGAGTTCTGTTACCCTACTCTATCTACTGTACTGACTAATTCTTCCTCCCGGCTACCAGGATCCTCTGTCGAGAACTTCTGACGATGGTTCCAGCTATAGCCTCTGACTCCAGGTACTGCTAATCAAAACCATGTGCATTCTCTTTTCGGGGGGACTGACGTCATAAGGTCCAGCCCCTCTCTACTCCTAGTCGCTAACGATTCCAAAGCCAAGATATATTTGGGGACGGGATCCAGTCGTTCCTGCCTATTGCTGGCACACCATGAGATTGGCCACAGGCGCTAGACTACTACTTCGGTGAATGCTGAGATATAAGCTCGCCGCGAGCCAAATGAATAATCTACTGAGTGGCTTATACAACACTACGGTTACTGATAGATTGTATTCGGGACCGCAGAGATAAACAATAACAATCAGCCATAATAATGACAATAAATCCTAACCCGTTATACTGCCAGAGCAAAGAAGACACCGCTCCGTTCCAATACCTCCAGCTCTCCTATCTGCAAAATAATGTTGAGAGGAAAGACATGCGTCCCAAAGACTCCAAGCTGGTTGTTAATAACAGATACAGACAACAACATGCTTTGAAAGGATGCACAGGTTACATGGTACTGCAAACAAGACAAGGGCATCGACCCTTCTACAACCAACAACAACAAAAACCGCACACACACACAAACATCTCCCTCAAGCACACACAAACACACACACACACACACACAAACACACACACACACACACACACACACACACACACACACATACACACACACACACACACACTTGCACACTTGCACGCACACAAACACATACACAGACACACACACTAACAAACACACACACTTGCACACGCGAACGCACACAAACACACACACACACACACACACACACACACACACACACGCGCGCGCAAACAAACAAACAAACAAACACACACACACACACACATACACACACACACAAACACAAACACACACACACAGACACACACACACACACACACACACACACACACACACACACACACACACAGAAAACATTCGGAGAAGACCACAAGGAACAGCTGCAGACAAAACTTACACCTTTGGATGTCAGCACATAATCAACGGACATTGCTAAAAGGACCCCGCACCCCTACCCCCGGTTTCTCCCATCCCAAATAATCCACACACAAAACAAGCCAAGCTTTCCTTTTTGGGTTGATTAATTCAGGACACAACGACACATTCAGTCACAAAAACGTCGACCTAACGGTCTTTAAAGTGACAAATAAGAATCACACACGAAGAAAAAAGGAAACGATGCTGAGACTTATCTTGGAATGTTCCCAAGATGGTCGTATTTTCTCCCACCCCAAAACCACGAAATCCATTTTGCTGTGTGTAAAATAGTTATCAAGGACTCAAAAACGAACACAACTCGGCTCAGACTCAACAAAATTCATGAGGGACACGGCCTCGAGACAGAAACCCCCTCAGGAGGTGAGCTCAGGTAACAGTGACACTGCTAAAACGACAACGCACCATAATTATGCTCAGCACACACACCCCCCCCCCCCCCCCTCCCAAAAAAAGGCAATGCGCGAAAATATTATCTTGCTGTGTCTGTGATAGCCATCAAGGAGTCAAAAACGGACACATGACTCAGACTCAAATATCACAAGGCACGCTTTGGAGTTGAACACAGGTTATTACAGTAGAAATGCTAAGGAGGCAATGCACCCTTTCTCGGGTATCTCCCACCCCACAGCACCAATACATCTTGTTGTGTCTGTGATACTCATCAAGGAGTCAAGTAACGGGCACAACTCAAAGAAACGGTACGGGTACAGAGAGCAATATGCTTTTGAGGTTAGCACAGAATTGGGCAATTAAAGATTCTGTATTCTGTATTCTGTATACACACCAGGCTTTGCTAAGAAGACAATGTACCCTTCCTCTAGCATGCTCCCCCCCCCCCCCCACCCCACAGCACCAATACATCTTGTTGTGTCTGTGATACTCATCAAGGAGTCAAAGACGGACTCTAACACTCAAAGAAGTTCATGATAGCATTTGGTGAAGAAAACGCCGCTTAGAAGCTGCGTTCAGGTAACCCCCCCCCCCCCCCCCAACAACTCCCACCCCAAAGCACCAACACATCTTGCTGTGTCTGGGATAGGCGTCAAGGGGTAAAAATGCACACATGACTCGAAAACTCAGATAAGGTCGTGAAAACACGTACACGAAGAAATATATCTTAGAGGCTATACGTTCATGTAAAAGGCTGGAATTGATACGAAGACACCCACCCACCCACATAGTCTTGAGTCGAGCGTTTGAAAATGCCTGAGCCGGAAGGCGGTTGTAACTTACACCTCTTGGTATCAGTCTGCCTTAGAGATGAGGACGACAGTTGGCCAGATGGCCAGAATAGCGCGCTGCATTTTCCTGCATAGAACTAAGTCGTGTCTGCTGCAACGGTGCCTGAGCTAAACATTGGCAGGTACTGCTCACAGCCCGGCACACGGCACTGTAAACATTCCCCGTCCCTACACCTCTCTCGCCACCATCCGCCCTACCCTTGGTCTCATGCCTGCACACCCACTCTTCTCCTGTCCTGATATCTCTGCCGCAATCAGCATTAAATTACTTAACATGTTTGGAGCTAGTCTGCCACCATACTAAAATGTCTCGATCTGAGATAGCAATCAGGAGTCAATAACGAAGGACGTCCCCCTGATGTCTTTATGAATGTTCTGAACCGAAAGTTCATAGGTCTTCTTTGTAATTATCAGTGACAAAAGTAAACATCACTTCATCTTTGGAACTAACATTTTTGACGTCAGTAGGGCCACCATACTAAATCGTGTTACTGTGTCTGAGATAGCAATCATGAGTCAAAAACAAGAAGCGCGACCTCCTGAAGTCTTTTGGCAGACTGTGAATTCGAGCCCGCAGGCTAACAGAAAGTTGAGCGAGAGTGAGAGGAAGGCGTCAGGTGGAAATGTGCTAATCTTTGCACATTTCTGTCAGCCCCACGAGTGCCAGAGATAAAAGCATTGCAGGGGATGCACGGTACAGCAGAGGTGAAGCTTGAAAGTGACCGTGGATTTTCCGACTCTATCTTTCTCTCTGTTTGCCTCAGCTCTGCCTCTCTCTGTCTGCCTCAGCTCTGCCTCTCTCTGTCTGCCTCAGCTCTGCCTCTCTCTGTCTGCCTCAGCTCTGCCTCTCTCTGTCTGCCTCAGCTCTGCCTCTCTCTGTCTCTCTGTTTCTGTATGCCTCTGCCTCTCTCGCTTACTCTATTTCCCTTTAAATAAAGAATTGTCATTGTCTATGTCTCTCCCTCTGATCCTTGCTCTCTATATCTCACTCTATCAGTGTCTCTCTCTCTGTTTCTCTCTCTCTCTCTCTCTCTCTCTCTCTCTCTCTCTCTTGCTTTCTCTCTCTCTTTCTCTCTTGCTTTCTCTCTCTCTCTCTTTCTCTCTTGCTTTCTCTCTCTATCTCTTTCTCTCTCTCTCTCTCTCTCTCTCTCTCTCTCTCTCTCTCTCTCTCACTCTCCACTCTCTCTCTCTCAGTTTCTCTCTCTCTTTCTTTCTTTCTCTCTCTCTCTCTCTTTCTTTCTTTTCTCTCTTGCTTTCTCTCTCTCTCTCTCTGTTTCTCTCTCTCTCTCTCTCTCTCTCTCTCTCTCTCTCTCTCTCTCTCTCTCTCTCTCTCTCTCTCTCTCTCTCTCTCTCTCTCTCTCACTCTCTCACTCTCTTACTCAGATTTGCAGTGTGAAAACGCTTTTTTTTTTTTTTAAATGATTACTCTATAACTCTATCGCTGGATGACAGACGAATTCCGGAAATAACTCTGTCGGGTTTGTATAGGTTCAGAAAGAAAGAATATTCTTGCTTTTAATGAGACAAGCTTTCTACACGTGCTCTTCGTCCACACACCCTCGCTAGTAGTGACTGCCCTAAAATGCGAAGTAGGAAGTTTTGACTCACTAAAAACAAGAGTATCGAGGGTACCATCTGATTGTCCAATCTGAATTCCAGCTTTTCATGTTTCAACATGGCGGTAGGTCTTTTATGGCCATTTCTGCGACGTTGGGCCCTTTTGACTGAAGCCTCTGATTAGAAAAACGTGAGGTCAAACTTGGGCCAAAATGTAAACAAACATGTACTGTGCTTACTGACTCCCACTTCAAGTTAAGTTTCAGAAGGTTCAAGGAAGTATCAGTGATATCACATTGTGAAACAGATTATAAGTAACGGCAAACAGTTTTGGGATACACATGAATATATTTTGAACATAATGGCTGTTTTCTCGGAAATGGCCACATTTGAGATCAAGGACCGTAGATAAAATACATAATGAAGGCAAGCAATTAGTAGGGTGGTTGTTTTTTAAATAATTTCCTGGAGTAATTCTCATCCTTATATTCGAGTGATTCATGATGCAATTTAGTGCTACATTATTTGAGGTCAATGACCGCTAGGTGAGGAATGTCAAAACACAGACATGCAATTAAACCAACTGGCACGGGGCATCCAAACCTGCAACGTGAAGATCAAAATACAGGGTTTGGTTTAGAGGCACGGAGTTTACAACATAGTTATCTACAGTTTACAGGATTCGATTCTCTCCCACACTGGATAAGGCGTGCTTGAGTGAAGCCAGCTTTCTTCTAATCTTTGGCTTTGGAGTTTACAGCGCCACGCAAACTTCATTACCGACCCCAATAAACACAAGAACTCCTGTGTGTATACACTCGCGGCACGTTTAACCACTCACATTTGGGCAACGACCCAGATTTGTTGGAATTTTTTTTCTCCTGGCCTTGAAAGTGCAAATGTAGCCTACCAGTAGCTTAGAAGACCAAAGCGAAGCGCTTTTGCCAGAGAAAAAAGACGTCGGCAGGAGGAGTTTGTTAATACTGACAAACTCCGGAATAACTCTGTCAGGTTTGCATGGGGGATTTAAAGAGTGAATGTTTTTGCTTTTATTGAGGTACACGTTCAACACGAGCTCCTTGACACACCCCTCGCTTAAAGAGTATTCACTCTTTCACAACCCATGCAAACCCGACAGAGTTATTTCCGAACATCGTCTATGTATGGACTGATTAGGTTTCATTTGTGAGGTCAGCCTGGGCTTTCGGGTTCTGTAGTTGCAGGCTTGCAGGGTTAACACAGCATACAGAGAATGCAGTTAATTGTCACATTGAAGCTGTTAGTACGACAGGACAAACTCAATGTTCACGTGACACCCACACACACACTGACACACACACACACACATACACACACACACACACACACACACACACTGTGACACGAGTAACACACACACTCTCTCTCATCTCCCAAAATAGAGCTTGTTTTAACATGTATCTCTCGGATAATCTTCCAATTGCTCAAGTGGATCCCTCCGTCTTGTTCAAGTGCTTTATCACCAACGTTTTTCCACATACCGCATCTGAGCTGATCATTCCAGAAGCTGATCTCACCGTTCCTGTAAATAGTTTCTGCCAGATGGCATGTTCAAGTTGTGCAGACCTGTGCTTATCGTTCTTGGAGTGCAGCTCTTGGAGTGCATGATATATTCTGCTCTGGAATCCGGACTCTTGATTTCTGATGGAAGGAGCTCATAAAAATAGTCATCACTGATAACTGTTTGAAAGGAACACTCCGCACACACCTTTAGTAGCAATCAGTGTATTGACATGCATATCGACTCAAGATGAGTACACACTTCACCCGGTCCGCTGTTAACTTGAGTACACTGGGACGCCCCTTTTAAGACACACACACACAAACACACACACACACACACACACATATACATACACACACACACACACACACACACACACACACACACACACATACACTGACACACACACACATACACACACACACACACACATGATACACACACACACACACATACACACACACACACACACACACACACACACACACACACACACACACGCACACTTTAAAACTCCCTTCTTTTCAGACCTTGCTTCTCAGACTTTCTTTTCCTAACCTCTGTGAAACTAATCCCCAATTTAGGACTCTCTCCTTTTTAAAGACCCGATGATTTTCTCAGATTTTTGGAGGTCCTAAAAGGGGGTTCCACTGTATTAACATTGAGTTGCGGTCAAATATCAATCGTGATAGTTGCTTTGTTATGGGGGCCAGGAGGCCCCCATTCATACGGTTAGTTTCGAGGTTGACCGTGGGCAGCGCCATTTTGTTGTGAAATACGTCATCAGTTTGTGTACACAGGAAGTTGTGACATCCGTCACCCTATGGGAGGGGTGAAGGCAACATTGTTCATCAGTAGAAAGTTGTGAAATCCGCTACCCTATGGAAGGTGTGAAGGCAAAATTGGTCATCACTGAGTTTGTGTAACACAGGAAGATTTTGAATGGTCAATAAATGTTCTTTGTGAAGATATGAATACGATGTATACGATTTCTGTGTCTTCTCTCCGGAGCAGTTGTTTTGATAAATCAGCGACAGTTAGATTACTAAACGATTTGGGGAAAGTTCAGCGAATGTATACATGAAATGCTTATAGGCGCGCGGACTGAATGATACCACTTGTATTATGTTTGTATGCGCGCTGTATTAGTGTGTGTGTGGGTGTGTGTGTCTGAGGGGTGTGTATGTGTGTGTGTGTGTGTGTATGTGTGTGTGTGTGTGTGCGTGTGTGTGTGTGTGTGTGTGCCGGTGTTGTGTGTGTGTGTGTGTGTGTGTGTGTGTGTGTGTGTGTGGTTCTCTCTTTCTCTCTCTCTGTCCCTCTTTCTTTCTGTCTCTGTCTCTGTAGCTGTCTGTATCTGTCTGTCTCACACTCTCTCTCTCTTTCTCTCTCTCTTTCTCTCTCTCTCTCTCTCTCTCTCTCTCTCTCTCTCTCTCTTACTCTCTCTGTCTCTCTCTATCTCTCTCCCCCTCTCTCTCTCCCATCGGCTTCGAGGTTCAACAATCAGCGAGAAGTACTGCAGAAGAATGTTGTTTTTGGCATGTTCTCCTCCTTCAGAACTCATAATCTTTAGATCGCGATTGTGGAAGACGTCAGTCGACTGTCTATTCCAAAGCCTTCGCGTTTCTTCAGCTGTGGAACGAAAAATTGAGTGATGGCCCTTCAAGAGAAACTGCTGTCATCGTTCACAGTACTGTTGTGGTTACATTAGCCTGCCATACGAGTTAAAGTGACAAGATAGGGCGGGGGTGTAGCTCAGTCGGTAGCGCGCTGGATTTGTATCCAGTTGGCCGCTGTCAGCGTGAGTTCGTCCCCACGTTCGGCGAGAGATTTATTTCTCAGAGTCAACTTTGTGTGCAGACTCTCCTCGGTGTCCGAACACCCCCGTGTGTACACGCAAGCACAAGACCAAGTGCGCACGAAAAAGATCCTGTAATCCATGTCAGAGTTCGGTGGGTTATAGAAACACGAAAATACCCAGCATGCTTCCTCCGAAAACGGCGTATGGCTGCCTAAATGGCGGGGTAAAAAACGGTCATACACGTAAAATTCCATTCGTGCAAAAAACACGAGTGTACGTGGGAGTTTCAGCCCACGAACGAAGATGAAGAAGAAGAAGAAGAAAGTGACAAGATGTTTGTGCACTGTTATATGTTTTGCACAATACATTTGAACCCCCTTTTAAGACACCCTGGTTTTTTTAGATGTTCTGTTCATAATCTCTGTCAACTTTTCTCCATTTTATGACTCTCTCCTTTTCAAGACCTAAAATAAATTCAATTAAAAAACCCACCTCGATACCCTTTACACGAATCAGCTAGCCTGATGATTTTAGGTGATTGTTCAAGTGGAAGGATGCTCTTCTCACGCGTACAAGTGTGGACAGATCCGTGTCGGTGCACTGTCATAATCGCTCACACGAGAATGGCTGTACCTTTAATTTTGGGAAATAAGATTAATATCGTTCTGTTCTTAGTCTGTTTGTTTGTGGGATTCTTTACTTGTTTGTTTGTTTGTTTGTTTGTTTGTTTGTCGTTTGTTTGTTTGTTTTTGTGTTTGTGTTTTTTTTTTTTGGGGGGGGGGTTGGGGGGGTTTTGTTTTTGTTTTCCTTGAAAGTAACACTAAATTAATAGCCTAATTAATAGGCAAGTCAACTCAAGAAACTAAAAATTCAGAAAATGAAGAGCCTTCAAACGAAAATAAATTCCCGAGCAGTGTGATAAGATCAGACACAACGTTTTGTACGAGTCGGGAGTCATACATGTGAGGGCCTTTGATCTCTTATCAGTTTACTCCAACGGTGAAATATTACAGTAAAAGTACAAAGTTAATGATTCGTGCAGTAAACTATACAGGATGTCCCAGGGGTTACAACGTGCAAGAGAATCATCCGTGCGGCATTCACGAAAGATGTTGACGATACATTAGTGCGGCATTCCTGAAGAAGATGGAAGAGGAAAAAAATTCTTCTAACAAAAACGTATAACCCTCATGTCGTGTAAAAAACAAAAGTATAGAGAGGAGGTGGCTACTAAGGTCGAATGGGCTGCATTAACATCTTGGCCGGTATGACATTGTATAGGAGTCGAGTTTAGAGACTTAAATCCGGAACAAACTGCACTGGGTGTACACTAAAGTCTCTAACCTCGACTCTTGCATGCCGGTCCTGAACTGCAGTGTGAAGGCCCCCGACGTTTCATCGGACCATCGCTGAGGACTTCAAACGATGGAACAGAAAAAACAAGTTCGGATGAAGTCGTAGCCTCAATCAAGAGTTACTTGGGCCGTTATACACGAGTCGACGTTAGAGACTTTAGTCCGGGATAACCTGTACCCATTCTGATAATCCTCGCTCCACGGCTATCGCCAGTTGTCTCCCTGACCGGACGCGAAAGTCCTACGCGAATCTATCGAAACCAGAATACAGAGTGATCTCCCATATGCTGTTCACGAGCAGTGTTCGCGAGACGAAAATGATTGCAGATTGGCCGACTTTGACAGTGATCTCCGTTCTGTTCTCCACAGTCATGATAAAGACATCGTTCTAAGGTCAAAACAATTAGTCGAAATTTTGGGACTGCTGCCGGAAGGAGACCGTAATAATATGGTTGCATCACTGT
>NC_090246.1:81802805-81805305 GCF_037325665.1 Littorina saxatilis
CACGAGATGCGTCTAGGCTTTACACGAGATGCGTCTAGGCTTTTACACGATATGCGTCTAGGCTTTTACACGATATGCGTCTAGGCTTTTACACGAGATGCGTCTAGGCTTTACACGAGATGCGTCTAGGCTTTTACACGAGATGCGTCCAGGCTTTACACGATATGCGTCTAGGCTTTTACACGAGATGCGTCTAGGCTTTACACGAGATGCGTCTAGGCTTTACAGAAGATGCGTCTAGGCTTTACACGAGATGCGTCTAGGCTTTACACGAGATGCGTCTAGACTTTTACACAAGATGCGTCTAGGCTTTACACGAGATGCGTCTAGGCTTTACACGAGATGCGTCTAGGCTTTACACGAGATGCGTCTAGGCTTTACACGAAATGCGTCTAGGCTTTACACGAGATGCGTCTAGGCTTTACACGAGATGCGTCTAGGCTTTACACGAAATGCGTCTTGGCTTTACACGACATGCGTCTAGGCTTTACACGAGATGCGTCTAGGCTTTACACGAAATGCGTCTAGGCTTTACACGAGATGCGTCTAGGCTTTACACGAGATAAGAGCATCTCTCCACTTAGACACATACAGTGGAACCCCCTTTTAGAGAAATTCAAGTTTTACGCCCTCACGGCAAAGCCATTAGGGACATGTTCCCGGGTTTTAACCCGACTTTAGATGAGATACACAAGTGTATGCTTGTTTAGATGGTATCAGCCATCTGCACTTATGGCAGAATGACCTAGGTCTTTTACGTGCCACTGTGCCACCGTGTCATTTTCCACGTGTCGTCTGAGCGAAATGTCATCGAAAGACCACGGTATAAGCTAGATGTGACCACGGTGTAAGCAACGCAATAAGTTAACTTCGCAGTCAAAAGCCGGAAAGTTATACGATAAGAAACGGAACAAACACCAGAAAAGAAACATGCAGAGCAAGGTAAAGCGATTGTGCTAGGACTTTTGAGATCAATAATTGTCGGCTTGTCCACAGTCCCAAGATCTTTTCTATTTTTATTTATCACTTTTCAGATAATAATAATAATAATAATAATAATACGAGAATTTATGACGCGCACATATCTCACCACAAGGCCACTCAAGGCGCACTCATACACAATCTTTCGCATTGTGACAACTCAAGCATACTCATAATTTTAAACATCATTTTACATTTATATAAATTTCTTTTCAATATTTTTTGGGGGTTATTTTTCTTGGCATAGCCTTAAAAAAAACTCTTAGTGAAAAGAAATTGTGTACAAAACTGTTTGTTCAAGGGTGACAATTTGAAGCTCTTTTTATATTTAGTCAAGTTTTGACTAAATATTTTAACATCGAGGGGGAATCGAGACGAGGGTCGTGGTGTATGTGTGTCTGTCTGTCTGTGCGTGTGTGTGTGTGTGTGTGTGTGTAGAGCGATTCAGACTAAACTACTAGACCGATCTTTATGAAATTTGACATGAGAGTTCCTGGGTATGAAATCCCCGAACGTTTTTTTCATTTTTTTGATACATGTCTTTGATGACGTCATATCCGGCTTTTCGTGAAAGTTGAGGCGGCACTGTCACGCCCTCATTTTTCAACCAAATTGGTTGAAATTTTGGTCAAGTAATCTTCGACGAAGCCCGGACTTCGGTATTGCATTTCAGCTTGGTGGCTTAAAAATTAATTAATGACTTTGGTCATTAAAAATCTGAAAATTGTAAAAAAAAATAAAAATTTATAAAACGATCCAAATTTACGTTTATCTTATTCTCCATCATTTGCTGATTCCAAAAACATATAAATATGTTATATTCGGATTAAAAACAAGCTCTGAAAATTAAATATATAAAAATTATTATCAAAATTAAATTGTCCAAATCAATTTAAAAACACTTTCATCTTATTCCTTGTCGGTTCCTGATTCCAAAAACATATAGATATGATATGTTTGGATTAAAAACACGTTCAGAAAGTTAAAACTAAGAGAGGTACAGAAAAGCGTGCTATCCTTCTTAGCGCAACTACTACCCCGCTCTTCTTGTCAATCAGTTTCACTGCCTATGCCGTGAGCGGTGGACTACGAGTATACGGTCTTGCTGCGTTGCATTGCGTTCAGTTTCATTCTGTGAGTTCGACAGCTACTTGACTAAATATTGTATTTTCGCCTTACGCGACTTGTTATATTTAGTCAAGTTTTGACTAAATATTTTAACATCGAGGGGGAATCAAAACGAGGGTCGTGGTGTATGTGCGTGTGTGCGTGTGTGTGTGTGTGTGTCTGTGTGTGTGTGTATAGCGATTCAGACTAAACTACTGGACCGATCTTTATGAAATTTGACATGAGAGTTCCTGGGTATGAAATCCCCATACGTTTTTTTCATTTTTTTGATAAATGTCTTTGATGATGTCATATCCGGCTTTTCGTGAAAGTTGAGGCGGCACTGTCACGCCCTCATTTTTCAACCAAATTGGTTGAAATTTTGGTCAAGTAATCTTCGACGAAGCCCGGA
>NC_090246.1:81812805-81815305 GCF_037325665.1 Littorina saxatilis
GTGGTGCCTGAGTCTGCAGTGGCCGGTTCTCAGGCGCACAATGATGACCTGGTCTTTTCTGGAGAGTTGATTGTAACTGTCTCTAGGGTTGTAGTGAGGGTGTTGCTGCACAGTGGTAGAGCGTTTGCTTCGCATGTGAAAGGCCCCAGGTTCAATCTCCATTTTTTTCTTGCAGAGATGGATTTATTTTCAAATGTTGTTGTTGAATCCAAAATTTCTTCTTTCTTTCACAATTTCTTCTTGTCGTTTCCGTTGTTTTCCGATTCGTCCTGAGCTTTGGCATAACGACTTGTTTCTTTGGAAATTGAACTTGATGCACGTGTAGTGACATCATCAGCATTATCGTAGTGGATGATTTGGTGAACAAGTATGTAAGAAGTAATAAAAAACAAACAAAACGTCACTTGTTTTCGGGAATTTCTCTAACATTGTAGTTAAGGGGGGGGAGGGGTGTAGGGGTGGGCGTAAATCCACGATGTCAATCGACAAGTTTCAAATGGAAGCCTGTCAATGTTATTGTCATTCAATCTGACCGGACGGTCTCTTTTCTGCTTTCGTGCGCTTGCAAACAGGCCGAATTGGTGCTGTTCTGTGCACACACTACTTTAAGTTCACATACCTGCAAGCGTCAAGTCCCAAGAGGGGTGATTCCGCGTTCCTATCTTATTACTCTTCTCCTGCTTTTTTCCTTCACATATCAGTATTTTTCCTTCTTTTTTTGTGTGTCTGGACAGCAAACTAAGAATGATTTTATTTCCTGTGTTATTCGAGGATTGATAACCGGTAATCTGACCAATCAAAGAATCTGTTACATTCTTAAACTAAAGGGGGAGTTAACGTCCTCTCAGAAAATGTTTCTATTTGGGACAAGAATTGGTGATACGCTATGGGAACATTCTTAACCCGTCTTGATTGAATTATATGCAAAAAAAATTCCCTCCGCTGCTTTGTGTTGTACAGGTTTTGACCATGAGTCACTACAGTATTTTGTTGGCGAATTTCTTCGTTTTATTCCTCCAGTCAACTATGATCAGAAGCACATGTTTACCACAGCTGGGGATGTAGCTCAGTGGTAGAGCGTTCGCTTTGCATGTGAAAGGCCCCGGGTTCAATCCCCGGCATCTCCATGTTTTTATGGTTTGTTTTCTCTTGGTTTTTCCCCCCTTGGATGGTGTTGATCTGCTGTGTTTCATTGAATCGATTGCTTTGTGAGAAATGTTGTTGTTGCTGGTAGTGGTGGTATCTCCATTTTGTTCTTGCTGAGATGGATTTATTCTCAAATTTTGTTGTTAAATCCGACATTTCTTTTCTCGTTCTCAATTTCTTCTTGTCGTTACCGTTGTTTTCCGATTCGTCTTGAGCTTTGGCATAACGACTTGTTTCTTTGGAAATAAATTATTGAACTTGATGCCATTGTAGTGACATCATCAGCATTATCGTAGTAGCCTACATTTTAATCTTGCATGACTGCTCGATCACAATCAGTAACATGTGTCCTATATGTTTTTGTTGTTGCCGATCTGTACTATAACATTTTTAACTGTTCTGTTGCTAACTGTGGACACGCAGTGCCGGCTGAATAGGCCAATAATAGCGCACTTTCATCCATAGTTAGTACTTCTACTGGAGCCCCTCAGGGCACAGTATTGTCTCCAGTTCTGTTCACATTATACACTAACGATTGTCAAGGCACTGTTACGACCCCTCTTGTGAAATATTCTGACGATTCTGCCCTTGAAGACCTGTCTGACTCTGATTCTGTTTATTTTTCTGAAGTTCAAAATTTCAGCTCCTGGTGTAAAGATAACTATTTAGCCCTAAATGTGACAAAAACAAAAGAGCTAGTTATTGACTTTCGCAAAAACCCAGCTACAGTTTCAGATTTGTACATAGATGGTGTGAAAGTTGAGCGAGTGACTGAATACAAATATCTCGGTACAGTCATTGACAACAAACTAAATTTCTCCTCAAACACTAAAGCTATCCACAAGAAGTGTCAGTCAAGAATTTACTGCTTACAAAAGCTCAGAAGTCTGAACATCAACAGCCGCATCCTCCAAACATTCTATACTTCATTCATTGAATCGATTCTCACTTTCTCTTTCATCTGCTGGTATGGAGGTCTGTGTGTGAAGAGTAAGAATGTGCTTGGGCGGGTGGTGAACACATGTGGTAAGATTGTGGGGGTGAGACAGGAAGGACTGACTGTGCTGTATGAACGACGTGTGGTGCGAAAGGCCCGCTGCATCATCCAGGATAGTAGTCATGTGCTCGCTCACCACTTTGAGGTCCTACCCTCAGGACGTCGCCTCCGCACTCCCAGATTCCGCACGCTCAGAACTAAGAACAGTTTTATTCCAAAGTCAATTGGCTTTTTAAATACCTAAGTTAATTAAAACTAGTATGTGTGCCGGTGAACATATGCACTGATTTCTGTGATGAATATTTTTTATATTCTTTGATGTGCACCCTTATGCTGAGTGTGATAACCCTCGAATGA
>NC_090246.1:81820305-81822805 GCF_037325665.1 Littorina saxatilis
ACTTTCGCAAAAACCCAGCTACAGTTTCAGATTTGTACATAGATGGTGTGAAAGTTGAGCGAGTGACTGAATACAAATATCTCGGTACAGTCATTGACAACAAACTAAATTTCTCCTCAAACACTAAAGCTATCCACAAGAAGTGTCAGTCAAGAATCTACTGCTTACAAAAGCTCAGAAGTCTGAACATCAACAGCCGCATCCTCCAAACATTCTATACTTCATTCATTGAATCCATTCTCACTTTCTCTTTCATCTGCTGGTATGGAGGTCTGTGTGTGAAGAGTAAGAATGTGCTTGGGCGGGTGGTGAACACATGTGGTAAGATTGTGGGGGTGAGACAGGAAGGACTGACTGTGCTGTATGAACGACGTGTGGTGCGAAAGGCCCGCTGCATCATCCAGGATAGTAGTCATTTGCTCGCTCACCACTTTGAGGTCCTACCCTCAGGACGTCGCCTCCGCACTCCCAGATTCCGCACGCTCAGAACTAAGAACAGTTTTATTCCAAAGTCAATTGGCTTTTTAAATACCTAAGTTAATTAAAACTAGTATGTGTGCCGGTGAACATATGCACTGATTTCTGTGATGAATATTTTTTATATTCTTTGATGTGCACCCTTATGCTGAGTGTGATAACCCTCGAATGACTAGTCCTGTGATAAATATTGTTCAATGACATATATAGTCCTGTGATAATGATAGTTTTTAGCGGTAAACTTTTAGCTAAAGCTGACGGCAATTAACCTATTTGGAATCATGTTACTATTCCTGTTAGTGTACATATGCGTGCGCGAGTGTAGTATGCTTCGTATGGTATTTTTATCTGTTGTCTTATTATTTGTTTTGTCTTTTAATGTGCACCACACTGAAATTTCTCTGTATGAGATAATAAAGTATTCGTATTCGTATTCGTATTCGTATTCGTAACAATTTATCTATATGATTCATCGGGGACAGATTTGCTTCAACGGTTCGCACTGACTTACAAGGAACTTAGTCGATAAATATCGACAGGGGGCGGACAAATGGTTTACATGTGAAATGTGTGTATATGGGTGTGGTTCTGAAACAAACAAACCATGTGAACCCCCCCATCCCACCGCTCGCGGGCTGAACGACTGACGTCACATGTCGCTTCGGTCTTTTCCTGAGAAGAACACCGCGTGTACATAATACACAATTCGATCGCGTAGCACTGCCAATGCACATTTTCGCAACGAAAACCGTGCTACTGTTTCTTGTGTGTTAAATCTGAAAGCAATATAAGTGAACGAACAATTGAAAACTGATATCACGTTACTAAACTCCCAAAAGTAATAAATTACTTCTGACTGCGGTACACAATACGGCATAGTCACCTCTGCGAATGCTGTCGAAGAATCTAACCGAAAGTAAACATTCTGGGAATCTACGCGCATCGGCCTTGACGCAAGTTCAATACTTAGCCAATGAGCGCGCCGCGGCGAAGTTGGCCGCTGTAAGTCTCGCAGCGCTGGCTGGCTGAGCGAGTTGCGTGTCCATCCTTTTTTGGTCCAAGCCGCACCGTGGACCAGATTAGTAGGTGCTTGATTTTGGTATTTTGATTTTACATAACATTAAACCTTTCTTGGGGTTCATGGTCATGGCAACAGCCATAATAATATTATATCATGTATAATATTACATTTCAGCATATTTGAATTACATGTCATCATACCAAACTGTCATACATTTTTATTCCTACATCATTCTGATTGATCACAACCAAACCTACTATCAGTGGACACATTCAAATGTAAGCGCCTGTTCTTGACAACTTTTAATCGATCTAAAAATAGCAACTTGCTGGGCCCTCTGCCGCCAACAGACACTGTTTGGCCTGTAGGTAAAATGTACAATGTATTTTCTGATTTGTGCACAAAAGCTTTATTTCTTTTTTCTTTTTTTTAACATAACAATGTTTAATGTCACTGTATGTTTAAAAGACCATGGTCATATTTGTAAAAAAAATATTAAATTAGAAAATAAATAACATTTTGGTTCATGATTTTTCCTACACCTGTGCTAAAAATAAGAAATAAAAATGTCGGGTATATAAGTCACTCAAATACAAATAGGAATGAATGGCTCGGTTTGAGTTTGTTGCAGTTGACCCTGCACAATGCGACATATCATGTTTTTGTTGAACAATTTTGACGTCACCCCTCCCATAGGGTGACGTATTTCACAACTTCCTGTGTTACACAAACTCTGTGATGACCAATTTTGACGTCACCCCTCCCATAGGGTGACGGATTTCACAACTTTCTACAGATGAACAACTTCCTGTGTACACAAACTGATGACGTATTTCACAACAAAATGGCGCTGCCCATGGTCAACCTCGAAACTATCCGTATAGAATGGGGGCGTCCAGCAGCGATGGAAATCGATTGTACTGCAGTTACTGGGTAAAGGAATATATATACAGATCAAGTGAATAGAAATACCTGAGCACATTCAATTTGTCAGTTACAAAC
>NC_090246.1:81827805-81891836 GCF_037325665.1 Littorina saxatilis
CTTGGTTTTTCCCCCCTTGGATGGTGTTGATCTGCTGTGTTTCATTGAATCGATTGCTTCTGTCCTTGTGAGAAATGTTGTTGGTGGTGGTGGTGGTATCTCCATTTTGTTCTTGCTGAGATGGATTTCTACTCAAATTTTGTTGTTAAATCCAACATTTCTTTTTTCGTTCTCAATTTCTTCTTGTTGTTTCCGTTGTTTTCCGACTCATCCTGAGCTTTGGCATAACGACTTGTTTCTTTCGAAATTGAACTTGATGCACGTGTAGTGACATCATCAGCATTATCGTAGTGGATGATTTGCTGAACAAGTATGTAAGAAGTAATAATAAACAAACAAAGCGTCACTTGTTTTCGGGAATTTCTCGAAGATTGTAGTTAATCGTTCAGTACATGATTTCTTCTTTGCGCATAGCGCATTACACTGAGGATGATAACCGGATATATATGGGGGTGTGGGGGGGGGTGTGGGGGGGGGGTGGGGGGGGGGGGGTGGGCGTCAATCCACGCAATCGGCAAGGTTCAAATGGAAGCCTGTCAATGTTATTGTCATTCAATCTGACCGGACGGTCTCTTTCCTGCTTTCGTGGGCTTGCAAACAAACCGAATTGGTGCTGTTCTGTGCACACACTACTTTAAGTTTACATACCTTAAAGGGTCAAGTCCCAAGAGGTTTGATTTCCGCGTTCCTATCTTATCACTCTGCTCCTGCTTTTTTCCTTCACATATCAGTATTTTTCCTGCTTTTTTGTCTCTGGACAGCAAACTAACAATAATTGTATTACCTGTGTTATTCGAGGATTGATAACCGGTAATCTGACCAATCAAAGAATCTGTTACATTCTAAACACATCTTGATTGAATTACATAATTAACTTTTTTCCCGCTGCTTTGTGATTTTCGGGTTTTGACCACGAGTCACAATTTGTTAGCGAATTTTGTCGTTTTATTCCGCAACTATGATCAGAAGCATTTTGTTACAACAGCTGGGGATGTAGCTCAGTGGTAGAGCGTTCGCTTTGCATGTGAAAGGCCCCGGGTTCAATCCCTGGCATCTCCATTTTTCTATGTGTTTTTACATTTAGTCAAGTTTTGACTAAATGTTTTAACATAGAGGGGGAATCGAGACGAGGGTCGTGGTGTATGTGTGTGTGTGTGTGTGTGTGTGTGTGTGTGCTAGTGTGTGTGTGTGTGTAGAGCGATTCAGACTAAACTACGGGACCGATCTTTATGAAATTTGACATGAGAGTTCCTGGGAATGATATCCCCGGATTTTTTTTCTTTTTTGCGATAAATGTCTTTGATGACGTCATATCCGGCATTTTGTAAAAGTTGATGCGGCACTGTCACACCCTCATTTTTCAATCAAATTGATTGAAATTTTGGCCAAGCAATCTTCGACGAAGGTCGGACTTCGGTATTGCATTTCAGTTTGGTGGCTTAAAAATTAATTAATGACTTTGGTCATTAAAAATCTGAAAATTGTAAAAAAATTGTTTTTTTATAAAACGATCCAAATTTACGTTCATCTTATTCTTCATCATTTTCTGATTCCAAAAACATATAAATATGTTAATTTGGATTAAAAACAACCTCTGAAAATTAAACAAATTGAAAATTATGATCAAAAATAAATTTCCAAAATCGTTTCAAAAACTATTTCATCTTATTCCTTGTCGGTTCCTGATTCCAAAAACATAAATATATGATATGTTTGGATTAAAAACACGCTCAGAAAGTTAAAACGAAGAGAGGTACAGTAAAGCGTGCTATGCAGCACAGCGCAACCGCTGCCGCGCCAAACAGGCTCGTCACTTTCACTGCCTTTTGCACTAGCGGCGGACTACGTTCAGTTTCATTCTGTGAGTTCCACAGCTTGACTAAATGTAGTAATTTCGCCTTACGCGACTTGTTTTCTCTTCGGTCCGCATGGAATATCAGCTTTGCAACGTAATAATTAGTGAATTTGTTTACTCTAAAAATGTGCTCAGAATAACATAAAATAGGTTCAGTAAGTATTGCGTTTGCAAGCAGTGGGCGGAGACGACCGTGACCTATCTCGGTCTTTGGGTGTGGTTAGTCGAGACTATCTTAATATAGTCTCGGCAATGACTATTTTTTGGTGTTTATCAGTTACTTTGACGCCGACAGCTTGACTAAATGTTTTGATATCGCTTCACGCGACTTGTTGTTTATAATACAAATTGGTCGTTGATACTTGAGTCATATTCATATAAGGAAGAAGCGATAGGTTGACCGCAAACACAATCTTTACACACCACCTGCATTTTCAATAACATTCAAATGATCAAAAATAAACATGCTTTTTGAACCCACACGTTTGAAGAAAACAAAAGAGCATACCAATGTTTACGGCACACCTAGGATATCTAAGAACCTAGACTTGCGCCCTTATCTCAGACCACTGTACAGAACAGAATGTCGTCTTACATAAGAGCTCCGAAAAACCTGACCTGCCTACCTCTGGCTATATCTGGCCAATCTTTGGCTACCTGCCGCTTTCACCTTGCTTTCGATACCAGACGAAAGGTGCTCTTATCCTTTTTTCCCCACAAAACTGCCACGCCAAATGCCACGCGAAAATGTCAAGCTGTTTTGGTGCGGGCTATTTTGTACTCAAGACGTAATGTGGTCTGAAACTATAGGGGCAAAATCAGAAAAAAAGGCCTATATATTCATCTGAATTGGGTTACATTGCATTGTTATCTTGTTTGTGTTCTGTATTTCTCGCGGGATTACTGACCATTTTTGCGCTGCTTGATATTTGGGTCTTACATTATTTTGCTCAAGAGGACCATGAAGTCAGATACGAAGAGGCAAAAACAATTATCAAAGAGAGACAGAAGAGACGGTGGATCTAATAACACTCCCACTACAACAGCAGAGACAGCTTCCAACACCTCACCAGAGCCGTGCAAGTGACCAAAGAGAGAGTTACACGTGCACCGTACCCTCACGCACGCACGAAAAAACACAGACACACAATTACACACACACACACACATACACACACATACACACACACACACACACACACACACACAAACACTGTGACTCACACACACAAGTGTGCGCGCACGTCGGCATGCACGCACCACGAACTGCTCGCACTAACACACATACGCAATCCCCAAATCCCCGACCCCCTCCCCTACCACCACCACCACCACCGCCAACAACAACAACAACAACCCTCCATGTAACAAATGGCGAGGGTATTGTAAACCAAGCAGAAGAACAGCTGTACAAACTTCAGAACAATCTACGCCCTCGATGAAAGATATTTAGGTAAATGTCATTTTGTTTCCAGAAGCTTTCACAAGCCAGAATAATAGATGCTGTTTTGATGTTGAGTGTCGAAAACGTACCCGCCATATCAAAACAAGTCCATCTATTTCTCATCAGGAAATGCCAGACAGTTTAAACAACGCAAGTAGTATTGTGTTTCTCAATTCACAAAAACCGCCTGCTCAAATCTTTGTTCAACTGTTATTGAGTTCTTGGAAAACAATTTACCGCAGGTAGTTATCAGTAACGAGGAGAGGTAAGCTTATTTGGTTTTGAATCCTCCTCATTCTCCTCCTCCTCTTTTACGATGACGACGATGACAGCGACGACGACGACGACGATGATGGTGATGATGATGATGATGATGATGATGATGACGATGATGATGATGATGATGATGATGATTTTGATGACGATAATTATGATTGCATCAAAAATGCGTGCGTGTGTGCTTCTGTGCTTGCGCGCTTGCGCATCTGTCTGTTTGTATGTGTGTCTGTCTGTCTGTGCCTGTGTGGTGCATGCATCATTTGTGCCATCATCGTCAGGACCAATAACAAAACTACAATTTTCTTTCTAATCCTCACGTTTTCTTTGTTGCTTCAACCACGATCTTTCATCGACGAGAAAAACGAGTAGATAAAAGAAAGGAAGAAAAATATAACAGATCGCATTAGCCTCTCGACCGGTAGAAATACTAATCTATCACCCGCTTAGCACGCTCCTTCCGTCAAAATGCATCAGCATCAAATAGCGTTTTCCACCGTAGCATACCTGGAGGTGTGTGTTCCGCTTCATTGACGAAGCACACCTGTACTTTTATTTCACCTGAGTGTCACTTTACCTTCTTAAAAATAAGAGTGCGTTGGTTACATTTTGTTTTGCAGGTCGGAAAAGTGCTCAGGGAAGTAGAAAAACAAAAATATATTTTTTTTGTATACATTTCTTCTTCACGGAATGAAAGGAGCAATGAATCAATATTTTTACTGCACTATCACCATCGACCTAGTCGTCGTCGTTGTTGTCGTCATCATCGTGAATCACAACCAACACCATTATCTTGCCTATAACAACAGACAACGCAGGCAACAGCAATAATAAACTAGCTGCATTCATAACCATGTCGGTTGGTTGCAAATATTGATTTTATTTTTATTTTGTCTTCAAAATGATTATCTTTCTGAAAAAGTTTATATTGCTATGGAAGTAATAAGCAAACTGACGAAGATTTCCATCTAAATATTGGCAAACCACCTTGCGTCTTGTGTTTGGTGTGTGTTAGTAATACTGAACGTGCATTCCCACATTATAACATGATTTTCTCAAAGTTTGATCAACTGTTTGATCTGTTTTGTTGAATCATTATGCAACAAACGATCATCAGAAATAATAACGCCTTTCCTTCATATTGTGAGCGATTCGGCTCACCGTCTCAGATCTGGCCAGACAATTATTTGGAAAAAGACCAACCCCCACCCCCCACCCCCCCCCCCCCCCCCCCCCCCCCCCAGCCCCAACCCCAATTTGTACACATATTGAACATCAAAACCCTGGCTAGTTTCTGTGTATCGTTGGAGATTTTTATTAATTCGAATTCTAATTCATAAAAGAACTAAATTGTGACCCTCCACCACGGAATGAGTCGCATGTCACCTCGCGCGGTTCTGCGCTAGGCTTAATATAAGTCCGGGGGGGGGGGGGGGAGGGGGGTGGGTCTGGTTACAGTGTGAGGGTCACCTTAGTCACAGGCTTATAACTCAAAAAGTTTTCACTCTTTTCTAAAACGGGTTTCACCACTGGATAGAGCATAAAACACTCTTTATGAAAATGTAAAAATAAGAAAAACATGCAGAGGTGACATGCGACTCATTCCGTGGTGGAGGGTCACAATTTCAGTCCTACACAGATGTTTCAGTTTACGGGAAGGACTGTGTCTTTACTAATTAAGGTAATAATTCACCTCTTGTAGCAGTAAAAAAAAAATATATGTGCAGCCTGCCACAAAAAAAGAGGATCCTGTCAGGCGTGCCAAGCTCGTTAGATGATGTTTGACGGACAGGGCAGGCTGCTTTGGATCGTCCAGTACATGTTGGCCAATATTTTCACATCGGGTTTCCAAGATCATTAAACATGGCGTGGAAAAATGACAAGAGCGGGTGTGTTGGGGTGGAGGGCTGGTATCGCTTGAGATGGGTGTGTTGGGCTGGAGGGCTGGTATCGCTTGAGATGGGTGTGTGACAGTGGAGGGCTGGTATCGCTTGAGATGGGTGTGTGACAGCGGAGGGCTGGTATCGCTTGAGATGGGTGTGTGACAGTGGAGGGCTGGTATCGCTTGAGATGGGTGTGTGACAGTGGAGGGCTGGTATCGCTTGAGATGGGTGTGTGACAGTGGAGGGCTGGTATCGCTTGAGATGGGTGTGTTGGGCTGGAGGGCTGGTATCGCTTGAGATGGGTGTGTGACAGTGGAGGGCTGGTATCGCTTGAGATGGGTGTGTGACAGTGGACGGCTGGTATCGCTTGAGATGGGTGTGTGACAGTGGAGGGCTGGTATCGCTTGAGATGGGTGTGTGACAGTGGAGGGCTGGTATCGCTTGAGATGGGTGTGTTGGGCTGGAGGGCTGGTATCGCTTGAGATGGGTGTGTGACAGTGGAGGGCTGGTATCGCTTGAGATGGGTGTGTGACAGTGGAGGGCTGGTATCGCTTGAGATGGGTGTGTGACAGTGGAGGGCTGGTATCGCTTGAGATGGGTGTGTTGGGCTGGAGGGCTGGTATCGCTTGAGATGGGTGTGTGACAGTGGAGGGCTGGTATCGCTTGAGATGGGTGTGTGACAGTGGAGGGCTGGTATCGCTTGAGATGGGTGTGTGACAGTGGAGGGCTGGTATCGCTTGAGATGGGTGTGTTGGGCTGGAGGGCTGGTATCGCTTGAGATGGGTGTGTGACAGTGGAGGGCTGGTATCGCTTGAGATGGGTGTGTGACAGTGGAGGGCTGGTATCGCTTGAGATGGGTGTGTTGGGCTGGAGGGCTGGTATCGCTTGAGATGGGTGTGTGACAGTGGAGGGCTGGTATCGCTTGAGATGGGTGTGTGACAGTGGAGGGCTGGTATCGCTTGAGATGGGTGTGTGACAGTGGAGGGCTGGTATTGCTTGAGATGGGTGTGTTGGGCTGGAGGGCTGGTATCGCTTGAGATGGGTGTGTGACAGTGGAGGGCTGGTATCGCTTGAGATGGGTGTGTGACAGTGGAGGGCTGGTATCGCTTGAGATGGGTGTGTGACAGAAGTGAAAGATGTCGAATTTGTAGTCCGGTGGCCTTGCAGATGTGTTTACAATAAATGGCTTTTGCAGATCCATTCTCCCCTCCCCGGCCATGATCCCGGCAACCCCTCATGTGTGCGTGAGTGTGTGTGTGTGTGTGTGTGCTTTCGTGCGTGCGTGCGTGCGTGCGTGCATGTGTACGTACGTGTTCGTGCGTGCGTGTGTGTGTGCGTGTGTGTGTGTGTGTGTTTGTGTGTGTGTGGCTTGAAATAAGGTGTTTGCGGAAGGATAAAGGTGAGACGCCTTCAGAGTTCCATAAAAAGTTCAGTCAAGTGTGTTCTTCATTTCTTGTATTTTACAACACCCCCCAGTCTCTCTGTCTCTGTCTCTCTCTCTCTCTCTCTTTCTCTCTCTCTATCTCTCTCTGTCTCTCTCTCTCTCTCTCTCTCTCTCTCTCACACACACACACACACACACTTTCTCTCTTTCTCTCTCTATCTCTCCCCCTCTCTTCTTCTTCTTCTTCTCAAACGGAGGAGAGGGGCAATTCTCACTTACTTTGGCCAGATCGTCTTTCAGTGAGACTTCCACACAGAAGGGAATGTGCCGTGTCACATAACTCCAATTTGTAGGTAAGCCACTAATGCTTTTTGCTTCCTTCTGTTTTTTTTCAGCTGATTTACTTTGTTTCATTGTTATTTTGAGTCGAATTACTTCGTTTGTCAAGAAGGAACCGTAAAGCCCTGTTTCTGGCGATGAGTGTGCGTGCGCCTGTCGATGAATATCTGAATTCAAGAGGAGGGGGGGTGGGGGGAGGGGGTGGGCGGGGGGGGGGGGGTAGGGGGTGTTTGCAATAATGAAACCCACACTTCTTTTAAAAACTAAACATAAGATTTTACGGTCATCTTTGCAAATACGACGACGACGAAAACAACATCAGCACTCAACAACAACAACAACAACAACAACAACAACAACTGACATCTGACATTTGACATCTGACAACAATAACAACAACAACACCAACTGACATTTGACATCTGACAACAACAACAACAACAACAACAACAACTGACAACTGACATTTGACATTTGACATCTGACAACAACAACAACAACAGCAACAACAACAACAACAACAACAACAACAACAACAACAACAACAACAACAGCAACAACAGCAACAACACTGCAGAAAAGCTACAAAACACATACATGTAGAAAGCCGGTTCATCTCACCTCAACCTCTTTTGACTTCTGAGGGGCGGGGCAGAGACCGCTCTCTCTACGGTAGACAATACCGACTACGCTATCGCGGATCCTACAGGAGCGTTGTCATAGCAACGGGCAACGAACGATATGCACGTGCAGCAGAGGGGTGTGTGTGTGAGTCCCGTGCATGTACTGTGGTGTACTGGCACCGCGCTCTGGGGCACGTTTCATGGACCATCAACACAGTTGCTCACCTACAGTTGAACGAGTAAAATCACAAGTGAATTAATCCAGTTCTGGTGAAATGCAATAATCCCACCAAATCGGGTTTCATGTAAAAAAAACAAAATTAAAAATGATAATAACAAAATAACAAAATCACTTGGCCGATTTCAGAGCTACCCTCAACCCTCTTTGCTCCGACTATCAGTGTGACCACCGCGTGTCCATGAAACCGGCTCCTGGTGCAATTTCTGACTGATATGGTGAAGAATGTGGAGTGTTGACAATTGTGTATTACTTGCCAGATGATGTCTGAGCACAGCGCTGACCATAGACATGATATTAACTGGAGTGGTCAGTTACTCTGTAGCACGCATGCAGAATTGAGCTAGCTGCCAACACTTGAGTGATGATTAATGATTACTTGATGTTGAGTGCGCTGAATTGTCTGAATAGTCTAATTCATCATTCGAAAATGAGTTTTCAGGCCAACAACAGTTGAATTTTTGTTTAATTGTTTGTTTGTTTGTTTGTTTGCTTGTGGACACCATTGGACACCCGTCGTTTGCGCCTTAGAAATATTTGTTGGGAAGGCATTTGCTGGTGTGTTTTTTTTAAAGTTATATATAGCTGCCTGTGAGGCCTTGCCGATGAGTTTAACTCCACTATTTTTGTTGGTAGTCATTATGAAGAAATAATTAGCATCCAATCCCCAACAATTATTTCACTCGTAAAATCATAGTGGTCTCACTCATTGTCTTAAATCGATTTTGAGAGGAATGCAGAGAAATGCATGTACAGCTTTTGAAATAAAGGAGAACATTCATAACATTACGAGAGGGCCTCAAATGAGCGATACTATGGTTTGTTATGTGGAAGATGCCTTTCAGTGTGTGAGAGGTGTGGAGGACAATGAAAGACTTGAAGCAGGCCCAGAAGTACATATCAGCTTGTCCGTTGTCACATGGTAAAAAAAAAAGTTTTAAAACTATTTAAAAATACAGTAAGGGAATAGACGAATTCCGAAAATAACGCTGTGGGTTTTTTATGGGTTGTGAAAGAGTTTGTTTGTTTGTTTGTTTGTTCGTTCATGGGCTGAAACTCCCACGGCTTTTACGTGTATGACCGTTTTTACCCCGCCATTTAGGCAGCCATACGCCGCTTTCGGAGGAAGCATGCTGGGTGTTTTCGTGTTTCTATAACCCACCGAACTCTGACATGGATTACAGGATCTTTTTCGTGCGCACTTGGTCTTGTGCTTGCGTGTACACACGGGGGTGTTCGGACACCGAGGAGAGTCTGCACACAAAGTTGACTCTGAGAAATAAATCTCTCGCCGAACGTGGGGACGAACTGACGCTGACAGCGGCCAACTGGCTACAAATCCAGCGCGCTACCGACTGAGCTACATCCCCGCCCTTGTGAAAGAGTGAATACCCTTGCTTTTTACTCGGACAAACATTGGAGGGGCTAATCACTAGCGAGGGGTGTGTCAGTATGGGTTGTGAAAGAGTGAATGCCCTTGCTTTTTACTCGGACAAACATTGGAGGGGCCAATCACAAGCGAGGGGTGTGTCAGTATGGGTTGTGAAAGAGTGAATGCCCTTGCTTTTTACTCGGACAAACATTGGAGGGGCTAATCACTAGCGAGGGGTGTGTCAGTATGGGTTGTGAAAGAGTGAATGCCCTTGCTTTTTACTCGGACAAACATTGGAGGGGCTAATCACTAGCGAGGGGTGTGTCAGTATGGGTTGTGAAAGAGTGAATGCCCTTGCTTTTTACTCGGACAAACATTGGAGGGGCTAATCACAAGCGAGGGGTGTGTCAGTATGGGTTGTGAAAGAGTGAATGCCCTTGCTTTTTACTCGAACAAACATTGGAGGGGCCAATCACTAGCGAGGGTTGTGTGGGAAACACGGGGACAGGAGCACGTGTGAAGTTATTTGTCAGAGGAAAAGCAAGGGTATTTACTCTTTCACAACCCATACAAACCTGACGGAGCTATAGTTCCGAAAATCGATAATTGAGTTTGCTTAGAATAAAAAAACTAGAGAGGAAATTACAGGCTCATAAACGGAGAACGTTACAAAAAAGGGGGGGGGGATGGATGGGATGGGGGGGGGGGGGGGGGGGGCCTGGGGGGTGGGGGAGGAGGGGGGGCACGGTGACACTAAGCCCGTCTGGCGCCACGCGGACAAAGAAAGCATTTTCAGGTATTCGGTTTGAAACAGCCATGGCTGCGACTCCTAGCTAACATTTTAAAGAAACGAGGCTGAGAAAACTGTTTCTCGGTTTGTATTTGTTTGTTTGTTTGTTTGGTTGGTTGTTCGTTTGTTTGTTTGTTTGTTTGTTTGTTTGTTTGTTTAGTTGGTTGGTTGGTTGTTTGTTTGTTTGTGTGTGTGTTTGTCTATCGGTTTGTTTGTTTGTTTGTTTGTTTGTTTGTTTGTTGTTGGTTTCTTGTTCGGCGTGTTATTTGGTTTCCGTGGGTTTTTTGGTGTCTTTGTTCATTTTGATGTCTGTGATTTTGGTCTGTTTTTTCCTTATCTTTTTGCTTGCATTTGCAAACGAAATAATTGTATGCTCCGTCATCATCGTCGTCGTCTTCGTTGTCGTCGTCGTCGTCGTTGTCATCATCATCATCATCATCGTCGTCGTCGTCATGATCATTATCCTCCTCCTCTTCCGCCTCCTCCTCTTCCGGGTCCTCCTCCTCCTCCTCCTCCTCCTCCTCCTCCTCCTCATCATCATCATCATCATCGATCATCATCATCATCATCATCATCACCACCACCACCACCACCACTACCATCACCACCATCCTCGACCCCCTCCTCTCCACCATCAACAACACCAGCGGTACAGATTGATCAAATCATCATTAAATCCTCACCACGAACATAGCTCAGCATCATTATTATCCAATCACCGCATTCCGCGGCCACTACTGCTGAAGACACATGGCGGCGCAATGCTTACAATCAGAAGACCGTAAGTCTGGAATTTCCGACGTCTTATAAACTCCAGACTGCACAAGATTTATCAAGAAGTCCCGTTCCTTTTATCAAATTCTGCCGGGAAGCTCAAACTGCGGACAGCAAGTTTCCAGGCGATGGTAAGTTCCGCCGGATTTGTGAATGGCTTTGCGTCATACGGGGGGTGCGGTTTCCTCACCATCAAACTGACGCTCAAGGTAGTAACACTACAGAAAGGATAATCTCAGACAAGGGAGTAGGATACTTCAATGGATCGGCGCTTTGATACCAGCACCTGTGGCATCAAAACGCTGGGTTTTGTTGAAACATTGGCGGCTAGCCAACTACTAGAATAAAGACTAACTCGGTAGAGGCACAGTAAGCCTCCCGTAAACCATCACAGATACGGTCAGGCTTTTACACACAGTACAAACACCCTTTCATTTAAACACTCACCGATTGAGAACATCCTAGGTGCCCTCCGTAAAGAGCGAACAATTTTCAAAGAATTTATTTTTGCGTGGTTTATCTTACCCCTGAGCCATCGTGAACCCGTGTGATCCAGTTTCCCTTTTTTCACAATGTAGTCGTCAGTTAGTCATTTGAATGCGACTCGATGTGAGCTTATTTACAATAGCACGTTTTTATGCACGAAACAAACGGCTGTGGTTCACAAGAACTCTAGCGATGGCTTTTGACTGTTGAGAGGAACGGCGGTATGCATAAACCGTCGTCTGCTACGACCCTTGCGTGACCCTGCTTCCGGGCTTTTCTTTTTTCAAACTTTCACAACTTCGAATTGTACTGATCTTGTCTTGATGAAAAAAGAATTCTTTTATGATTAAAGAATGTTTGTGTAACAAGCTGTCAATTTATTATTTAGATTTTAAAAGTTAGGTCTAGCGCAAAAACGCACCACGGTCCAAAAACATTTTGATAATCAGTCATCGATTCACGGCTATCGCCAGTTTACATCGATAGAATGAGACCCGAAGGGAAGTAACTCATGTTTGACCTGAGTTCAGGATGGATCCAAAAAGTGTTCGAGACAATCTGCAAAATTAATTCTTTAAAAATTGCTCGCTCTTTACGTAGGGCACCTAGGATGTTCCCGTTTGGTGAGCGTTCAAATGGAAGGGTGTTTGTACTGTGTGTAAAAGCCTCACAGTATCTGTGATGGTTTACGGGAGGCTTACTGTCCGGGCGTGATTTCCGGTATTGACATTCATAACAGCCGTCCAGCACCAAAACGAGGCGCCATTGTTGTAGAGGACCAAGTCCACGAAAATAAATTCTTTGAAAATTTCTCACGCTCGACAGAAAGCAGCCAGGATGTTCCTGTTCGGCGAGCGTTCAAATGGAAGTATGCTTGTACTGTATGTAGACGCTCGGGGAGCTCTGTGATGGTTTACGGGAGGCTTACTGTGCCTTTAAGCGCCAATCAAAAACATGCGCCGTCCGGAAATGGAATGGTTGAGAAAAATAAAGCTGTTTTGGGGCGAGGAGTGTCAGTGTTTTGTGTTACAATGTTTACCTGCCGGCCAGAGGTTAAAAATACATTGTTGAAGGCATACTCCTTCTCCGTTTAAACAAGCACGTTCACCATCACAGATCTGTTCACGCTTTCAGTACATGGAATACTAAGAGTATTCTTCAACATAAACACAGGCCAAACTGAAATAAACATGAAGCCGGCCTCCTTCAGCCCCGGTGTGGCGAGTAGGACATTGTTGTTGCTGAATTAGTTTCGTGATTGAAACCTTTGACAAATCTGCAAAATTAATTAATAAAAATAATAATGCATAATGTTTTTAGATCGCATAGACCTATATACCTCCGGGACAACCTGTGTCTGGCCTGTCTGGAAACATGACATAAGCTCGAACGACAAAATCTCGAACGACAAATGCTCGAATGGACAAATGCTCGACGCGACAAAAGCTCGACGCGACATATGCTCGAACGACAAATGCTCGAATGGACAAATGCTCGACGCGACAAAAGCTCGATGCGATAAAAGCTCGAATGGACATAAGCTCGACGCGACAAAAGATCGAACGTGTCTGTGTTATTGATGAATATTTTTGTTGTAATGGTGTGTGTGTGCGTGTGCGCGTGTGTGTGTGTGGAATCCAGCAGCGTGCTTACAACAACAACAACAACAACAACAACAACAACAACAACAACAACAACAACAACAACAACAACAACAACAACAACAACAACGTGATATCAAACAAATTTAGTCAATTTGTCGCTCGAAACTAGAACAACATCATCGTGACAGTTTCAGATATGACGTTATCAAAGTAGTTTTGACAGCATCATTCTACAGTCCGGTCGAGCTTCTGTCGTTCGAGCATATGTCGCGTCGAGCTTTTGTCGCGTCGAGCATTTGTCCGGTCGAGCTTCTGTCGTTCGAGCATATGTCGCGTCGAGCTTTTGTCGCGTCGAGCATTTGTCCATTCGAACATTTGTCGTTCGAGCATATGTCGCGTCGAGCTTTTGTCGCGTCGAGCATTTGTCCATTCGAGCATTTGTCGTTCGAGATTTTGTCGTTCGAGCTTTTGTCGTTCGAGCTTATGTCGGACACCGCTGGAAACACCTCCGCGTGAGGGATTTTGCAGCCAGCGCGGCAGTGAAGATAAAGAGGGAAAATTTGTCTCTGCTCGCGCGGCACTGCAAGCAGGATGTCTCTGAACTGTAGGCCTATATATCCGGGGTTGAACCCTGCTCGGCAGAGCGCGTTACAATTCAGCACAAACAAACAAACAAAAATCGGCACCCTGCAGGGTCGGCAGTCACAATATTGAATTTTGGTAATTGTCCAAGTAGACGAATGCTCTTATTGCACGCGAAAGGCAGGACAGATCTGTGGTGGTGATCATGATCGTGCACGCGGTGACAAGGACTGTATCTTTACTTGGCATCACAAGGGAGATTTGCTAAAACATGGCGGCACTCACTCAATGAAAATAACGACGAAGGAGATAAAGCGCCAATCAAAAACATGCAGTCCGGAAATTGAAAGGGCATGTGCAAAAAATATACACATGTCTAGACCTACCGTTTTGGGCTGCCAGAACGTCATTATTTGTGTTACCTGTGTCAACTTGCCCGTTCCAGAGTTATCATATACTTTAATACTTTTTCTGGGTTTTGTTGTTGTTGATTCGTCTAGCCTAGCTAGCGTACAATCTCCACTGAGTTTTGCGTGTATGTCAATTGAACAGACAACCACCAAGCACAAATTCAGTGAACTTTTTTTGCAAGAGAATAAAAGCTAGTTATCATCAGCATGAAATAATAAGTGGTCCATTCTACGAGGCTTACGTCTGGTCGTGCACGGATGATGCTTGAACATACAACACACACACACACACACACACACACACACACACACACACACACACACTACACGTACACACACACACATACACACACTAAACCCCCCCCCCCACACACACACACACACACACACACACATCAAGCCTATCAGCCCTCAATACAGTAGCCTAATCAAAACAGCGGCTTTGACCTAATCCAGGTAACACAATTATCGTGCCACGCTCATCAAGACGTCCTACTGGAAGCGCCATGCAAACCTCTTGGAGAAAATGCCATCGTTACCACTTGAGATTCCCCCGAAAAACAATTTCGGCAGCGCATATTTACGCTGCATCGCTTTGAAACAACTAGGCAGAAACGTAGGTAAGTAATCCTGTCTATAGAAACACTCACGAGTAATCTTTTTGAACTTATCGAAAAATAAGAAGAATGCCAGACAAGCAGTTTTCAAAACAACCTTTTATTCTTTTTGTTTGTTGTCTTTGTTTTTGGTGTTGTTTTTTTGTTTTTGTTTTCCCCAATTGTTACACCGGCATGTGCTGGATTCAAATTCTGTGGGCGTGTAACATGAGCGTTCAGCCACTTCGGATGGGTTTTTCGCCGACTGATTTGGCAACATGGGGTGAGGCTCATGTATGCATTAAAACTGAGTAAGCTCATTTATCAGAGTGTTCGGCCCTTCCCGTCCGTGTTAGCCGATTGATACCGCGTGCATAGATCATTTTCACCCATTAAAAAAATCTTGAGGAAAAATAGTTAGGCTACTCATTGTGGGTATCGTGACACCAACGCAAAATAGTTGATAATAAATTAGAACAAAATTGAGGGATGCCAAAGTTGCTCCACCGACCGATTCGACTTTCTCCGCTAAGGAGTTTCAGCCGGCTACACTTCTCGTTCTTCCTTTTAGTTCATAAAAAGGGTATGATTGTACATAAAAGGTATGATTGTACATAAAAGGCATGATTGCACATAAAAGGTATGATTGTACATTAAAGGTATGATTGTACATTAAAGGTATGATTGCACATTAAAGGTATGATTGCACATTAAAGGTATGATTGTACATAAAAGGTATGATTGTACATAAAAGGTATGATTGTGCATTAAAGGTATGATTGTGCATTAAAGGTATGATTGTGCATTAAAGGCATGATTGTACATTAAAGGTATGATTGTACATTAAAGGTATGATTGCACATTAAAGGTATGATTGTACATTAAAGGCATGATTGCACATTAAAGGTATGATTGTACATTAAAGGCATGATTGCACATTAAAGGTATGATTGTACATTAAAGGTATGATTGTACATTAAAGGCATGATTGTACATTAAAGGTATGATTGTACATTAAAGGTATGATTGTACATTAAAGGTATGATTGTACATTAAAGGTATGATTGTGCATTAAAGGCATGATTGCACATTAAAGGTATGACAGGGCTGAATATTGGCGGTCGCCCGATCGCCCCCGGCGGGTTCAAATCGCGTCGGGCGGGTTCGAAATTCCTCTGAAATCGGTTCAAATTTCGCTGAAGCACAAAGTCGTTAGGCAACGTAGTTAATCGGAACGGCCGGCGAAAAAATATCTCTCGTGGGCGATCTCAAAATCTGTCACTTCTCTACTGCCCACTCATCCCCCCCCCCCCTCTCCCCCACTTTGAGAAGGACTCAGGACTACCACCAATCAAGGCCAGACACAGTGGCTAGACAGCTACCCCCCTCCGCCTCACTTGACCGTGTCATCACCCCTCCACTGCCACGAGCCGCTGGCGATTGCATCAGCAGTCAAAATAGCTATTCACTTCACCCCCTCTCTTATCTTATCCTGCGCTGACCAATCCTTCAGAGACTTTCACATGTTGTAAAACAGTTTCCTCTCAGATAAAAACTCGGTCATTGACCCCGGGTAAGAAGGTCAGTGTCTGGACAGGCAGCTGTGTTCAGATTGCAAGTACCGGTCATTGACCCAGGTCTCAAGGCCAACCAGCTTTTACAATGCATCTGCCTTTGATCTGACCGCCCATCCAGAGCAAACATATTCCCCCTCTGTATTTTTCCTTTGATGTGCCGGCTATGTATCACTGATCCAGTTTCTGGGAAATGTATAGGTCATTGACTGCAGGGATACTAATATGTTAACACCAGCTTTGCTGACCAACTTAGTACAAGTAGTGACAGTACTACTGCTGTCAATTATTTCCCTTCAACTAAGGAAGTAACACCAAAAAAACGATCCAGTATATGTGATAAAGAAGAAAAGACAGACCTTCAACAATAGGATAAGGGGTGCAACTCTGCAACTCTTCTGAATCAAAAGCATAAAGATCACCTGTAAACAATTCTAGGATCAGGAAATCGGAACATCTGTTTGTTTTCATTAGGAAATAGAATTGAAATATAATGCTTTTGATTATTTATTACTTAAGCTGTGGTAAATTTGGCTGGTATGCAACTTTTATACTTCTGCTTGATCTAACAGTAATATTAATAACACACACATAAAGAAAAAGAAACAAAACAAGAAAGCAACTTAGAAAAAAAAATTTAGTCAGCTTTTTATACTTGGTTTCACACAACAAAAAACATAACTTCAATTTTAAAAAAATTGCTGATTTACTCTTTTGTGTAAAGTGTGTGTTATTGTGGTAAGTAAAGTTCCATAGTAAATTACTTTGTAAATTGTGTGGTAGGGGGTACATAAAGGGGGTAACTTTCAGTGAGGTTTAGTGTGTGATTGTGTGACAGGGTGTGAATGTTGTTTTGATTTCTTGTTTCTTTGTGGCGGCTTTTATTTTAAATTCTTTATTAAAACAAGGTTAATTATCATTATATTAAAATATAGCATTTTAGTCATCAAGTATTGTGTGTGTTTGTGGTAGTTATTAGTAGTGCAAATCCACATGTATGCATAATAAGTATGAATGTACGTCTTTTGTGTATGTGGTTAGCACGCGACGAGCCACTGGGGCGGTTGTAAGAAATCCCGGCCGGTTGGGGGGGCCGGTTGGGATTTTGGGGAGCCGGTTCAATTTTTGACTTACCGGCCCCCCTGGCCGGTAGCAAAAAAAGTTAAGGTACACACCTGGTATGATTGTATATTAAAGGTATGATTGTGCACTAAAGGCATGATTGCACATTAAAGGTATGATTGTACATTAAAGGTATGATTGCACATTAAAGGTATGATTGTACATTAAAGGTATGATTGCACATTAAAGGCATGATTGCACATTAAAGGTATGATTGCACATTAAAGGTATGATTGTATATTAAAGGTATGATTGAACATTAAAGGTATGATTGTACATTAAAGGTATGATTGTACATTAAAGGTATGATTGAACATTAAAGGTATGATTGTACATTAAAGGTATGATTGTGCATTAAAGGCATGATTGCACATTAAAGGTATGATTGTACATTAAAGGCATGATTGCACATTAAAGGTATGATTGCACATTAAAGGTATGATTGTATATTAAAGGTATGATTGTACATTAAAGGTATGACTGTATATTAAAGGTATGATTGTACATTAAAGGCATGATTGCACATTAAAGGTATGATTGTGCATTAAAGGTATGATTGTACATTAACGGTATGATTGCACATTAAAGGCATGATTGCACATTAAAGGTATGATTGTACATTAAAGGTATGATTGTACATTAAAGGCATGATTGTGCATTAAAGGCATGATTGCACATTAAAGGTATGATTGCACATTAAAGGCATGATTGCACATTAAAGGTATGATTGTATATTAAAGGTATGATTGTGCATTAAAGGTATGATTGTACATTAAAGGTATGATTGTACATTAAAGGTATGATTGTGCATTAAAGGTATGAGTGTACATTAAAGGTATGATTGTATATTAAAGGTATGATAAGACTTTAAAATTGGCAATCTAGTGGCTGCTCCGCCTGGCGTCTGGCATTATGGGGTTAGTGCTAGGACTGGTTGGTCCGGTGTCAGAATAATGTGACTGGGTGAGACATGAAGCCTGTGCTGCGATTTCTGTCTTGTGCAGTGTGGCGCACGTTATATGTCAAAGCAGCACCGCCCTGATATGGCCCGTCGTGGTCGACTGGGCGTTAAGCAAACAAACAAACAAACAAACAAAATAAAGGTATGATTGTGCATTAAAGGCATGATTGTACATTAAAGGCATGATTGTACATTAAAGGTATGATTGTACATTAAAGGTATGATTGTACATTAAAGGTATGATTGTACATTAAAGGTGTGATTGCATATGAAAGGTGTGATTGTAAAGGTATAATTGTATATTAAAGATATGATGGTACATTAAACTCTCCAAAAAACAAAAGCAACAATTGACACAAGAAATATAGACAACAAAAACAAGTCGCGTGAACCGATATAAAAACATTTAGTTAATCGCACCACAAACCAGTTATCGCCAAGACTACGAGATACATTTAGATAGTCTCGGCTAACAATACCGCGAGACGGATCACGCTCGTCTCCGCGAAGCAAGCGACCGTATAGTACTTACTGAACTTATTTTCTGTCATTCTGAGCACATTGTTAGAGTGAACATGACATATCTATATATTTTTGAATTCAGGAGAAGATGAGGAATACAATGCAGTCATTGTTTAATCTGTTACTAAAAATTCGATTTTAAACCAACTTTAACGAGCAAACTAATTAATTATTTTTTAAGATTTCGAGTTGAAATGCAACACCATAGTCCGGACTTCGTCGAAGATTGTTTTACCAAAACTTGATGTCAATCAATTTGGTTGAAAAATTAATAAGTGCACAGTGCTGTCTCAACTTTCACAAAAACCCAAATATGACGTCATCAAAGACATCTATCCAACAAAATGAAAACAACATCTAGGGATATTATACCCAGGAACTCTCATGTGAAGTTTTATGAAGATTGGTCCTGTAGTTTCCTCGGAATTACACACATACGCACACACGCACACATACACACACCATGACCCTCGTCTCGATTCCCCGTCTATGTTAAAACATTTAGTCAAAACTTGACTTAATGTAACAAAAGCACCCAAAAAATAATCAGCACAACAAACACACATACACGAACACGCGCATTCAGCGCTGGCGTAAAGCAAACACAAACAAAGTAGCTGGAAAGTTCTACAAGAAAGACTTGGGTTTCTAACAGCTGCCGGGCCAGTCGACGCGAAGTCAGTTCTGGCACAAACAGCTCGCCATAGGAGCGAATTCCAGGTGTGCAGGTGGGCGTCGAACTGAGCTACAGACGTCTTCCGAGAAAACAGACCATCCGCCCTGCTGCTTTTGGCCCGCTACTCTCTCTCTCTCTCTCTCTCTCTCTCTCTCTCTCTCTCTCTCTCTCTCTCTCTCTCTCTCTCTCTCTCTCTCTCTCTCCCCCCCACCCCCCAGCTAACCCCCCTCCCCTCCCCCCCTTTCTCTCTCTCTCTGTTGTGGTGTTCTCTGCTTGCCCGATGTTGGAATGACGCGTTGCCATTTGGATGCGAGTTGTGACGTCAATGCACGTGCAAACTATGGACCTACACCCACACGCATCACTAACAGACCAACCTCATTGTGTGTGGAGGTGTTAGTGACGAATGCTTTTGTTTATTCCACTGAGTCGGTTACGGTTGCTCGGATTTTGAGAATTGATGTTTCTTGTTTTTCACACCGCTGCACTCAGAAACTGACATTTGTGGTCTGAAAGTGTTATGTTTGTTGGCTGTTTTTGTGTGTTTGCTTGTTTTGTTTTATATCTAATTCACTGATTTAAGGCTACAGGTGTAGGCCAAATAGAATAGATTTTGGGGACCAATGTATCCTGCCAAGAGATAGAACCCTTCTGTTGGGCACACAGAAAGTAAGATTTATTGGGTTGTGGTGGAGGTCATGTTCTTATTTCTGAACCCAATATTTCAAGTAATGCCAGCGCAGTGCTGAAAAATGCGTGTGTTGTTGTTGTTTTTATTTTATTTAAAAAAAATTGTATAATACATCCATTGTGACTTACTATATTTTTTATACACCACAAAGCAACTGTTCAAAGAGAATTGTTCATTGTTTAAATATCTCCTCAAAGAATTAAACCAGTTTGCGAACCGTGTACTGGCACATAATGCACTACATGCCATTTTACATAAACAACAACAAAATTAAAACAAACATAAGCCCTACAAAGAATAAATAAACAAGCAAACAAAGAATCAGTGTCTTACATTTCTGAAATGTTGACAGATGCCATTATATGCATGCATCTTTATATTGTAATTGCTTGTGGTCAGAATTCTGCATTTCGCAACGCAGGCTTGGATGCAAGCCATATATCAGAGACACTGTTAATGAAGATTTTTGCATTTCAATCCAGCTTTTCCCTTTTCTTCTTTCCTAGCCTTACTTTACGGACAACACTTGCATTTAACACAAACATCGTGTGGGCCATATTTTTAGTTACTGAGGTCTCAGCCAAATGAAATGGCGGAGGGGGGCATAATGTGTGCTTAAACTTCCCAACACTCACTGCTTGACAATCGTTAAAGCAACGTTAATTTACACACTATTCTCGCCTTCACTAACTAGTAACTAGCCCAGCTTCACAAAACCTTACACTTTATTTCGCGTGAGAGGAAAAGATAGGCAAACAGAAGGCCCCTCGTAACAACCTTGTTAAGCTAATGAACGTGCGAGGTTTGGGCCAAAGCAATTTGGACCGATGCCCGAGACAGCTCTGTGAGCCGGGACACCTGCATTTCAGCAGAAAATTCAAAAGATTTCCCCCCTGCAGTAATAGATAATTAGGTTGTCAGACGTACCTCAGTCTACAGCTGTTATTGTAACAATACTCAGACGGAGGATTCTAAACACAAATTAGGTCCATTTGCACTGCGCTAATTACTTACTTACTTTAAAAGTACAGAAAATCGTACAGCTATTTAAAGATCTCATGTCTGAATACTAACAAACGCGAGTCCCAACCATGCACATATTTCTCATAGTCATGCCCGTAACACCAAACTGTGATATTGACAGAACTCCAAATGTCAAAGAAAATTAGGCCCAAAAAATAAGGTGTCTGAAATTAGCCGTTAAGGGCAGAATATACCCGCGCAGTTTCAGCGACACACTGAGACGACGCACTGCATATTATTGATGCTGCGATAGGGATTATGACGAGTACTTGGCCTGTTTTCCTTTCACGCAACGTGTAGCGGGCTGGGATAATCTGCAGTGCGTCGTCTGTCCTGCTGAAGTTACATAGGTGAGCGCCAGGCCCTGGTTTATGGACCTCATATACGGAAAAAGAGAGAAAAAAGACCGGAAAGAAAATCTTTATTGGAAAGAGTTATGTTATATTCCCACACGTCGATTTTGTACATTTTGAGTTTTTAACACTTGCTCCCTTTGACGCTCATGTGAATAGCACTATCATAATGTTCAATGCGCAAATCTTTAGTCTAGGGGAAGTACACATAGAATCTTCAACATTCTATTTTGTCGGACTATGGGGAAAATGACAGTGGAACCTTCCTTTTTAAGATTTCCCTGTTTATGGACCTAACTTTTTTAAAGATTTTTTTTCATAATTTGTAAATTTACCTTCATTTTAAGACTATATATACATCAGCCACAGAAGAACAAATTTGAAATCTTTCTTTACATAATATAACTTGCAAACATAACAGGGAGTGCTTTATAGTCTGGTGTAATCTTGCTGCTATTTTTAGCAATTTGGAATCTAATACGGTCTCCTTTGCATGTGCTGCTTTCGTGATGCCGAGTCCTTGAACTTTCTCGCACTACAGGCCTCAGGGTACAGTGGAACCTCCCTTTTTAAGACCCCCCCCCCCCCCCCCTATAAGACCTTTTTTTTTAGGTTTTCTGTTCATAACCTTTGTAAATTTACCTTATTTTTAATTCTCCCTTGTATTAAGACCTGGTTTTTGTAGGTCTTAAAGAGGGGGTCCACTGTACTTTAAACTGGCTACTCAACCGATTCTTGATCAAGCTTACCCTTAATATTTTCAATAGCTAAGCTACAAGAAAGTAAAAGGTGCAAAGACATCTGCAGGTTAATCCCTTCAAAGAGCAGTGTGCATGCATGTCTCGTCAATGCAAGGTTGTCAGCATGAGAGAAGGGGAGTAAGAAGTGTCAGAGAAACTGTACATTATCATGGAAGGTTTCACTGCTGTTTTCAATCACACACACACACACACACACACACACACACACACACACACACACACACATTAATCATCTTTCTTCTGGCTCTTTGGATAAAAACACAGTCACACAAACAAACACACACATTCTCTCCTCACACCCAATTCAAACTGGTTCGATACAATTTATGAAAACTTTTAAAGATCCCTTCTTCACACATGTGTAGCACAGAATTTAAAACACACCACAGCAATGCACACACACACACACAACGCATAAACACACACAGGTTGTTCTCATTAAACCTCATCTGTGTACATGTTACAGACAAAAAGATCCACGGGAAGCCACCAGTATGCAGACATTGCTGGCAACACACAAAAAAAGATGCACAATGAAATAGATTGCTTTTATATTTTTCTTTATTTCAAAGCTCCATTGACAAACTTCAGTCAAAATGTCATCCTTTCACAGTTTAAAAATCCGTCAAAACTATCTTTCTCATCTCTCAGTCACACCAACACAAGCTCACACACAAACATAACTTTAAGCTGACCATTGCATTTTTTTCTATCTTGAAACAAAAAGCCTGATGGAACATCAGACCGAGCAGCAACTTTAACTTGTGAATTGTCTGTCTGCCAAAGTAAGCAGTCTTTGAACTACAAAACAGAAGGCAAGATAAAACATTAGGGGATGGAGGGGTTGAGAGATCTGAAGGAATTGTTCTTCTTCTTCTCGTTTGCTCGGAAGTGATTAAACAGCTTTACTTTGATAAAGATGGTAAGGGGAGAGAATTCTTTAGAAAGAGAAACAAGAAGGGCAAAGCCCATACGACTCACATGCTTGACCTTGACCTTTACAGCAATGACATCATACACTAAGAACTGCTTTACACATTTTTCCTACCGTCAAGGTCATCCAAGGTCATGCAACACAAAGCTGTTAATTCAAGACATAGGAAGTACAATGGTGCTTATTGGCTCTTTCTACCATGAGATATGGTTACTTTTAGTGGTTCACTACCTTATTTTGGTCACATTTCATAAGGGTCAAAGTGACCTTGACCTTGATCATATGTGACCAAATGTGTCTCATGATGAAAGCATAACATGTGCCACACATAATTTTTAAGTTTGAAACAGTTATCTTCCATAGTTCAGGGTCAAGGTCACTTCAAAATATGTATACAATCCAACTTTGAAGAGCTCCTGTGACCTTGACCTTGAAGCAAGTTAAACCAAACTGGTATCAAAAGATGGGGCTTACTTTGCCCTATATATCATATATAGGTGAGGTATTGAATCTCAAAAACTTCAGAGAAAATGGGAAAAATGTGAAAAATAGCTGTTTTTTAGGCAACATTTATGGCCCCTGCGACCTTGACCTTGAAGCAAGGTCAAGATGCTATGTATGTTTTTTGGGGCCTTGTCATCATACACCATCTTGCCAAATTTGGTACTGATAGACTGAATAGTGTCCAAGAAATATCCAACGTTAAAGTTTTCCGGACGGACGGACGGACGTCCGGACGGACGGACGGACGGACGGACGGACGACTCGGGTGAGTACATAGACTCACTTTTGCTTCGCATGTGAGTCAAAAAATGACAGAAAAAATACCCTGACAAAAATGTCCTTTTTGCATCATTGTCTTGTCATGGCTACGATAATCTTGTCACAGCAACATTTCTTGAATTCTTTCCCATTTTAAAGGATGTTACGTTGAGGTTCAAGTGAATGTTTCAAATATGTAAACTCTCCGGGGTTTTATTTTGGAAAAAAAACCCATTCTGCATGCCTTTCTGCAAAATGTGCAAAGCCCCGGAGACATTTTCCACATAGGTGTAATTTCAAGCAAACTGGTTGTTTTTATCACAGTTTGCTTTCCTCTTACTCCTGGCTTTCAGCAAGAATCAATAGAAGTCGACCAGAGTTCCCCCGGCTAGCAGTACTCTATGAAGAAGCAGGTTAGAAGTTGTCCATCTGCCTGTTAGGATTGCAGTGTGTTCCAAGAAAGTTTCCAGTTGGTTGCTTCTCTGGCGTATCACCTGTGGATTTGAAGCTAGAATGAAGTGTTTGTTAGAAATGAGGTCATTGTTGCAAATAAATTGTAATCTCGATCAAAAAAAAGGCTTGTTCAGAGAAACTGACAGGGGAAAAAACAACCAAGATGCTGGATAAAAAACATGAGAAGTCAACAAAACAAAACAAAAGAAACAAACAAACAACAGATTTATAGAATACAAAACTTATTTGATAAAATGATTCCTGAGGTAAGGAATTGCACTGAATGTAATGCTAAGGTCGACAATCAGAACAAAACATGTAAAGGGAAATAATCCAGAACAACACAGATACAAGCAGAGAACACATATGCAAATTTGACATCCAAACAACACCATAAAATCTAACAGAAATAAAGCTCACTGCAGCAAAAAACCACTTTCGGTATGTAGCCGCCACACATCAATCCCTCACTTCCTTAAATTCCCCCTCACAGGAATTGCTGCCTAAATAGCCAAAAACATGGCTGAATTTTGTAAAACTATGTTTGATTGATGCACGATAGAGGAGAAATCAAGGTACCTGAGGCCAATAAGTTTCTCCACAGATTCATACTGCCAGTCATCTTCATCGATGTCTTTCATCAGTTTGCGCAGCTGTTTCACTCGCTGATCATGCAAATCTGAAACACAGAACAGAAACGTATGCACGCATGTACTTCTCAAGAAAGATGTGTGACTTCTGCTATGCAAAAGGACAGATAATTCCAATGGGTGTATGCATTTTTAACACCAAAGTATGGTTTTGGTTACTGACATGAAAATGACAGTAGATACACTTACTAGTGGTAGGGAATAGTAGTACAGTGGAACTCCCCTTTTAGCCTTCACTGGATCACGCTTTGGACTACACAGTCCGGATGATGTGGGCCGTGTATGACCCATACTTTCCAAAGAAGGATTCCACGTAAAAAGTATGGGTCGTACATGACCCACGCCATCCGAATAGGGATAAACGTTTTGCCGCCTCTTTGCAGAGTATGGGTTGTACACGACCCACGCCATCAGAATAAGCGCTTTCCTGAAGAAAAAAAAAATCAATGGAATTGCAATGCCAATGAAACCCCCCTTTTTAATCTGTGAGGTCTTAGAAAGGAGGGAATCTTAAAATGGAGGAAAAAGCAAGGTGTTAAAATGGAGCAAGTCTTAACTTGGGAAGCGGGGGGGTTTGAAAGGGGGGATCTGACTGTATTAAAATGTCCTTACTGACCTTTCTGCAGAGCGTGTGTGTTCATGTCGATGGCTTGTTCAAGTTGCACCTTGCTCATCATTGTGCAGCTGGCCAAGTTTAGCACATACTTGTCTGAAACACAGATTCAATTGATTAGATTAACAAATACTTGTCTGAAAGGCATATTAAATTAATTGAATTGTACAATTTGTTTGTTTGCTTAACGCCCAGCCGACCACGAAGGGCCATATCAGGGCGATGCTGCTTTGACATATAACGTGCGCCATACACAAGACAGAAGTCGCAGCACAGGCTTCATGTCTCACCCAGTCACATTATTCTGACACCGGACCAACCAGTCCTAGCACTAACCCCATAATGCCAGACGCCAGACGGAGCAGCCACTAGATTGCCAATTTTAAAGTCTTAGGTATGACCTGGCCGGGGTTCGAACCCACAACCTCCCGATCACAGGGCGGACGCCTTACCACTAGGCCAACCGTGCCGGTCGAATTGTACAATCAAATTTTGACAAAGACAAATCAAGCAAAACGGTTCTGAGACAATACAATTGTAATTAAAAAATATAGCCAGCGTGGTGAAGATAAAGAGGGAATATTTTCTCTGTCAGCGCGGCAGCAAGCAGGATGTCTCTGAACTGAGTACGTAAATAAATAAAATGGGAACAAACTGAAGCAACAAACTTCATTCTAGTTATAACAAAACACGAATCTGCTTTGCATCCAGTTACTTTGACAGAGCTGACACCTGTGAACCGCAATAGGATGTAGGACATCAGCCGGCCTTCTTAATCTCACATAAACTCCACACTGAAAACAAAGGTAGCTTGTGGAGAGTACCAGTCCCCAAGCTGGGGGCTCTGTTATAAGTTGTAACCAACTCGCCGGTTCCAATAAAGCATCCCAGTCAGCACACAATATCGGTCCGATATCGGTCCGATATCGGATTTGACCGGATATCTCGGACCAAGATATCCGATATCTGCCCGATATCGGTCCGATATCGGATTCCAAGTTTACTCATCAGTCATTAACGTTAAATTAATGTTAACTTTTTACGTTAATTTAACGTTAATTAAAACAAAACCATAATATAACGTTAAATTAAAGTTAATTTTACGTTTACGGCTAATGTCAGTTTTACCAAATAAAAAGCATAATATAATGGTTAGATCAACGTTATTTAAACATGTGTTTTTTTACGTTGAGTGCGAAAATAAAAAGAACCAAAATAAAACTATGTAACTCGTCAGTTCTCCAGCCACGGCCAATTAATTAATAAATTTGGAGTAGATCTATACATACTGCTACTTGGTCCGGTCCTGGCAGCTTCTGTAGACTGTAAATGGGGCTGTGTCAAGAGTTGCACCAACAGCTGGTTCGACATCTCTGTGTTGACACTTGACAGCTTCTCTTCATTCACTGAAGTCACTGAAGACTCTCAGTCTCCGATTCAGCGATCAGACACCATATGACTGAAGTTGACCTGGAAAAAAAATCATTTACTATCATATTATATGTACGGCACTGTGGGCTAAAATACTCGATCAGCCAATCATGCTATAATCATGATCTCATCTTTTACTTTTAGTTGATTGTTTCTTTTGTTTGTTTTTGTATGTCTGCTCGTGCTCGGTATTTTCATTCTGGAATGCGTTAATCGAATAGGAAGCTCATGTTATGTGCATTACACATGGAATACATAGTTCATGTTCAATATGAAAGTTCCAAAACATTCGGATATGCCACAGAACTGCTATTCATGTTTAACAAATGTGAACCACTACCTTCGATTCTGTTTTCGTCTGCAGGTTGGAAAGTGTGGAGAATGCAAAACTTGCCATAGCTAAAACGAAAAATAAAAATAAAAACAAATGACCATTGACAGCTTTCAAAACAATGGTAAAATAATTCAACATTATTTCAAAGAATTCAGTGTACGTAACTTTTGCGAGGATTCTTTAATTACCTTTAAAAATAATTATTTGGCTGCTGCATTCACAAATGATTGGTTTGCCTTTACCAAGGGGCGTTACTCTCCAGCGCTAGGGACGCGACAACTCTGGCGAAAATGACTTGAGGAATCAACAGATCGCCTTTCCACATTCTGCATTGTACGTTCAATCTATCTTTTTCTGATATTTGAAATGTTAAGTAGATAGTTTTCATTATGATAGTATTTTTTAAGTCTTTGGATTAGGGCAGAATTAAGCGGTGAGAACACTGTGTCACTGACAAACAGCCAAGGGAACCGTTGAGTAGCGTACTGCTCGTCACTGTACTTCTTCTTCTTCTTCTTTCTTCAGACTGCCGCCTTCATCAAAGTGAAGATTCTGTATGAGTGTATCGTAACATGCTTTCCAGTTGTGTCAGAAAGGAGGAACAAAAACAAGTCGTTGATGCTTTCGCGAGCGTACTGCTATCGATTTGAGCACCTGTAGAAATGCACGAACCTACCATCGACTTTGTTGATTTGAACAGATCATGTCAGTTGAGTTGTAAAGGCTGCTCAACATAATCATAATGGTTGAAAGAGAACAGTGACTTGATGCATGAGTGATCAAGGTGGTAAATGCATGAGCGATCAAGGTGTGTAAATGCATGAGCAATCAGGGTGTGTCGTTTACGTACGTGAACAGCGACTATTCATTGTCACTTTGAGTTTGAGAGGGCAAAGCTATTGGCACGTGCCGTGGTCATTTGATCTGTTAAAATAATGCTAACAACAAAAAACTCGATCAGTGGATGTCTTTGGACAGTATTTACATAATATCCCTCAGATACACACTAATGTTTTGCCTTCCAAGGGTACATGGTGACACATGAATTGTGATGTTGAACGACACACCTCAACAAATGAGCAATAGCTAGTTAATTTGTCTCTCTTTTCTGTTGTTGATTCGTTTGTGTTCTGTCTGGCGTGAAAGAACAATTTTTATGTGGTGATCTTGATTTCAGTTTCCTGCGACTCCTGCGCAACTCGCCCTCAACCATGGGTCACGAAGTGGTGGGGACGGCGTGGCAGGTGCTTCACTGGGGCCCCATCCTGGCTCTCTCCGTCATTTTCACCATCAGCGCTGTGGCCGTCAAGTGCTGTGCTATGTGGTGGCCTCCCTTTGATACCATAGGGGGCGCTTTGAACCTCCTCCTGTTCTTGACCTTGGTGACCCTGACGCTGTACAACTACTTCATGGCCATGTTCAGAGGGCCCGGTTTTGTTCCTATCGGATGGAAGCCAGTAAGGCTGTATTTGGTTTGTTGTGAACACACTGTGTTTTTCCTCTTTTTAGTAGTTACTAGTACAACTGCTTTTGAGCATGCTACTGATTTTTAACTGGCTTGCAAGCGTGTTGTGTTTGGTGAGTGAAAGATCAATGGGATATGACACCAAGCAAGAGAACAAAGTATTCTTCCTTTACTATTCATCCAAAAGAGCCAATGCTGACACAGTGTTGTTGCCAGCCTAAGAAGACAATAGGTCATTTGGACCTCCCTAAAAAAACACAATAGGTCCAAATGTCCTGGCTTTAAAAAAACAATAGGTCCAAATTGTACCGCCATACCTTTGATACATGCAATGCAAAATAACTTACAGTCCGGAGTTAAATCTATCTTTTTACACAAAAATGACAATAAAGCCATTGATGAACTTTCCGCTGTTTGCACTGTGTTCGGTAAACGGGTGCACCGGCTGGATCGGGTATTTCCGTAAACGCAGCCTCGAGTGTCAATGACGACAAACACGGACTCGGCACCAAGTGCATTTTCACTCGTAGCAAAATCGAACATGAGCATTTCGTTCGGGGTTTGTTTTCCGACTTTGCAACTCCCATTCCATTCATTGCAGACCTTGTCCGCCTTGTACGAATATGTATCGGTCAGTTGACCACCAAAACGTAAAAACTATCGGTCAATCGACCGGACAAGGCTAGGTCCAATGCGTCAAATCAGAAAGGAATGCATCAGAGACCGAAGACCGAGGCCTGGCAACAACACTGCTGACATGATTATTAAGTTATCATCTTTCTGATACTGAGTTGTCTTGACTACTGCAACTCAATGCTAGCTGGCCTTTCCACAGAACTGATTTATCGATTGCAAGGAGTTTAGAATAGTGCCGCTAGGCTTATTCTTCAAAAGACCAAGAAAGACCATGTCACTCCCCAACTTACCTACCTGCATCGACCTCCAGTGAAATTGAGTATAAGCTGGCTGTGTTAAGTAAAAGGGGTTTTAAGAAGTCACTTCCCCTCTATTTGTAGAGTTCCCTCAGTATAGATCTACAAGGTATACGCTTCCATCAGATCCTCCTCTGAAAACCTCCTCTGCTTCTTATAAATCCCAGGACCAAAACATTTGGTAAAAGATCTTTTAAGCATCAAATTGCAACATTGTGGAGCTCACTTCCGAAGTATATTTGTTATTAATAGTTTGTTTTGTTCCTTCAAAGCACAGCTATGAAACCATTCCTGTTTGGTAAAGCCTATACACCTAAGGGCCCCTATAGCCCTCTCCACAACACTGTGTCAGCATGGCCTGTTTCAGTTTACCCCTGTGTTAGAGTAGTCTTACATGAGTGTGGTTGTGTGTTGTAATGTAAGCTTACGTCCACATAATGTTAGCATGCTTGCACAAGTGTGCTTCTAGGATTTGTTTTTTGCTAATCATGGATTTTGTTCTATATATTATGTCAGTGATCGCGCTAGGTATTTTTCAAACCGGTATCAATCAATCAATGAGTCTTATATCGCGCATATTCCGTGGGTATGATGTCATGAGCTGGCTACAAGGCTCTCACGATTTCTCTCCCCCCCCCCCCCCCCCCCCCCCCCCTCAAAGCAACTGTCGCACAACTTGACAGTGACACATCAGCAGCCGCTGTGAGAGAGAGAGAGAGAGAGAGAGAGAGAGAGAGAGAGAGAGAGAGAGAGACTTCCGAAATAAAATAGGAAAGCAAATAGTAATCACGCAACTGGAAGACTTACTCACTAGTTACTTACTGTTACAGTTTCACTTTCGCCTAGTCTTTGTTGTCAAAAAGTTTTCACGCGCAGAGCCAACAGCATTTCTATGACTTAGCGATTTTGAATGGTCTTCGAGAGATGAATGTTGAAAATTTCGACAACCTCTTGTGTAACCATTTTTTTTACGTGTTTTTTTTGCAGTCTTCACAAAACATGAGAAAGTTCGCCCCCTCCCCCTCTGTCCGCAACCACAGAAACTCTTTGCACCATTTTTCCTGAAATCGTTTGACAGTGGAAGATGCCGATGTTGGTTTCTTTGCCGCCGCTTGAGACTCGGGCTCTGCAGATGTACTAGGCCGTGAAGTACTTTCACTTTCAGTTCTTTCATTCAAAGGCCTTTTCTCACCTCTTGGGGGTAGAAAAGACAGTAAAGATCGTTGCTTCTTCATCGCAATCGACTCGCCTCACAATAATCAACTGTATGTAGACAAAGATCTAAGCTGGTGTGAGTACGTGATTTCCCGGTATGATGCTATGTCGGCTATAGTTAGACGCCGTCCCTTATAACATAAACTGAAAGATTTTACGATGGACCGGGAACCGAAAGAAATGGCGCGAAAAGTATGATGTCTGATTTTTGACGTCATGTTTGACACCTTGACATCAAGTGTCATCAATGGAGACATAATCGCAACATTGTAGCGCTGTCACAACAAGCCATCCAAATCTCTCTCTCTCTCTCTCTCTCTCTCTCTCTCTCTCTCTCTCTCTCTCTCTCTCTCTCTCTCTCTCTCTCTCTCCCTCGTACTGACAAACGATTTTTGTAATTACTACTTTTTTTTTACCGGTCAAACCAAATAACAATCGGTACGTCTGACCGACATCCACTTTTTTTCCCGGTATTGGCGAATCTTAACCGGTAAAATACCGGAAATTACCGGTAAACGCGATCCCTGTTATGTGTGTTATGTAAACTCAGTCTGCTTTGCTTTCTTTGGCGATTATATGCTTTTTGTATTTTTGTGGATTTTATGTTAAACCTCGTTAAGTTATAGCATTTGTTTGTAAACGCTTAGAACCATTTAATAATTAATAGGACTCGCGCTATAGAAAAGCTATTTATTTTTATCAAGATTGTGGTAACGTTGATAGATGTTTGTTTGTTCGTTCATGGGCTGAAACTCCCACGGCTTTTACGTGTATGACCGTTTTTACCCCGCCATTTAAGCAGCCATACGCCGCTTTCGGAGGAAGCATGCTGGGTATTTTCGTGTTTCTATAACCCACCGAACTCTGACATGGATTACAGGATCTTTTTCGTGCGCACTTGGTCTTGTGCTTGCGTGTACACACGGGGGTGTTCGGACACCGAGGAGAGTCTGCACACAAAGTTGACTCTGAGAAATAAATCTCTCGCTGACAGCGGCCAACTGGATACAAATCCAGCGCGCTACCGACTGAGCTACATCCCCGCCCGTTGATAGATGTGAACAGCAACACAATGTGTAATTAACCTTCAATTCAGTTTGCCTTTTGGAAAAATGAAAAGCAAGAAGTTCAAGAATCTCGAGAATCAAGTTCAACAAGTCATGTAAACAGTCAAAAAGAAGCCACCTGCAAAGTTGCCACTAATTACTGTTCAGGTTAGTGTCATGTTTTTAGAAACAGCACCTGTGATTTAGTGTGTGAATTTCTTTTTGTCAACAGAAGAACCCACAACATACCAAGTTCTTGCAGTTCTGTGACTTCTGCAAAGGCTACAAGTCTCCCAGGTCGCATCATTGTAGAAAATGTGACAGGTCAGGTTTACTCTATTGTTTTAGATTGTAAAGACTCTCCTTCATTGAGCCTGAAGTTGACTTCGCGAAGACTGCAAAGAATTTTTACCGAAAAGTCAGTGCCAAAGCTTCGTCTAGCGAGCTTCGTAAAGTAGACTCGGTGAAGTTGACTTGGCCCAATTGTTGTATTAATATCAGGCTTGAAAGATAGTTTTTATTTTGTGTGACTACTCTCTTACTTTCATCTTATGAATATGAGTTAGACTTGGTCTTGAAGACATGAGATGGAAAGAAGAGAGAAGAGCTCTGGGCCAAAACAAATTTGACAAGTTATATTCGTGTGTTTTTCTGCTTTAATTTTTTTCGTATTGTAACATCAGACAGTGCACTCAAATGCCTTTACCTAGAATAACAGTTACACCATACAATTTATTGCTCATGTGCACATAGTATATTAATGTTGCTTGTCATGATCATGATATGGGGCCGTTTTGATCAGTTTTCTATCTGGTTTTTTTTTAATATTTATTTTACCATGCAATGATTTTGTCCAGACCCCTGATTTAGGACTATCCCCCCCCCCCCCCACCCACCCCCACCCCTTGTTAAGACCCTGCTTACTTAGATCATAAATTTGTAAATTTACCTACATTTTAAGACCCCTCCCTCTTAAGACCTGATTTTCTCAGATGTGAGGTGGTTATACAAGGTGAGGTACACCTGTAGTTGATTTACTTTTAATCCTCATGTGTGTGTGTGTGTGTGTATTCCACAGGTGTGTGATGAAGATGGACCACCACTGCCCGTGGATCAACACCTGCTGCGGTCACTTCAACCACGCCAATTTCTGCTACTTTCTTTACTTTGCTCCTATCGGGTGTATTCACGCCCTGTTTATAATGCTTCCATCCATCTACAGGGCTGTACATTTTGTGAGTTGCTTTTCACTGCCCTCTTGACTGATCGTTCATTTGTATCGCGCTGTTCTACATCAGTAAATGTGTTCTGTACTGACACAGTAAATCTCTGTCCTATTGCCAGTCTCACTGGCAGTCTCTTTTTGTCTGCATGTAAAATGTGTTCTGTACTGACACAGTAAATCTCTGTCCTATTGCCAGTCTCACTGGCAGTCTCTTTTTGTCTGCATGTAAAATGTGTTTGCATTGGGCACGATAAAGATCCCAAGTTCACAGCGGAAGTCTCAGGGCTGTAAACATGGAATAGACGCATGCAGGAAACAAATGGGTAGCGCCGTGCTGTACGGCAGATTGCTTTCACCAGTTAGGCCTAAAAAAAAAATAGGTGTGGTTACGGTAACCCGACCTACCCTATTTTTAGGGGCCGATCCTATAACTTTTTATTACATTTGTCAAAAAAAAAAAAAAAAAAAAAAAAAAACGAGTGCAAAAAATGCAATGAAAGCGAAAGCGCCCGTGTCGCACACTTATTTCCCTGTCAAGTAGGTTTAATTTGTACACATTAGAAAAAAAAGTTAAAAAAAAAAAAAAAGTGATTGCCTACCTACCTACCCTATTTTGTTTGGCTATGTTACCGTAACCACACCTATTTTTTTTTTTTGGCCTTATAAAGCAGCCTGATTTTCCATGAGGATAATCTCACAGGATGAAACGATACCAATACCATATTGATTTTGTGAATTTTCTTCTTTTTCTGCGTATTGCTCTATTCTTTTGTGTTTAATGTCCACATCGCTGTGAGGTGATCGATAGAACTTAATGATATTGTATGCAAATATCCATGCAAGAAATGCCACGAAATACTGTTTTTGCTGCATGGAGCTGCAACCTTCACACGATATTCTTGTTTGTGTGCAGCAATTTTATTTTTACAACCGTCGCGACGAGCCGCTGGTGTACCTGGGAGTGACGGGCTTTGTGATGGCCATGTTCAGTATCGGCCTGGCCATCGGTGTCATCATCGCTGTGGGCATGCTGTTTTACATACAGGTATTGTTGTTTTACATACAGGTATTGTTGTTTTACATACAGGTATTGCTGTTTTACATACAGGTATTGTTGTTTTACATACAGGTATTGCTGTTTTACATACAGGTATTGTTGTTTTACATACAGGTATTGCTGTTTTACGTACAAGTATTGTTGTTTTACATACAGGTATTGCTGTTTTACGTAGTGTTGTTTTACATACAGGTATTGCTGTTTTACATACAGGTATTGTTGTTTTACATACAGGTATTGCTGTTTTACGTAGTGTTGTTTTACATACAGGTATTGCTGTTTTACGTAGTGTTGTTTTACATACAGGTAGTGTGCGCGATAGAAAACCTTTGGAAATGACTGTGTCAGGTTGGTATGGGTTGTGAAAGAGTGAATGTCTTTGCTTTTAGTGGGACAAACAAACCATGCATGCTCCTTGTGCACATGTTTCAGACGCACCCTTTGCTTAACTGACTGGCCTGTGGATTGTTTGTCCCACTAAAAGCAAGGGTGTTTACTCTTTCACAACCCATGAAAACATGACAGAGTTATTTCCGGAATTCGTCCATTCACAGCATAGAAATTGTCACTTTTTTCACTTTTATCAGAAACAGAACAAATGCAACTGTTTTTGGTTTTTTTCTAAGACAGAGTGGGTCAGACTGTTATTAACTGTTCCTCTGTGTGCCTTGATATAAGATCTTTCATATCCGTAAGTCTCAAGAGACAAATGTACGTTGTGCAAAATCTATATAAATAATCCTGCATTTTGTGACAAAATCCAGATGAATTTATTTCACTGCAGCACAGAAGGAATTTTAAAAACACAAGACCCTCAGCTCTTACCGAACAAACATCTGTACTTAAGAATTTTCAGCTAAGTACATCCCCTTTTTTTTGTTCAATGTTTGTTTTTAAGATTTCTTTATGCTTTTGTTTTGCAGATAAGAAGCGTATTAAAAAATGAAACTGGTATCGAGTCATGGATAATTGACAAGGTGAGTTAGAGTATTGATTTGTTGCATTTAGATTAATTGTTGTATCTGTCATTGATATAAAAACAAGGATAACATTTTATATGTGTGCATTGCATTTTCCTTGATAGAAAGTATAACTGGCCCCAATGACACCCAAACATTTATGTCTGTGTGTGTGCACATGTGTACATTGAATAATCAAAACTGTGCTTCCTTGAACACATTTCTGGTCAAATATGTCTGGAATGTGAACCATACAAGAGATCTTTAAAAAAAAAAATCATGTGTTATCATTTCAAATCGTGTCAGTATACAAACCAGTGCTCAGCTGATTTAATGGTTATATATGTAATTCTAAGAAGCATGAAAAGCAGTAGACAATAAGTTACTGAAGAGATTCCAATGTAACAATTCAACAGGCACTGGACCGCGACAGAACAGAAAACGAGGGTGATTTCATCTACCCATACCACCTGGGCTGGCGCGAAAACCTGCGGCAGGTGTTCACCTGGTCTGGGAAGCCACGCTCAGACGGCCTCACCTGGGATGTGGCGGAAGGATGCCACCAGTTCACTCTCACAGTAAGGCTGTTTGTTACCACTGTTTTGTCTTACTCTCACAGTAAGGCTGTTTGTTACCACTGTTTTGTCCTACTCTCACAGTAAGGCTGTTTGTTACCTGTCTTCTATCTTACTCTCACAGTAAGGCTGTTTGTTACCTGTCTTCTATCTTACTCTCTCAGTAAGGCTGTTTGTTACCACTGTTTTGTCTTACTCTCACAGTAAGGCTGTTTGTTACCTGTCTTCTATCTTACTCTCACAGTAAGGCTGTTTGTTACCTGTCTTCTATCTTACTCTCACAGTAAGGCTGTTTGTTACCACTGTTTTTCTCTCTCTTAATCTGCTTTGTGTCTGACAGTTTGACATGTATTCTCAGACTCACGGCAATTGTGCTTGAAGGCTATTAATATTATAATAATTGATATTAGATTTATAAAGGTTTGAACCAAGGAGGAGTATTGCTCTAATACCACGGTATGAAAACTATTTTGGCTCCGAAAAATTTCCAGGCAGGATTTCGTTACCCTGCATGTACCCGTGTTTGTTTATAATTTTGTGAAAGGAGCAGGGGATATGAGGAGTCTGCTGGTTGGCTACAGACAGGGAAGTTATAGCCTGTAAACGATGGATCATTCTGTATGCACAAATATACTTTAACCATACAGACTTATATGTTTGTTTGATATTTTGGTTGTCTTCTTGTTTTAGTTTTTTTGTTACTTGTGATTTTGTTAAAGTTTCACAGAAAAAAACGAGACCACATTCCGTTGTGTAACTATAACATTAACAGATATTCAAGCAGTTTAAATTAGTCTTGTCATGTCAACTGGCATGTAAAATTTGATGAAACTTGATCAGAATCTCATCAATTTATCCTTTAGCCTGTAAGCTGTGGTTTGCTAAGCTAGGGAGACTGCATTGATGTTCTGTCCCCGTCATTTCAGGAAGAGCAGCTGATGCAGAAAGCCGAGAAGCGTGAGCGCACAGTACTGTACCATATCACAGAGGCGTACTCAGGGAGGCTGTTTCCCTGCTCTAAAGGACTCAAAGTAGCGTGCTGGGTGCCGTGTACAGATGAGCCACGTATAGTTCTCAAGCCAGGGGACAGGGTTCTGGTTACCAGATGGAAAAAGTGAGTGTAACGTTTTGGTGTTAAATTATCTGTGAATTTTGGTAAGTAATTTTCTTGTTCTGAAGATAGAGTGACAAAAACATAAATATTTATGTGGGTTGTGTCGAATTTGCGGAAGTGGCAGCACTTTCAGAAGCGTTTTGCCAAATGATTCATCACAGAAAAGAGCTGAATAGATGGTATATTTAACCTTCCATGATGGTGTTGAACCCACCGCTTGGTTGCAGAGGAGCAACAAGAAAGTACAGTGTTAGATTGCATGTGCAGGCTCTTTTAGGGAGGTCAGGAATTAGGTGTGTTGTAAATGAATCTTCAGACCCATGTTTTGAGCGGTAGCACAAAGCAATAGCACACTGAGCCAGGCATGGAGGAAGGGAGATAATCTGTTTTTGCCGTCTTTTGCAGTCCAACACACAAAAACTATCAAATATTATAAACAGCTAAGGCCGGTGCATTAGTATTTGCATAGCATACGCATTTGCATAGCATTAATTTTCTGGTATTTCCTTTCAGGCGCTGGTTGTATGGCACCAAGCGGTTAACTGCTGAAGAAAAACAAGGTATGAAGCATTACTGTATTTTTTTTGGTAGCTATTTTAGTGGCCACATATTATTATTTTCACTATTTTGCAATCTGTCAGATCTGTTTTATTTCCATCAAGTGAAAACAAAAATAACCTGTCCCGGATATCTATTTAAAAAAAAGCGTGAGTGATCGAGCAAGTCTGTGTGTGTGTGTGTGTGTGTTGTGTGTGTGTGTGTATGCACTTGCACAGGCTGAGGAGTGTTCTCGCACATGAAGAGAAAGGAGATTGAGTGATGAAACATTATTGTTTTCTTTATTCCCCAGTCAAGCAGCGCGTCCGTGGCTGGTTTCCACGGCGATGTGCTAAAGAGCTGATGGATGATAATGAGAACATGCAGGGTGACTTTGACGAGAAAAAAGACGCCTAATGTCGCCACCACCAGTTGTATGGGGTGGTCGGGCTAATATTTGATCAAAATTATACATCGTGTGATATATGTTTGGTCTGAATTCACCACCTGAACGTGTCAAACGGGTCTTCTAAGCTGACTGCCATCTAACATCAAAACAGATGCTTTTACCATCTACCATGTTTTTGACGTTCTCAAATATCATAATTTCATTCTTGTTGCTGTCACTTTGTATGGCAGATGCACAGAATAAAGGTATACATTTAAGTGAAATCTTCCTTCCCTTTGTGCATCGGTCAGATCAGCTGCACATTTGCTTAATTTGGTTATGAATTGTGTGTTTGTGGTACATAGTACCAATGGAATATATATGTATAAAAATGAAAAGGCAAAAATGACATTTATATTGCTTGATGCGAGTGAGATCCTAAGGTATCAGAATATCATTTAGGATGTAGTCTTGCTATGATCTCTTGTACCACGCCAAAGGGTTGAAAGGTACTTGTACATCCTATAGCGGTAACATATTTGTCATAAGTTGTGTGATAGAATATGTTTATGGCTGTTCAGACTATTCCGCAGAAGCATGTGTACAAAATCACAATAATTATTTAAAAATCATTCTTTAAGCAACTGTGCCATGTTTGCATTAATTGAACAAAGATGCACTGATAGAGTGGATAGATGAGTGAATAGTTTAGACTACCTGTGATGTGACACTGCTGTGTGACTGAAATAGATCTGTGGTATGGTTTTGCTGCTTTGAACCTACAGCATGAAATATCAACATGGACGAATTTATGGAGTGAATGTTTTGTGGTTTATTCAGGAGCATTCGTTTGCGTAAATATCATGATGGAGGGAAAATGCCTGTGCATATCAAACCACTATTTTCTCATAATGTAACAAATTGTGCATAGCCAAAAAGGGTACCTAGGGGCAGACCGTTGCTTGTTTATTTTGGGACTTAAGGGCCAATGGTGTATTGTATACAGTGGAACCCCCCCCCCCCCCTTTAAGACCCCCCAATTTAAGACTCCCTTCCTTATAAGACCCTGTTTTCTCAGACTTTCTGTTCATAACCTGTGTAAACTTACCCCCACTTTAAGACTCCCTCCTTTTTAAGACCTTGTTTTTTTCCGAATTTTTGAGTTCTTAAAAGGGGGGTTCTACTGTACTTCATTATTTACACAGGGGGAAGACTGGTTGCATTTTTTTATACTTCATATACAGTCATTTTCCTTGTGTTTGGTCCCTCTAATAAGGGGATACTTCCAAATAGAGGACATCTTCTGTTGTCCTTAATTCTATGAAGCTGAGATATGCCTGTCACAAAAGGACACTGGGGTGGTGTGCACAAGAAAGTGCCCAGCTGGGTGGAAGCCAAGCGCAATGTCAGATTGGTTGAAATTGAGATTTTTTTGGAGATTTTAACCAATCAAATTCAACGCATAGGTCCCACCTAGTTGGGCACTTGTGCATACAACCCCTGGAGTGAAGAGAATTAAGGTATTGATTATAGTCCCAAGGCTGGTCTTTCATGAACAATACATTCATCATTCTAGTTGGTCCTTTTAAAGTAGAGATAGTTGAGAACGGCTCAAAGTTGTGTGTTCTTGTTTTAGTTTAACCTTCAGTTTTCTTTTTCAAAATCAGTTTTCTTAGTCCCTTTTTATCATTCATCCATTCACAAGATGGTGTATACATTTTATAAGTGAGATCTGTTGTTGAGGTACTTACTTACATGTATGAGTAAATATTAAGTTGTGAAAGAATCTTCACAGTTTGCGCGAGTACATTTGCCAGCATTCAACTGAATGACTTCTGCAGACGCCTATGTAAGACTAACATTATTGCTGACACAAGGTAACAGAAGAAGGTGTATTCAATTAATATCTTTTTAGCAAACATTTTTCAAAACCGTCATGAAGTTTTTTCTGTGAAAACAATTAACAGATGAGTTGTAAATGTCTATCAGTACAATTGTGTTCCTATGACTGGCATTTACTGTTTCACAATCAGGTTTCAGGTGAAAACTTCACATGATCAATTTGATAATATTTTGCATAATACATGTGCATGCAATGAGTGCAGCTAAAGTTTAGAGCTACCTTACTGCAATGATGTGTATGAAAATGAAATCCAATGTTCTGCTACCTAAACATGTTTTTGAAAAACTTCAAGATGTTCAATTAATGACATATATATATATATACTAGATGAATACCCGCTTCGCCGGGTACCCGGCTTCGCCAGGAAGAAGTAAAGCTGAATGCCCGGTACGCCGGCTTCGCCGGCGCATTGTATGCGATTGACGCCACACGAAGGAAGGGAGATAAACGCGCAAAACACTGGAGAAGATAAGGAAGAGTTACTGGGAATGGATGTACAGAAAAACCAAAATCGGTTGAGCGCTGCGCGCTGAGAGCATGTGTTGAAAATGTTCATCGACCAGATTGTGTCCGGGGTCTACCTGAATATGCCCACCAAATTTGAAGCAGATCCATCAAGAACTTGTGCCGTGCATCGCGAAGTGACACAGACAGACAGACAGACACACACACACAAGCCGTATATAGATATAGAAGCACAAACAAGCAATTAACAAAATAGCCAACTGCACACATTTTGATAGTCTTTCTTCTTATTCCTTGTTCTTTTCTCTTTCTTTTTACATTTAGTCAAGTTTTGACTAAATGTTTTAACGTAGAGGGGGGAATCGAGACGAGGGTCGTGGTGTATGTGTGTCTGTGTGTGTGTATGTGTGTGTGTGGAGCGATTCAGAGTAAACTACTGGACCGATCTTTTATGAAATTTTACATGAGAGTTCCTGGGTATGATATCCCCAGACGTTTTTTTCATTTTTTTGATAAATGTCTTTGATGACGTCATATCCGGCTTTTCGTGAAAGTTGAGGCGGCACTGTCACGCTCTCATTTTTCAACCAAATTGGTTGAAATTTTGGTCAAGTAATCTTCGACAAAGCCCGGACTTTGGTATTGCATTTCAGCTTGGAGGCTTAAAATTTAATTAATGAGTTTGCTCATTAAAGTTGTCATTAAAAATCGATTTTTCGCAAACAGATTTAAAATTGATTGTATTGTATTCTTCATCACATTCTGAATCTAAAAATATTTACATATGTCATGTTTACTCTCAAAATGTGATCACAATTAACAACAAGAAGAGCAAACGCTCGATCGAGTCACTTTCGCAGTTCTGAATATTATATGAGGCATCAGATGGACAGGAAGAAATTGCTATTCACAACACAATGAGTCACGTTCACATAAAATTTGAGCCCGGTCACTTTTATAGTTTCCGAGAAAAGCCCAACGTTAAGTTGTGTGTTGCCGAACAGAAAAGGCTAGTTATCTCCCTTGTTTTTCTGATAACGTTCGTAAAAGGCTACAGATGTAAATACTTTGATGTAAAGAATAATCCTACAAAGTTTCAATCACATCCGATGAACTTTGTCAAAGATATAAAATGTCTAATTTTTCCTTTGACGCTGACCTGTGACCTTGAAAAAGGTCAAAGGTCAACGAAACCATCGTTAAAGTGTAGAGGTCATTGGAGGTCACGACTAAACAAAATATGAGCCCGATCGCTTTGATAGTTTCCGAGAAAAGTCCAACGTTAAGGTGGTGTCTACGGACGGCCGGCCGGCCGGCCGGCCGGCCGGCCGGACAGACTAACACTGACCGATTACATAGAGTCACTTTTTCTCAAGTGACTCAAAAATAGATTAATTAGTCTTACGATTAAAATTTAAGAAATCGATACAAAAATGATGTCATTTTATTCGTGATCATTTCCTGATTCCAAAAACATATAGATATGATAGGTTGTATTGAAAACAAGCTCAGAAAGTTAACAAGAATACAGAAAAGCGCGCTTTCCTGCTTAGCACAATACGCTACCGCGCTAATCTGGCGTGTCAATATCACTACGTTTTGCACGTGGAAGGTGAGCGATTTCCTTCACGCGGGGATTGACGAAGCTGTACTGTCTTGGTGAAAAAATACAGTGCGTTCAGTTTCATCCCGTGAGTTCGAAAGGCTTGACTAAATGTAGTAATTTCGCCTTACGCGACTTGTTATTTGTTGATTTAGCAGACATTTAGTGGCATATATTATATCGTAATGGGGCACTGCTTATATGATGAGCATTGTATTGTGTGTGGCTAGATATTTGTGTGCGCTTGGGTGTGTTTTGCATGACAAATTATACTGTTTTTAATGGGTGCATTGCTCTGGTAAATTTTTAGTTATTTCTTACAAATATTTCTCTTGGAAAAATGTCTTTGAGTGATGTACTTTTTCAAGTGCCTTTTAACGTTGCTAAAGAGGTTTGATAGTTTTAGGCTCAATGATTCTTGCTTCAAAAAGTTCAATAAAAAAAATTATTCTCTGCAAACTGTTTCAGAATGTTTTATTTTTATTTTTTTGACTTATGTTACGATGTATCTAGAAATAACTACTTGTACAGAAAAGCTTTGTAGATGTTTTGTGTTTGTCTTGAAATAAGCCTTGCTTCACACACACGTGCATGCACACATGCACACACACACACACACATGCCTATATATAAGCGAACAGCTACATGTCAATACTCCTAACAAGCACTGCTGCAACGGATGTAGAAAATATGTGTGAGTCAGTTTGGATATTTCTTTGCAAGATATTGAATAAAGAAATCAACAAGGATGGATATTATTTTCTTATTATCCTGTCTGTCTGAATGTTCGTACCTTGTAACACATCTTGCTTGTGCATTTATCTAATCTTGCAAAACGTCTGCTTGTAATGCAAACCATTCTGATGAAAAAAAGGTTATAAAGAAACATTGATTCTAATTAAAGATATTTGAAACACTTTGTTCTGTTTAGAGCAGAAAACAACTGATCACTAGAAGAACAGATCAAAACTTGACTAAATGTAAGAAGGGAATAAAATGAAAGGCGTGTCACTTTTTCCATCTGTCTAATTGGTGCATCCTGTTCCTTGACCTTATATCCTTCAAAGCTAGACAGACAATAAGCAATTATTGACTGCCCTGATATGGCCCTTCGTGGTCGGCTGGGCGTTAAGGCCTAAAAAAAAAATAGGTGTGGTTACGGTAACCTGACCTACCCTATTTTTAGGGGCCGACCCTATAACTTTTTATTACATTTGTCAACAACAACAAAAAAAGAAAAAAGAAAACGAGTGCAGAAAACGCAATGAAAGCGAAAGCGCTCGAGTCGCACACTTATTTCCCTGTCAAGTAGGTTTAATTTGTACACATTAGAGAAAAAAAAGTTTAAAAAAAAAAGTGATTGCCTACCTTCCTACCCTATTTGTTTTGGCTATGTTACCGTAACCACACCTATTTATTTTTTTGGCCTAAGCACAAAAAAAACAAAAAACAAAAAAAAGAGCAATTAATGGCTAGAGATCAAAAGTTTCACATAAGATTACAAATCATAGTGTAGCCACTTCAAGTGCCGTATATATTGTGGAAAAGCCTAACAAGGAGGCATATGTGTCTAGTCATGCACAAGTTTAGAAAAACAGGCACAAATAAAACATGAAAACCATACAAACATCAGCCTGAACAAGAGGCGAAGCCTTCAAGGCTCACGTAAGAAATAAACAAACAGTAACACAAACTCAATCACTCCGTCACACATACACACCCACACACACAGTAAGCTTAGGTGACACTGTGCAAGAAAGAGAGACACTAGATCTAGATCTGTCTGTCTGCATGTAGCCTACTTACAGGGACACGACTGCCAAATAGTCTCGGCCCGCTCAAAATAACAATGACCGAGACCACACACACCACGCGAGAGAGAAAGACTACAGGGAGGCATGCCGTCATGATGCATTAATTGACGTCAAACACTTTTGACCGTGACGTAATCTTATGCGAGCTTTATCCATAGTCTTGGATAACCACTCACACATAGACTCGGAAATGTTAAAGTTTCTACCACAGACATACACACGCACAAACACACACACACACGCACACACACACGCACAAACGCACAAACGCACAGACAGACAAAGTTACGATCGCATAGGCTACACTTCGTGAGCCAAAAACAGAAACAACCTGGTTCAGCTCAGTGCCTGTCCTGACGATGGGTTTACCGAGACTGTCACACCGAGACCACTTGCCGGAAGTACAGGCATTGTGGGAAAGTGGCTTCTGCCACGTTGATTTTGCCTGCACGGTAACAACTTTCTCGCTTTTCGTAAACAAATCCAACACACTTGAGCCGATTATTGGATGTCCACGTGTCAAAAAAACATTTGCTTGATAGCTGATGTAGATTTTAAGCATTTTACTTGAAGCAATCGGCAGTTTGAGGAAACCGAAGTGGGGAGATTGTCACCGTGAGTGTACAGACGCTCTTTTTGACTGTCATTGCTACGGAAGCGATCGGTTTCTAACCTTATGTGCTGAGTGAAGCGATCAGCTGAATTTTCCTTCTGGGTGTTCACTTTGATCAGTGCATTGACTTTTGTGCGCATTTATTTCTTACATGTTTTACTTTAGTTCCTTGATAACGGCAATGATAGTGCCATTCGTGGGACATCTGTGCATACTTTGCCTGTGAATCTGACCCAACCCACTTTTAGTTTTACTTTTAGCCAGTAAAACTTGAACGAATCATATGGTTGATACAATTATTCTGTATTGACTAATTTTTTCCTCGGATAATTCATTCTTGTATGCTTATTCCGGAAGATTTTTGTTTGACTATAATGTGTGTACGTGTAGGATAACCGGAGTTTGTAGTACTAGTAGTAATTGATAGTTGTTTAGTCTCATGCAAGCACCATTTGACAGTCATTAGTGATAAGAAACATTGACATGCACATAAGTTAACTCTTTGCTGTCAGAAAGCCTTTTTTTATAGCATGTCTACTTTCATTGTCATTGTGTATTAATTAGTTGTTACAATATATATTATAATTTATATTATTACTGTTATTATTGTCTTCCTTATTGGTTGCTTTACATCAGCTACAACAGGAAATATTTTTGTGACTTATATACTGTGTATTCTTTACATAGAGTGAAATTAAAAAAATCAACCATGCGGGTGAAGGAGATAGAACGTACGGCCAATGTGGCCTGGTCGCCGGAAACGCAGTACCCGATCTACATTGTGGCAGGAACTGCAGCACAGCAGCTGGATGCCACCTTCAGGTATTGATTTGACACCTCATGCATACATCACTGGCTTTGTTGGTGTATTAAAAATTAAAAGTCATGGACCTTTCTGTCAAGCTCCTTTGCATGGATCTTCCTTCTTCCCCCTCTCCCCACTTCTTCATCTACTCCCCACCCCCTACCCTGCACCACTTTCTAGTGCAGTTTTCCCTCTTATAGTGACATCTAAAAGAGATTGATTTTATTTTCATTTGTTTGTATTTAAGGCCAAAAAAAAAAATAGGTGTGGTTACGGTAACATAGCCCCAAAAAATAGGGTAGGTAGGTAGGCAATCACTTTTTTATTTGGTTAACTTTTTTTTCTAATGTGTACAAATTAAACCTACTTGACAGGGAAATAAGTGTGCGACACGGGCGCTTTCGCTTTCATTGCGTTTTTTTGCACTCGTTTTTTTTGTTTTTTTTTGTTGTTGTTGACAAATGTAATAAAAAGTTATAGGATCGGCCCCTAAAAATAGGGTAGGTCGGGTTACCGTAACCACACCTATTTTTTTTTTAGGCCTAAAAGAAAAGTTCTGAAAAGTGAAAGAAAGATTGTGATCAGTATTAACATCCCCTATACTTGTGACATTAAGAATATATGTTTTAATTATAATCATTATTTTTAATTAGTCAGTCCTAATATTTTTGGTTATTACCACACAGTGCTTACCTAACAGTTTTTTGACACAAATAAAATAAATCCCTGTACCCACGGAATACGCATATTGATTGATATTGATGACAAGGTTTCGTATAATTTAGTAAATCCTCTGGAATACAGTAGTGCCTCTAAAGCACTTGTAACATAAATTTGTCTGTGAATGCTGCTTGCATGTATACAGTTTAAAATGTAGGCAATGTTGTTAGGATAACATTGTAAACAATCCTATTCCTGTGTTGTTTCCAGCACGTCTGCAGCACTGGAGATCTACAGCCTGAATCTTGCGGAGGCGACACTAGAAATGCCTCTCGTCTCTTCCCTGCCATCTCAGTGCAGGTGAAAAATATTTCATGCTTAGTAATTTATTACTATTAGAGCCCACTAGCTTACTAGCTGTGTTTATGTCTGATTGCACTTTATCATGATTCAAATGCGTGTTTCAAATTACATGTAGGTAAGTTCTTTTCCTGAATTTTCTCTTGCTGTGTGCAGATTCCACCAGGTGGTGTGGGGTGCCTTTGGCTCCGACACAGACGAGAGCGGGATGGCGTCAGGCACCATCGTTGGAGGAGGGGAAAATGGCAGCGTCCTCGTTTATTCCGCTGAGAAGATGATCGCTGGCGCTTCTGACTGTAGCCTGCTGGAGCTGACGAAACACACCGGTGCCGTCAAAGCTCTGGACTTCAACCCTTTCCAGAAAAATTTGTTGGCTTCTGGGGCCTCTGACTCAGAGATTTACATCTGGGATTTGAACAAAGCAGAAAACCCCATGACACCTGGCCAGAAATCACAGGTACAGTCATGCTCTGTGTTGTAATCATCATGTTACTGGTGGGGGTTGTTTAAATGTACCCTGATTTGAAGACATACCCCGATACATGAACATAATAGCACTGGCAGTGGGAGAAAGTGACAATGTAACCCCAATCACCCAGGCATCAGTATTCAGGCAAAGCGGTGTAGTGTAGTATTTAGCAGGTTCTCAGGACTACAGTGTAGATGGCCCTGAATGTATGAGTTTTCTGTACATATTCTGCTATATTGTGTGTGTGTTTCTGTCTGTGTGTGTGTGGTGTGATTGATGCATACTATACAGTATAATGCTATATGGTGTTTTTTTCTAGTGCCCTGTACATGGTTGAATTAATCTTATCTCTTTAAATAGTTTTTACATCCCCTGTGTTAAGCCTTTACTGCCGTATCTCATTCAATGTTTGTGGTGTTTCAGCCCCCGGAGGAGGTGTCATGCATTGCGTGGAACAAACAGGTCCAGCACATCTTGGCGTCAAACTTTGCCGCTCGCTGCGTCGTCTGGGATCTACGTAAAAGCGAACCCATCATCAAAGTCAGCGACAGCATGTCAAGGGTGAGTTGTTTTTTGTTTTTATGCGACTGCTTCTTAGCCACACATAGAGTGCAGTGGAACACCCCTTATAAGACCCCCCAGTTGAAGACTCCCTCCCTTTTACGGCCTTGTTTTTTCTGATTTTTTTGTTTATTACCTCTGTTAATTTACCGCCATTTTAAGGCTCCCTCCCTTTTTTAAGACTGTATTTTCTCAGATTTCTGGAGGTCTTTAAAGGGGGGTTCCACTGTACAGTAGACAAGATGGAGCTCCTGAGGGCTTACTTTTTGCTTGACCACAGCAGAAAGGCATCAGAACTTGAAAGAAAGAAAATGTGGATATTGAAGGTCAAAGTTGAATATAGACTGTTTATCTGAGCTTTGATGTCAGGTGGTGGGGGATCACAGGTCTTTTTCGTCTCGTTATTGATGTCACCATAGTTCGTACCAATTCGTCTGATGTTTTATTCTGATTGTTGATAGTTTAAAACAAATCCTCTGTTTTGTATAATGATGATTTTAAATGATGCTGGTCGATGGACTTTGACACTGTAAGCTTTAAGCTGCTTTATTTTGACACTGTAAGCTTTAAACTGCTTTACTTTGACACTGTAAGCTTTAAACTGCTTTATTTTGACACTGTAAGCTTTAAACTGCTTTACTTTGACACTGTACGCTTTAAACTGCTTTACTTTGACACTGTAAGCTTTAAACTGCTTTCAGTGTCAAAGTCGATCCACCAGCATCATTTAAAATCACATGTATCATCAGACAAATCTTACAAAAGATCTTATAATTATGTGTGCATATTTCATTCTGATTGTGTCTATTTATGGCCTTTTTGTGTGTGCACTGATACGTCTGTGTGCATGTGAGAAAGAGAGAGAGAGAGAGTATGTTTGTTTCCGTGTGTTTGTGAACGTTTGCATTTTTCAACTTCGAGCAGGCAGACAGATATCATGTCTGTAATGGAAGATGTTTAAGTTTTAAAGTTGTGTTCTTCTTCGTCTTCTTCGTTCATGGGCTGAAAGTGAAACTCCCAGGTTCACTCATGTTTTTGCATGAGTGGGTTTTCACGTGTTTTACCACTATTCAGGCAGCTTATACGCCTCTTTAGGGGAAAGAATGCTTGGTATATTCGTGTTTCTATAACCCACTGACCTCCGACATGGATTACAGGATCTTTTCCGTTCGCTCTTGGTCTTGTGCTTGCGTGTACACACGAAAGGGGATAAGGCACTAGCAGGTCTGCACATTAACGTCGTGTTGATTGTTGTCATTATTTTATTTTCAGATCAAGGCCAACAAGGTAGCGTGGCACCCTGAAGTGGCCACCCAGTTGTGTCTGTCGTCAGCCGACGATCACACTCCTGTCATACAGATCTGGGATTTGCGTTACGCTACCTCTCCCCTCAAAGTGCTCGAAAACCACACCAGGTAAGCACAGGATTATCTTTCTTTATGTGATTGATGAATATGTGTACACATTGAAGATAGAATTATCTGTGCAGTAATCTTTTGGGTCAAATTATTTCACTCTTTTTACGGTTAAAATGATTTGCTCTATTTATGGATAAGGACTACAGTGGAACCCCCGAATTAAGACCTCCAAACATCTGAGAAAATCAGGTCTTAAAAAGGAGGGAGTCTGAAAATGGGGGTAAATTTACAGAGGTTGTGAACAGAAAGTCTGAGAAAACAGGGTCTTAAAGGGGAGGAAGTCTTAAATTGGGGGGTCTTAAAAGGGGGGTTCCATTGTATGTTACCTTTGTTCAGCACTGAATGATGAAAGTGCAAACTTATAATTAGAAACAGCATGGCCATGTGGAATACTTCAGAATACTTGAGATTGGTATGACGAATAAACACTGCTTATTTTGACACAGTAGTTAATTCAACCAAACAGACCAGTATTTTTCTCAAAGCCTACAGTTACATTTCAGACTTGTGTACTAAATCTTTATCTAAGAACCTGTTAACTTCATGAATACATGGACCATTATGTTTGTTCAGAGGGATCCTGTCCGTGGCATGGTGTCAGCGTGACCCAGACCTGTTGATGTCATGTGGCAAGGATAATCGCATTCTCTGCTGGAACCCAAACAGTAACACACAGGGAGGGGAGGTGAGCACTGCAGTGTTTCTGTTTACAGTCACCATATTTGTTCTCAACGTGTGTGTGTGCGTGTGCGTGCATGCCTGTATGTGTGTGCATGCATCTGTGTGTGTGTAGTTTGTGTGAGTTTGTTTAAATGTATTTCTAATGTATGATAATACCAAGTTATTTTGTATTTCCACAAAGATCAAGTTAATGCATTGTCAGTTGCTTGTGTAGAGGTGTTATGGAACTTAGACCTTACTTTACAGAATAGCCACACTGAGCCTGTATCTGGGTGGCAGAGTGGTAACGCACTTGCGCTCGGAAGCAAGAGGTTGCGAGTTCGACCCTGGGTCAGGGCGTTAGCAATTTTCTCCCCCCTTTCCTAACCTAGGTGGTGGGTTCAAGTGCTAGTCTTTCGGATGAGACGAAAAACCGAGGTCTCTTCGTGTATACTACATTGGGGTGTGCACGTTAAAGATCCCACGTTTGACAAAAGGGTCTTTCCTGGCAAAATTGTATGGGCATAGATAAAAAAAAATGTCCACCAAAATACCCGTGTAACTTAGAATAATAGGCCGTGAAAAGTAGGATATGCGCCGAAATGGCTGCGATCTGCTGGTCGATGTGAATGCGTGATGTATTGTGTAAAAAATTCCATCTCACACGGCATAAATAGATCCCTGCGCCTTGAGTCCGAGTCTGGAGATACGCGCGCGATATAAGACTTCATAAATCAAATAAATCAAATCTGTGGGCATTTCACAGCATCTGTGGTCCTTAACCTTGGGTGTCATATGATTACAATGCTTTGCTTTTACATGTATTTGTTTTAATCTTTTGTATTTAAGCGAACGAAGAAGAAGAAGAATCTTTTGCATTTTATAAACTCAGTGAACGGTGTATGCAGTAGATTGATAAATACAAATTTTATCCCTTTTTTCCACTTCCATGAAGCTGAGAAAAAATTAAGCTGACATATTGTTTCTCGTTGATGACTTGGTGATTGACGGTGACTTGGTTATTGATGGCGGTAAAATGTGTGTGCAGGTGGTGTATGAGCTGCCGACCAACAACCAGTGGAGCTTCGATGTGCAGTGGTGTCCGCGTAACCCCGGCCTCATCTCCAGCTCCACCTTCGACGGACACATCGGGGTCTTCTCCTTGATGGGGGGCGGCCACCCCATCCAGCCCAGCAACAAGGTAGGTACCTTGTTTTTACAGAATGTAACTGACCTGGGGGCCAAGTAGCTCAGCTGATAGAACACTTGACGAGTGATCCGTGCGTCACGGGTTCAAATCCGGGACGGGGCGGACACGGGTCAACTTTATGTGCAGACTCAAGGACGGTATCCATGTCCCATCTGTCATAAGTGGCTGATTACACCTAAACATGCACGCACCTGGGTAGCGCCACTCTTGTTGCTGCTAGCTTTACATTACGAGAAAGTGACCTGAATTTCCCAGCAATGGGAAAGTAAAGTAAGTGGAATGAAATCTTTGTGCACATTGCGGATTTTTTAAAAATGTCAGAAAAACAGTGATGGTTAGCTTGTTCTGGGGCATTCCAAACTTACTTGGAAACTACCATTTTGTAATTTGCTTATCTGTGATGTGTGATCGACAATTATTTTAGGATTTAGTTACATTAGACTATCTTTGTTCATGTTGCCATCTTAAAATAAGGAAAGCTGGTTGTTTTTCTGGCAATTTATCTGACCTTAAAACTTGTTTGTCCTGGGAATTATAAGACATGTTCAAGATGCTTCAGTGAAAGAAAGTCCTGAACAAACCCTATGAATAATAGATCTAGTTTCCATCCACAACATACAAGCCATATTGATCCTGCAAGAAAGTGCATTTGTTTGTTCATCCGTCTTGCAAAGACTTGCTGATGTAGTTGGTGTTGTTGGTTGTGATTGTTTAAAGCAGTGTCTGTGTGATTGTGACAACAGGTGGCGGAGTCGTTCAACACAGACTCGTTCTTGCAAGGCCCTGTGCCCTCCCAGATCCCCCACGAAGAGGAGAAAGTGATGCCACTACAGAAACCCCCCAAGTGGATCAGGAAACCTGTTGGGGCTACATTTGCTGTGAGTCCCTCATGATTTCTCTTTACTGTTCTCATTTTACTGTAAGTTGTGTTTCTGCAATATAAAGGACTTTGGATATATCACTAGAACTGAAAGGTAGCTGAAGTGGACAATAACATCGTTAAGAGCAAAGGTTCTGCAAGATTCTTTTCAAGAAAAACAGCTAGTAAAGAGAATTTGAAATCAGAATGGCAATTGTTGCAGAACATAAACTACGGGTTTTTATGGTTTTAAAACAAAATTGTAAACCTTTTAGTGAATACCAGTACAGTTTTTCGTAGTTTGTGTTCCTTTCTCTGCACTTTTGCGCAGTCAGGGGAGCACCTGAGTGTTCATTCTTATAATAAATGTGTGATGTTTTCCGACAGTTCGGAGGCAAGCTGGTGACCTTCGAGTGTCCTCCAAGCAACCCGCAACAGGGAAACGTCTCTCGCGTCGTCCGCATCAGTCAGGTCGTCACGGAAACAGAACTTGTGACTCGCTCGGACCATCTTCAGCAGGCACTGACCGGAGGGCAGTACACTGAGTTCTGCGCGCTCAAGGCCGCCAATAGCCCGGACGCCATGCAGGAGAACATCTGGAATTTCCTCAGGGTCAACTTTGAGAATGAACCACGCTCCAGGTTTTTGCAGCTTCTCGGCTACGACCAGAATGAACTAGCAAAGAAAGTAAGAGATATAATACAATACAGTACAATAATACTTTATTATCTCAAAATGAGAGATTACATTTTGGCTGACAAACACACAACAACATTAAAGACGTCAATATAAGCAACTATCACACACACACACACACACACACACACACACAAACACACACACACACACACACAAGATGATGTTTGCTCATAGTTTTTGACTCATACATTCAGTTTTTACTTAATTCACTGAAAATACAATGAGAGGTGCAGTCGCTATAGGAGATCCAGTCTGGAAACATGGAGGGAATGTCGATCAGTTTTGTGTTATGAAGTCGACTACTGATGCAATGAATACAGATTTTCTGAGGTTTGCACCAATAGAATGTGTCTGAAATTGTAACCTCACATCTCTTAACCCTTTGCCTTCCACACAGCATGACAATGTCCTATGCAGGGGAAGTAACTCTATCAATTTCAAACTCTAAAAATCATGGCATAGTAACCACAGCAAGTTTTCCCAAACCGAAAATAACTTCGCTGGAAAATCAGAAACGTATATGTATCATACTGAAGCGTAGGTACAGTCAATCCTGCCCTGGCGACCACATCTTGGTAGAGCACTGGACTTGTGATCGGAAGGTCGCAGGTTCGAATTCGGGCCGGGACGGACACGGGTCAACTTTATGTGCAGACCCAGAGACGGAAGCCATGTCCCACCCCCGTGTCATCACAATGGCACGTAAAAGACCTTGGTCATTCTGCCATAAGTGCAGGTGGCTGAATACACCTAAACTCGCAGACACCTGGGTAGCGCGACTCCGTTGCTGCTAGCTTTCCACTGGGAGGAAGCGACCCGAATTTCCCAGCGATGGGACAATAAAGTAATGAAATGAAATCTCTGCCTGCCCACAACAACCTTCCTAAACGGTCCCGGATGATTTCTTTAATTTCATTAATCACCTTTTCATTGCAAGCACCTGCATGTTTCAACATGTTTTGGTCAGTCCCTTGGGTGGTCGTTGTAGACAGGTTCAACTGTCATATGAAAGCAAAAAAGAAAGTAGGTAGCATGGTGTTTTGTGGTTTGTTTTGGATCTGCATATTGATTTCTCTCTGAGGCGATATTACGTTCACAGTGAGACATTGGGTTTAAGTTTGTCAGAATGCTGATTGTTTGAGTAAGATCTTCCGTTGCCTATATCACCCTCTCATTGAGTACATTTATATTGTGTGTGAGCAGGTAGCGGAGGTGACAGGCACAGACATTGCACAGCCGCTCAGCCCGGGTGTAGACGCACAGGAACTGGCCCAGAAAATGTCACAGCTCAGTGCTGGGGTGAGTGGTTCACTAGGCTGAGATAACACACGTATACATACGCGCACGCACTAACGCACATTCACACACAACACAACACACACAACACAACTTAACACAACAACTCAACACACGCGCATGCACACACACACACAAGCACACACACACACAGAAAATGTCACAGCTCAGTGCTGGAGTACGTCACACACACTCACTCTCACTCCTTCACTCTTTCTCTCACTCTCTCTCTCACTCTCACTCTCACTCACTCACTCACTCACTCATCCACTCACTCACTGTTTCCTGGTCATTTTGACAGTGATGCAGTTTACATCTACAATGGCAACACTGCATTTACAAGTTTCTTTTGTTTTTCAGGACTCCAGTTTCAATGCGTTTTCATTGAGTGGACAGGCCTCGCCCAATGTAGATTCCAAGGTGAGTGCATTGTGTATTTTGTATTTATATTTTGTACACATCATCATTTTGCTGTCGCTTTTCCAGGACAGTCCCTTTTCGACCCAAGGGAGGTAATCGAGATAGTTTCCCTTGCACCATGGATCATTATACAGTATGGTGTGATGGCTATGTCAATTGTCATTAGTCAGAATTTGTGTACGTTTCCCCTGAAACTTGAAATGAATTTGTTGTGCCTTTCAGACCCCTGACAGCCGAGACGAGTTGTCTGAAGGCTCAGCAGCGTTTGACGAGATCGCTGGCACTCAGGGCAAAGAGTCTGGACTGCAAACCCCTCTGGTCATTCCAACTGAAAACAGTCAGTTTCTTTCAGGCTTTGGTTAGAATATGTGCAGACTTATTTATGTTTATTCACTGAGATCTCCTTTTTCCTCTATTCAAACTTTTTTCTTTTGAACAACAATGCATGTGAGTGAATTTTGTCTTTGACGTCAAAGCTGGTCGTTTATGTTTGTGTCAGAGCAAGTGTGGTATGAGAAAAGAGTGAAAAAGAAGTTTGTTCTTGATTTTTTTCGTGTGTGTGTGTGTTTTTTTTTTTATCTGCTTTCATGTGTTTGTTTGTTTTGTAGTCTCCTTTCATGTAATTTTTTTGTCTCCTTTTATGGTTTGGTTTTGTACGTTTGTTTTTTTTCTCCTTCATGTTTTGTTTTTATATATATTTTTTTTTGGCCAAGCACATCATTGTGGGGCTTTTAATGAATAACATGCATCCGTCCACTCACAATATATTTTCTTTCATCCTTCAACATTTACCACTTTAAAAAGTCTATAGTATTAACATTCATGAAACAAATGAAAGGCATTTACGGATGTATAGATACATAATTGATCACACTCATTTGGAATACATTCTGACAATTCATTATAAAGACATCTTTCTGTACTGATAGAGCGACAGAGAGAGAGAGAGAGGAAAGAGAGAGAGAGAGGGAAAGAGAGAGAGAGTGAAGGGGGGGGGGGGGGGGTCAGGGGGGGGGGGGGAGGTAACATTTACACTTGTTTTTATTAAAACAAAAATGTACTAAATATTTGTCTTGGAACTTTTTATTCAGAAATAAATACTTCGGATCTGCAGTTGCCTTTCCAAGATAACAAAAAGAGGCCTTGGTTTTCTTATAAATACTTATGCACATAAAGCAACCAAAATTATGCAGTTTAGTTCTTTCAACAGAGTTGCATTTTTTCGATTTTTAACTCCAAACATGATTTCATGCACAGTTAACTTTATCTGTTTATCCAAGTGCACCCAAATATATAATTCAATTTGTTTCCAAAACTCAAGCTTTGTTGTTTGTTGTTTTGTTTTTGCTCCTTTCATGTGTTTTTTGGTTCCTTTCATGTGTGTTTTGTCCCCTTTCAGCTGACAAGAGCGGTCTGATGGCCCAGGCGCTATTGATGGGGAACTTTGAGGCGGCAGTAGAGATGTGTCTGGCGGAGAACAAGATGGCGGAGGCCATACTGCTGGCCATCGCTGGGGGGCCCGAACTCCTGCTGCGCACACAGAAAAAATACTTCCAGCGCAACAAGAGCAACCTGGGCAGAGTGAGTATGGCTGGTGTGAAGTACGGAGTCTGTGTGTGTGTCTGTGTGTGGACTGGGTGGCCGAGTGGTAACGCACTTGCGCTCGGAAGCGAGAGGTTGCGAGTTCGACCCTGGGTCAGGGCGTTAGCAATTTTTCATTTTCATTTTTCATTTCATTTCATTTTTCATTACTTTTATTGTCCCATCGCTGGGAAATTCGGGTCGCTTCCTCCCAGTGGAAAGCTAGCAGCAACGGAGTCGCGCTACCCAGGTGTCTGCGTGTTTAGGTGTATTCAGCCACCTGCACTTATGGCAGAATGACCAAGGTCTTTTACGTGCCATTGTGATGACACGGGGGTGGGACATGGCTTCCGTCTCTGGGTCTGCACATAAAGTTGACCCGTGTCCGTCCCGGCCCGAATTCGAACCTGCGACCTTCCGATCACAAGTCCAGTGCTCTACCATCTGAGCTACCGGGCCCCCTTTCCTAACCTAGGTGGTGGGTTCATTTCAAGTGCTAGTCTTTCGGATGAGACGAAAAACCGAGGTCCCTTCGTGTACACTACATTGGGGTGTGCACGTTAAAGATCCCACGATTGACAAAAGGGTCTTTCCTGGCAAAATTGTATAGGCATAGATAAAAATGTCCACCAAAATACCCATGTGACTTGGAATGATAGGCCGCGAAAAGTAGGATATGCACTGAAATGGCTGCGATCTGCTGGCCGATGTGAATGCGTGATGTATTGTGTAAAAAAATTCCATCTCACACGGCATAAATAAATCCCTATGCCTTGAATATGTGCGCAATATAAATTGAAATTTTTTTTTCTTTTAAATAAAAATCCCTGCGCTTAGAACTGTACCCACGGAATACGCGCGATATAAGCCTCATATTGATTGATTGATGTGTGTGTGTGTGTGTGAATCTGTGTGTGTGTGTGTGTGTGTGTGAATCTGTGTGTGTGTGTTTGTGTGTGTGTATGATTGTAGTCTCTTTGTGTGTGTGTGTGTGTGTGTGTGTGTGTGTATGATTGTGTGTGTGTATGTGTGTATGTATGTATGAAAAGCGAGTTATTTTTTAGGAATATTTAGAGCAGACGTTATGTGTGAAGTGTGCGTTATTCAGAGCAGAGGTTACATGTGAAGTGCGTGTTGCAGTTGATATCGTCTGTGGTGACCCACGACTGGTCGCACATCGTGGAGACGTGTGAGCTGGACAACTGGAAGGAGGCTCTGGCCGTCATCCTCACATACTCTCAGCCCGACGAGTTCGCACAACTCTGTGGTACGTTTTCTACCTTTTTTTTTTGTGCTTAGCTGTGCAGACTTTTGTGTGTGTGTGTGTGTGTGTTATGTTGGAGTAGCTGGGTTTGTTGTTTTGTGTGTGTGTGTGTGTGTGTGTGTGTGTTATGTTGGGGTAGCTGGGTTTGTTGTTTTGTGTGTGTGTGTGCATGCGTGTGTGCATAGGTGTTTTAAAGTATTGCTTGATGTTCGTTCTGTTAAGGGTACTTATTCCGTAACCTCTCAGAAAATGGATTCAATTTAGTTGCTGCAAACCGTGTTGTTTTGCTCTGAAGACTCCTCTCTCTGTCTATGTGTGGTCTAAACAGTCTCTCACATGCTCACAGAGTACTGCTGTTTGCTCTCCCTTTTGTATAATTTGTTCAGTGTGTTCTCTGTGTTTGTATAATTTGTTGTGTGTGTTTTCAGACACGCTAGCGGCTCGCCTGGAGAACGAGAGAAACGGAGAGCTGTCCCTGTACGCCAGCCTCTGCTACATCTGCTCCGGTAACCTGACACTGCTGGTGGAAAACTGGGCCCGCAACACCAACAACAACAACACTCCTCTCGCTCTGCAGGTCGGTCTGTCTGTCTTAGAGTGAGACATGGGTGGGAAGTAAAAAGTGCTCTTTACTTGTGATGTAAATACAGCACTTGGAATGTCAGCATTTTTTTTCTTCTTTTCTTTTTTCAAAGTAGAAAGTAATCAACTTACAGTGCTTGTTGACATTCTGAGATGTTGTGTTGTCAGGCAGGATCTGGTGGAGAAAGTGATGGTTCTGTGTTGTGCGGTGGAGTTGTCATGGGGACAAGCATCTTTTCACAGTGATGACTATTCTATTTCCAGGATCTTGTGGAGAAAGTGATGGTTCTGCGTCGTGCGGTGGAGTTGTCTCGGGGACAGACGTCAGAGAGCGGGGACGCGCTGGCAGAACGCCTCAGTCAGTACGCTGGTCTGCTGGCCGCCCAGGGCAGTCTGTCCACTGCCAACAACTATCTGCAGAACGACACCAATGATGTGAGTACAGTGGAACCAAGCTTTTAAGATCTCAAAAAATCTGAGAAAATTGGGTCTTATAAAGGGGGGAGTCTTAGAATTGGGGTAAATTTACAGAGGTTATAAACAGAAAATCTGAGAAAACAAGATCTTAGAAGGGAGGGAGTCTCATTCAAGCGTCATCAGAGATTAACTTGATTTCAGACTGAGTCTGTCCCCCCCGAAAGCGGTGTATGACTGCCTGAATGACAGGGTAAAAACAGTCATACACGTAAAAACGTGGGCGTTTCAGACCATGACCGCAGAAGAAGAAGACTGAGTCTGTAGGAATTATTGAGCCAGCTATTTCTTGCTAAGAAATATGTATGTAAAGGCTATTGATTGACAAATGATATTCACTGAAACTTTTCATCGCTTGTTTTGCTGTCTCCCAGGCCAGACTAGCCATCCTACAGGATCGTCTGTACTGGGCGCTGGGTCGCTCAAACAACGTGTCGGCTCCGTCGTTCCCGTTCCAGTTTGTGGATATCCTGCCACAGGGCGGGCAGGCACAGCGTCAGCCTCAACAACCGGTAAGTCACTATGTTTTATTTTTCTGCTTGGGTAATTCATACCATGGGATCTTGTAATTTTAAGGTTACTTTGTAAACAAAAAAAAATCGCAGTTGCAAACAATCGGACCCATCACTTGTTCCCTCCCAGTTGGGCACTGTCTCGTGCACACAACCCCATTTGTTATCTGAAGAATGCTTACATTGTACTCTTCAGTTCTGCCTTCTTGTAAATGCATTAAATTACATATCTTACCCAACTCACATATAGCAATTAACCCATAGTTCAGTGCTGATATCGCTGTACGCGTCCCCTTAGCAACAAGGAAGACGCCTCTAAAAAAGAGTGACCGAGACCCGTAAGGGTATCCAAGTCAGCCCGTAAGGGAGGCTGCCTTCCATATGCGCGCGCATATGCCGCCATCTTGTCATTCTACTCTCAGCGATCAGTGGAGCTGGTCGTGTTTGGTACGCTCCGGCTGTGTTTTCAGCCTACTTGCTTGGTCTTCCAGACCTGGTTTGTGTTCCCCTTGGTGTCTTCTTGTCACCGGACTTCGCATTTGCTGTTGAGGTGAGATCTTTCCATTTTTTTACCTGAATTTTGGCGGCATTGTTGGCTTGTTTTCGGACTTACAAAATTTTTTCCAAATTTGTTTGTGAGTTGTTTTCATCATGGCCGACAATGCGGACGGGAAGAGGTCAACATCTAAACATGTAGCTGCTTCGCCCTCTCCTGTTAAGAAAAGCTCTAGAAGTTCTAGAAGTTCTAAAACGCACGGCGATACGCCCGTGTCTCTTTCGGGTTCAGAATCCAAAAAATGTAGTGATGTTGTTGTTGGCGTGCCCGGAGTTTCCGGTTCGTCTGCTAAACCTACGGAGAAGCCCTTGCTCGGGGTTAAGCATGTTGTAGGGGATGTCTCGCCTGTAGGTTCTGGGCTTGCATCTGCGGATTTTGCTTCTTTGCTTTTGACATTAAGCTCTCAGGTTTCGGCCTTAGCGGCTGAAGTTTCGTCAACTAAGGCGGAGATACGTGCGCTGCCGGCAGGGGTCGGTGGTACGTCGTCGCTGGCCAGTGTGCGTTTGCCTCCCTCTGCTACTGTTACGAGGGCGGACGTGCATGCGTCTCAGGATGGGATCTCTCAGGCTCCCGTGGGGTCTCAGGCCGGTGTCCGTTCTTCTTCACAAGGTATGTGCACTCCACGTGAGCGTTGTCTTGAGGGAGTAGCCTCGGGTCTCATCCCAGGTGAAAGTTCTGAAACATCGGCTGATATCCACCGCTTAGTCGGGGTGTCAGTGGGTGCGAAGAGCCCTGACAAGCGAACAGATGTTCCTATTCTTCCTGGCCGTAGTCAGGTTGAAGGGCATCTGCTTCCGCCCAGGGGGCAGGAAGTTGGTGGTAGTATGGCTGGCTCTGGACTTGACTCTGTTAGTCAGTACGGGGACCAGTCTCCGGAGTGCACGGAAGGGCACGACGGCTACCTGGATGACGGTGCCGCCTCTCAGGCTGAAGGTGCTGGATTCTTTTTGCCACGGCAGCTGCCAGATGCGGTGGCTCTGGCGGCTGGAGTGGCTTCGAAATATCTCGAGGAGGAGGTGGCGGTGAACAAATCTCAGTTTGTCCATCCTCCTTCTGCCTTAGGGGATTTCAGGAGTGCTAAGGAACCGAAAAGTTCGTTCCGATTCCGGGAGTCCCCCTCTGTGGCGGTCGAGATGTCGAAGGTTTTTGCGAAAGGTCGAGCTATGTCCGATGCCTTTCCGCTGTTGTCACAGCATGGGGAGGCGCCGGAGGTGGTGGGCCCCTGGTTGGCTAAAGCGGGTCAACACGTTCCTTGTTCTGCGCTCTCAAAGAGCTCTAAACTGTCGGTTCGTCCCGTCGCTCTACTTGACTCTTTCGCTTTGCCGAGATCAGTTCTACCGGTGACTCCGGAACTGCTTTCTCTGCGGGAGGACGGGTATGCCAGGGATAGATCAGTCCCTTACACGGAGTCTGCTCTTCAGGCTTTGGAGGAGACGGGTAGATCTCTGCTCGAGTTGGGTTCCGTCTCTAGTTCTCTCCAACGCTCTTTGTCTAGGTCTATCGCTTCATCGTTAGACCCGTTTGAGTTCCGTTACGACGCCTCCCAGGAGGATGTGACAACTCTGTTGGCGACGCTTGCCAAGGTCTCTCAGGAACAATTGAGCTTGGCAGCCAGGCTTTACGGGCATGCTGTACATTCCCGCAGAACTGCCTTTTTGGCGGGTTCAAAGATCCGAGACAGGGGTACCATTGACAGACTTAAGGTATCCCCGTTTACGGAAGGGTCGCTGCTGGGTACTTCCTCTTTGGACGCTTTGCAGAAGGAAACCCAGGACGCTAGGGATCTGGCTATTGCAAGGATTGCTCACCACGGCTTTCAGAAGGTTCAGAGCAAGCCTACCTCCCAGAGTAAGGCTCAGCCTTCTTCGTCTGGGGGGGGCAAGATGCAAAATCAGTCCACCTCTTTTCGGGGTAGGGGGCGAGGCGCGCCTTACCCGAAGAGAGGCTCCTTTGGGGGTTCTCGGGGGTCGGGGCACAAGCCTCACCCCCAATGAGGGTCTCCCGAGCCACTATTCCCAGTAACCCCCGCCGTGGTGGCGGCGGGTGGCCCCTCCAGGGCCTTGGCCGCCTGGACACGCCTGGTGTCCAGCCGGTGGATTTTGGGAATAGTGCGTTCGGGATTCCGTCTCCTCTGGGCAGAGGGGAAGGCACCTCTGTCCAGGATACCTCCGCCTTTCAGATATCCCGTGGACCCGGAAGCCAAGTCAGCCGTTCATGCGGAGGTGGCTTCCCTACTCCTGAAGGGTGCGATAGAGGAAGTTCGAGATCGAGAGTCCCTCGGCTTTTACGGCAGGCTGTTCGTGGTGCCCAAAGCCTCAGGGGCATGGAGGCCTGTTTTGGACCTGTCCACCCTGAACAAATACCTACGGGTAGTCAAGTTTGTCATGGAGACTCCTCTCTCTGTAAGGGAAGCTCTGCGTCCGGGAGATTGGGCCACGTCGGTGGATCTCACCGACGCATATTTCCATGTGCTCATGCATGTTCAAGACAGGAAATGGCTGCGCTTTCTGTGGGGCGAGAAAGTGTTTCAATTTCGGGCACTCCCCTTCGGGCTTTCCCTGGCCCCCTGGATCTTCACGCTGGTCGTTCGCCAGCTTTGCTCCCTTGTCAGACAAGAGGGGGTACGTCTACGGGCGTATTTAGACGATTGGTTGAATCTGCATCAGGACCAGTACATGTGCAGAACTCAGACTGCGAGGGTTCTCGACCTGGCGGCTCAGCTGGGCTTTACAGTCAATCTAGGGAAATCAGAGTTAGAACCATCCCAACGCTTCACTTACCTGGGCATGGATTTCGATACGGTGGAGTGGTTAGTCCGTCCCTCTCAAAAGAGGGTGGACAAGCTTCAGAACTTGGTTCGCTCGTTGAAAGGAAAGAGTGTGTCCACGGCCCGGGAGTTGTCCTCCCTACTGGGGCAGATGGAATCGATGGCTCCCCTTGTGCCTCTAGGCAGGGTCCACAAGAGGCCGTTTCAGGCGGCTTTGAGGAGGCAGTGGGACCAAGCCTCTCAGGGCTGGAATGTTCGCATAGGACTGGGGAGTTGGTTCAGCAACACTACAAGTGTTTGGCTGCTCCCCTGGGTCTCTCAGGGTGTTCCGATCGTTCCTCCGGCGCCGGAGAACATTCTTGTTACAGATGCATCCATGACAGGCTGGGGTGCTCATCTGGCCGATCAGACAGCCTCAGGTCTGTGGGATCTCTCCCTAGCTCCTCAGCACATAAACGTGCTGGAGCTGGAGGCTGTGTCTCTGGGTTTACAGGCTTTCCTGCCGCTTCTGGGGGGCAGTCATGTTCAAGTCCACACGGACAATACGACTGTGGCCGCTTACATAAATCGGCAGGGGGGCACACGCTCGCAGAAGCTGTCGGAGAGCGCTTGCCGTCTGTTGGTTTGGTGAAGCTCGCACAACATACTTCTCTCTGCGAAGTACCTGAAGGGCACGCTCAATGTTTTGGCGGATGCCCTCAGTCGGGGGGACAAGGTTCTGCACTCAGAATGGACCCTCTCCCACCAGGCGTTGGACCGCCTTTGGGTTCAAGTATACAAGCCTTGCATAGATCTGTTTGCAACGAGATTCTCCACCAGGCTTCCCCTTTTCGTCTCACCGTTCCCGGACCCTCTGGCGTGGGCGGTGAACGCGTTGGATCTGGATTGGTCAAATCTGCAGGCGTACGCTTTTCCTCCGTTTTGCCTGCTAGGGAAGGTAGTAAGAAAAGTGGATCTGGAAAAGCCAGCGCTGGTGCTGGTTGCTCCTCTTTGGCCCAGCCAGCACTGGTATCCGGACCTTCTGCGGCTGGCAGTGCGCCCACCCATTCCTCTAGGCGTTCGAAGGGGCGACCTGTTACAGCCCAGGTCAGGGGTCCCGCACGAGAATCCGCAAGCGTTGCAGCTTCACGGCTGGATTCTGTCAGAATCGCTCTGCGTCGTGCCGGGGCCTCGGCCACAACTTTGAAACTGGTACAGAAAGCACACAGAGACTCAACTAGCTCCGTTTACTCTTCTCATTGGGCTGCATGGGCCAAGTGGTGCTCTGAGAATAAGGTTCAACATCTTTCCCCAAGGTCCATGGAGGTAGCCAACCACCTCTCTTGGTTGGCTAGTAGGGGGGTCTCTCCTTCTTCACTGCGAGTTAGAAGGTCTGCGATTTCTTCCACTCTTAGACAGCTCGGTCGCAAGATCAATCTTGACGGTGTCATTTCAAGCGTGCTTAAGGGAGCTGCCCTTGACGCAGCTCTCTCAAGATCACAGCTCCCTGCCTGGGATCTGTTTGTGGTTCTCCGTTTCCTTGCATCGGAGGACTTTGAGCCTCTCCGGTTGGCTAGTTTACCTAATTTGACGAGGAAAACTCTGTTTTTGGTCTTGCTGGCCACGGCTAGGAGGGGTAGCGAGGTGCACGCACTTTCTGGTCTCGCTAAAGATATTTCCCTGGAGAGGGATGGCTCCTACTCTTTGAGATTTACGTCTAATTTTCTCGCTAAAAATCAAAAGCCCGGTCAGGCTTCGCCTTGCATTCGTATTCCACCCTTGAGCGATATACTCGCTCCTGGAGACCCCGATCTGTCAAATTGTCCTGTCAGGGCGTTAAGCAGCTACCTGTCTAGGTCTTCGCCGATTCGCTCGGAAACTCAGAAATTACTGTTTATATCCCTCAACACTGTGCGAGCGAAGGATATCTCGAAGGTCACCTTGACTAAATGGGTTTCACTGACCATTAAGCAAGCGTATGGATGGTGGCAACGCCAGTCTGGCGAGGTCAGGGCGGTGCTTCCTCTTACGTCAGCCAGGACGCACGAAGCGAGGGCTTGGGCGTCTTCTGTGGCCGTGCTTCGCTCAGGGCGCCTATCAGAGGTCCTGGCGGCGGCTTATTGGAAATCTGAGGACGTGTTCATCAATTTTTATTTGAGAGACATTGCTGCAAGGCGGCAAGATGGCAGTGCGGCTTTGCCGGCTCTCGTGGCTGCAGGGCAGGTCCTGCGGTCTTAAGTTGGTAAGTACCCTCCTCCTATAGTAGCAATCTGCTATATGTGAGTTGGGTAAGATATGTAATTTAATTAAAAATTTTAGTAATAAATTTTCATTTGATTAATATACTTACCCAACTCACATCGTTTATTCCCTCCCGCCTCCCCGCTGTGGGGGGTATGGGGGTCTAAAAAAGTAGTGAGTTGGGCTTCGTGTAGAATGACAAGATGGCGGCATATGCGCGCGCATATGGAA
>NC_090246.1:81892036-81962036 GCF_037325665.1 Littorina saxatilis
CCTTCTAGTAAATGCATTATAGCTGATATCATTGATTCAGTCTATGCGTGTGCTTTGGTGTGCCTGGTTGAGTTGAATGAAAATATGAACCACAATATCAGGGCAAATTGCCAAACCAAGGCAATAAGTATTGTGTATTCTGTACGTTATACAGACATCACGTGCTGGCTACCAGCAGAAGAAGAGCGGAGTGGCGGCAGGACGAGCAGGGTCCTACCAGACCACGGCTGGCACTTTCCAGACCACAACCACGCCAGCCCCTTCCTACTACAGCCAGCCCACGATGTACACACCGGCTGTCAACGGTGTCAACAACACCACCTCCACCTACACACCGCAGCCTGTCAGCACCCCCAGCACCGGTGTCGCCAGTAAAGGTCAGCACGCACACATGCACACACACACACACACACACACACACACACACACACACACACACACACACACACACACTCTCTCTCTCTCTCTCTCTCTCTCTCTCTCTCTCTCTCTTGCTAACTCACAGTCTCGCTCTCCCTGTCTTTCTCCCTCTCTCCCTCTCTCACACTCTACCTCCCTCCACCCCCCTCCCCCCCCCCCTCTCTCTTTCTCTCTCTTGCTCTTTTGTTCTCTCTCTCTCTGTCTGTCTCTCTCTCTCTTGTCTCTCTCTCTCTCTCTCTCTCTCTCTCTCTCTCTCTCTCTCTCTCTCTCTCTCTCTCTCTCTCTCTCTCTCTCTCTCTCTCTCTCTCTCAGACGATAGATACATAATAATTGTGCCTTCTGCTGTTAAATTCATCCTAGGAAGTTGTAACCAGAAGAGATTGGTATTTCTGATTGTGTCTGCGTTATGTTGCAGGGCCCTTGTCTCACAAGTACCCTACACCCAGCTACATGCAGGGAGGGACTAGCATGATGCAGGGAGACTCTGGTTACCTTCAGGGAGGAGCTAGCATGATGCACCCCGACCCGGGCTACTCGGCACCGAACATGTACAGGTAGTCGCCACTTGGGGTCTAATCTTGCTGCACTCTGTGTGATCTGTAGTCAGGTGTGACAGTGAAAAGTGCTGGCCAGGTTAGCCAGCTTTGCTGCCACGGTCACATCAAATTAACCTGAGAGGACGGGTGCAATGGCTTGGTGGTAAGACGCCGGCCTCCAAAGCGGAAGGTCGTGGGTTGAAAACCCGGCCGCGCCTGGTGGAGATTTTTCCGATCTCCCAGGTCAACTTTTGTGCAGACCTGCTAGTTCCTTATCCCCCTTCGTGTGTACATGCAAACACAAGTGCTTACGGAAAAGATCTTGTAATCCATGTCAGAGTTGGGTGGGTTATACAAACACGAAAATACCCAGCATGCTGCCTCCGAAAGCGGCGTATGGCTGCCTAAATGGCGGGGTAAAAACGGCCATTCACATAAAAATCCACTCGTGCAAAAACACGAGTGTCCATGGGAGTTTCAGCCCACGAACGCAGAAGAAGAATAGAACGTGAGATCTGACCGTTTGCTAAATTTGCGTCCTGTACTTCCTAAATTTGAACCTTTCAACAACTGGAAGAAACCCAGCTACAGTAAAAAAATTTGTTTGTTTGTTTGTTTGCTTAAAGCCCAGCCAGGCGGAGCAACCACTAGATTGCCAATTTTAAAGTCTTGGGTATGACCCGGCCGGGGTTCGAACCCACGACCTCCCGATCACGGGGCGGACGCCTTACCACTAGGCCAACCGTGCCGGTTAGCTACTGTATCATTTCAGTGTTAGTTCTAGCCCCTGATCCACAAACAAAGAATGTTCAAGAACCTGGGCAGATTGCTCAGAACAATAAATGGATAACCAGCCCTGCAACTTTTGTGTTTATATCACATTCACATGGTTTTGCAGCTATATCATTCTCCTCAACTGCAAAACTCTGCTTTCACTTGCAAGCTAGTTAATACTTCCCAGGTTCACAGCCTTAGCCTTACTTCCCGCTTTCAAGCAACACTGCTCTGTACATGTGATGTTAAGATGTCATGAAATGTTCTCCCCCTTTCCTAATTCCCATCTAGAAATCTGAGAAACAAAGGGAAGTAAGCCCTCTAAATGCATATTACATGCAGTAGAGTTACTGAGAGTCATGCAGTACGTGAGAGAATAACAAGCATTAAAATAAAATAAAAACGACCTTCTTCCTATCTGCAAAGCAGTGTATAGTATAACTCTGACACATCCGCCTTTCACTTGCAGTTCAAACTTTTCAAATCCGCAACCCCAGCCACAGCCTCCACAACCTTTCTACCCGTCGTCGGGCAACGCTGCAGCGTACAACCCGGCTGTGTCCAGCCCCGGGGGACCCTATGCAGGTGTCCCGCCCCCGTCCGGCCCCTCCGGGCCCCTGTGTGCCTCTTACCAGGACCGCAAGGCAGACTGCGCCTGGAACGACCCCCCTACTGTTCACGAGTCGGCCAAGAAGTCCAAACCTGCTACTACTGTAAGTGTGTGTGTTTGGGGGGGGGGGGGGGCGTTGCTTGTGTGTCTGTTTGTGAGAGGAGAAAAGTTTGTGTATGTGAAGTTGCATATGCACGTCCAATAAATCTTCTCTTTTTTGGGGGGGGGGGGGGGGGGGGGAATTTTGGTAAATAATTGTCCTTGGAGGAGGAGGAGGGGGGGGGGGGAGCTGTGGCTTGTGTGTCTGTTTGTGGGTGTTCATGAGAAGAGAAAAGTTTGTGTATGTGATGTTGCATATGCACGTCAAATGAATCTTTGGGGGGGGGGGGGGGGGGGGATATTTTGGTGTATATATAACTGTCCTTGGGGGTTGGGGGGGGGGGGGCTGTGGCTTGTGTGTCTGTATGTGGGTGTTGATGAGAGGAGAACAGTGTGTGATGTGGCATGTGTCTAATAAACCTAAAGATCAGGAAAAGGAAAGAAAAGAAGAAAAGTAGGGTAGCTGCAGCGAAGTTGAGTTGGTTGTCAAAACAACTGAAGACAATTCTGTTCAGTGCCTGAGAACAACCGCTAGTGCTGCATTGTTCCACGCTTGGGATTTGGGTCTGCAGTAGCTGTAGAAAAGTAATCTTGTGGGACTAGCACAGTTTGTGATCTGTGTGAATTATTACCTGGTAGTGAGCAGTACAGATCCATTTCGGATTCCATGACAATAGGTGTGTATGCTAAACAATTTGAAACTACAAGATGGAAGACTCAAGATTTTACTGTCCTTATATAAACAAGGAAAATTGCCTCGCAGACATAAAATACATCAACATAGCACCGATACTAACACTACCGGTAGCACACTGACTTGCACCCCTGCATCACACACACACACACACACACACACACACACACACACACCCTCATCACATCGCTAATATTTTTCTTATTTTTCTTATTAGCTACCGGTATAAGTCCGCTCAAGCTTTTTGCTTGTGCATGTTTACTCTAAGTGAGTGAGTAGAAGTAGAAGTGTGTGACGACACAGAGACTGGTGTGTGCAGTATGACCCCCAGCAGGCTGCAATCACATCACCCATATTCGGATCGTCACAGCCAGAGCAGCCACCACCAGGCGCTCCCATGAACTACGGCAACTACGGTAACTACGGCAACATCTACAACCCTCAGGAACACCAGGCCGCCCCGCAGCAGGTATGCTGATACCCGAAAACTGTTCATCTTTTTCTTTTTTTTTTCTTTTTTTTTTTCACCATCCGTTCTGTTTTTGCTTTTGTTTTTTTTTACATTCTTGCATGTCTTTACACTAGGTTTAGTTTGAATGGCATCATTAACAGTTGGAATTGTCTGACTTAAACGAGGAATTTGTTTCAAGTTTCTTGACGAGAAGAAAATTAGTAGATCAAAAATGAACTGCAAATGCTTTTCTGTTTGTAAATTTTTTTTTTTATAAATTATAATAACAAAATTAAAAATCTTCGTCTTGAGACATGCATGAATGATTCTCGATATTAATGCGTATTACTTGATGTCACACTAACCATTCATGTTCTTTTTAAACTGGTAGTTACGTAAACAAGGATAAAAACTTTGTAGCAACTCATGTAACATGTGCTGATATTGTAATTTTGATTGCTTGGAATATAATGCCATGCCTGTTAGTAACAAATAGCTCAGCTTGGATATTAGATCTCGAATAACAACATGCCAGGGTCTGACTGATTTGATGTATTAGCAATTAAATACTTTCAGCTTTATATTAAATCTGTATAGTGGGATGTCTTCATCTGTACAATAAATTCTGCTTTTACTTTCCATTCAAACATTAACAGTCACTTCAATGTGCTCTTTTTCAGCTTGATGTGTAGGAATTTATTTCAATAACACTGCGGTATTTTTTTTCAGTTCTGTTAAATCTGTTTTGCCTGTTGACTGTTATGTTGAATTGCTTTGTTTTAACACCATGATGACAATCACATGTAACGACTGTGGCCTGAAAGGATGTTCACTCACTCTTCTCTGCTCAACTTCACCATGCATTATGTTGTCACTGTAGTTTTTCTTCACGCGTGTAAAGTGAAATGAGAACCTCATGAAATCTGGAAAGCTAGACCTTACACACAGCTTTGATGTTCACAGTCAGTTTAATATCAACATGACTTATATCAGAAGAAAACAAATCTCCACAGTCATTTGCCAGGATACGCAGGTATTTCTTGCTGTGAAATATAGTTCATGGTAAATGTGATGTAATGGCAGATGAAATCCCACCACAGAAATCAAACATTTAATACCTTGGCATACTCTCTTTGTCTGATAAGGAAGACTCAGAAATCAAACATTTAATACCTTGGCATACTCTCTTTGTCTGATCAGGAAGACACAGATAAATCATGTTGACATAAACAGAGATCTGAAATAGAGCATGTAGATAATATTTAGCCATAATTAATGCAAAGAGTCACTAAACCTTTAGACAAGCATGTGACAAAGTGAAAACATTTCCAAAAATGGAATAAAATAAAATAAAAGCCAACAAAACGGAGCTACAGTGTACACAATGTGACGGTGAAGTTGAGCAGTCAAGCAAAGGCCTCTGTGCTTTCCAACACGGTCATGCAGCCAGCGACCTTGAACCTTGCACTTTCTCTAACCTTGACCTTGCTGTACTGTAACCTTTCTGCTGTCTGCAGCCCCCCTCAATACCCTCTTACAACCCCCCTCCTGCCAGCAACTCTTACAACCCCCTTCCTGCCGGCACCCTGACACCCGCCTCCACCCAGCCTTCACACACACCCAAGGTGAGATGTGGCCCGGCGGTCTCGCTGTGGGTTGACCGCAGTGGTTGCCATGGTTCGGCCCTAGCTGTGTAGATAGACAATACCACAAGGCTTGTGAGAGAATACCACATGGCTTACTTGAGAATACTACATGGCTTACTTGAGTATACTACATAACTTGCTGTTTGTTACCAGATTTACCCCAGGTGTTTTTAACTTTTTTGTTATTTTTAGAATATTTAAATGCAAGTGAAAGTGACCTTTTCAATATTTCAAAAAACAACGAGCGTAAACCTTGTTTCACACAGCAAGCCATGTAGTATGCTATTTCTGTACTTGCGTGCCAAAATTTGCTCCAAATGTTCCCGGAATCGAAGCGTCCAAATAGAAGATGCGTCTCATTGAACCTCGATCTCTTCCGAAACCTCATGAAATCTATGGTGTCAAAGCAAAAAGCAGACCTGGGTACCCATACGATTTCAGCGTATTTTGTACGCTTGATTGGTGGGGGGGTGGTACGGTACTTTCATCCGCGTAACAGCTTCCATCGGCGATAGTTTATTCTCAATTGGCGTATTCTTATTTGGACTGAATGTTGCTTGTACGAAATTTGCCGAGTAGAACCCGAGGATGATAAGAATGCTGTCGGAAACAGCCGAGCAAGTGGTTTTATGCTTGTTCTGGAATTTGCCGAAGATTTCCGAACGCATTCTTTGTTTTTACGGATCGTGCAGTTTCTAGACCACGCGCCATTTTGGTCACCATGCATCGACAAATTACGAAAAGCGATAAGGCCCTTCTCGTCGCGATATAACCTTCGTGGTTGAAAACGACGTTAAACACCAAATAAAGAAAGATAAGGCCCTTGCGGCCGAAATCGACTCAAGTGTGAAAAACAAATGGAATTTTGGTTGGCTTGAGGAGAGAGTGAAGACTTCAATCTGGTTGACGAAAGGCAAAGTCTAAAACGAACACACAGTGGAGCTCTCTGTTAACGATTTTGAACACATTGGTGAGAAATTACTGCAGCTTCAAGTGCACTGTAGCTGGGCAGGACAGGCTCGTCAACCCTGGAAGGCAGCTGTCCTAGGAGAAGATCACTCCAAAATTAAAACGAGGGCAGAGGAGGCTCACTATCCCTGCAAGGAAACTCCTCTAGGAGAAGGACCACTCCAAATTTAAACCCACGTAGTCCCCCGAAGACGGAAGACATCGGCCATTAGGCGGGGAGCAGACCGGATGTCTACGCTTACTACGACAAATGATTGTGTCTAGGTCGAAAAAAAAAGTGCACTGTTTTGTAAAGTTATGGTGTCTCCTGGTGCACGTTTTAGGTGTGGAAAATGCCGAAAACCCTCAGCTTCAGGGAGCGTTGCCCCCTGACCCCCTGGCAGGGGCCTATAGCAGCCCCCCACATTATTTTCCTCCTTTTTGATGATTTCCTGTTCCCATGCCTGAACTTAAACCAATCCAGTATTGGGGAGGTTTGAATGATGTGTGGAGTACACTCATTTTTCTGAAAATACGCCAAGTTTCTTTGTGAATGCTACAAGTGCAAAACAGTCTGAAAAAGTGTTTTGAGAATGATGTTTGTCTCGGTGACTTTGTCATCAGTAGCAGTGGAAAATTAAGTCTCTGCTAGACTGTAGTTTAACACAACCTCATTTACATGATATACACACGTGTGAGTATATGGTTTAATTTATATGGGTGGTCTCTCTCACGTTTGTAGGATAAAGTCTCGTACTTGTGTAGTGATGTTGATGACAGGGTCTAGAGAGCCTGTGTTTTCCATCAACACTTGCAATATTGTGAGTTCAGGATTCAATGATTGTCTGACTCTTGCTTTGAAAAGTTCTGTACTTCCGAAACGCTTTCTCTTTTACACTTAAAATAATGTTTCAAATAAAACGTTGCTTGTGAAAATGCTGTAGCGGGGGCGGGGATGTAGCTCAGTCGGTAGCGCGCTGGATTTGTATCCAGTTGGCCGCTGTCAGCGTGAGTTCGTCCCCACGTTCGGCGAGAGATTTATTTCTCAGAGTCAACTTTGTGTGCAGACTCTCCTCGGTGTCCGAACACCCCCGTGTGTACACGCAAGCACAAGACCAAGTGCGCACGAAAAAGATCCTGTAATCCATGTCAGAGTTCGGTGGGTTATAGAAACACGAAAATACCCAGCATGCTTCCTCTGAAAACGGCGTATGGCTGCCTAAATGGCGGGGTAAAAAAACGGTCATACACGTAAAATTCTACTCGTGCAAAAAAACACGAGTGTACGTGGGAGTTTCAGCCCACGAACGCAGAAGAAGAAGAAAATGTTGTAGCTGTGTCTGCTTTAGCGGTGTACATGTATCGCCAAATAATCATGTAGTGATTAATGACAATGGAGTCCACAGAATCCTTGGTTTTCTCGTCAGCAATTTCCAATCTTGACAACAGGGTTGAATGGCTGCATTGCGTTGATTGTTAGGGTAGTTTGTACTTTCCTGAAACTCTTCTGTTGTCACTAACAGTTATTAATGCTTCCTATAAAAAAAACATTAGCCTTGAAAACGATGAAATGAAATATATGTTCCTAACCTGAGCACAGTTTCACTGTTGCATGCGTGGAACTGCCTGAGTATTCTCTTTATCATAATGATCAGCTGTAAATGTTCCTCACCTTGTTAGGGAATCTTTTGCAGAGACATCACAACTAGAGCATAGCTTACCTCTTACATCATGGGCGGGGATATAGCTCAGTTGGTAGCGCGCTGGATTTGTATTCAGTTGGCCGCTGTCAGCGTGAGTTCGATCCCAGGTTCGGCGGAAATTTATTTCAGAGTCAACTTTGTGTGCAGACTCTCTTCGGTGTCCGAACCCTCCCCCGTGTACACTACATTGGGTGTGCACGTTAAAGATCCCACGATTGACAAAAAGGTCTTTCCTGGCAAAAATTGCTTAGGCACAGTTAATAATTGTCTACCCGTGTGACTTGGAATAATAGGCCGTGAAAGGTAAATATGCGCCGAAATGGCTGCAATCTACTGGCCGTATAAAATTTCATCTCACACGGCATCACTGCAGAGCGCCTAGAACTGTACCCACGGAATATGCACGATATAAGCCTCATTGATTGATTGATTGATTGATTACATTATTTCTCCCTTTGTTGTATCTGCTCACCCTTAATGCACTGACTAAAATTGCTCAAGCTTTTGAACATTATAAGTTTGCTGACGTTCAGTTCTTACCCATGTTTTTGTACCAGTAAACAAGCTCAGGACAAAGTTGACTGAGACATAGCAAGTACTGTTCTGTATTTGTCGGCACCTGTTTTAGTCAGATCCACCCCTTGAGCTTTTTTTTTCTTTGTTTGTTTTGCCGTTTGTGCCTTTTTGTGTGATGAAATTACATTTCGTAGAGAACGTTTTACATCAACACTGTTAACCTGAATAGACGATTTTCAGAAATAACTTTGTCGGGTTTATATGGTTTGTGGAAGAGTGATCTTCTCTTGCAAAACCTCGGTGTGGGGTGTGAGGGAAACAACCGCGTGTTTCAACGTGTTTCCAACAGACCCCTCGCTAGTGATTGGACCCTTCAATATTTGTACGAGGTTTTGCAAGAAAAGGTCACTCTTCCACAAACCATGCAAACTCGACGGAGTTACTTTTGGAATTTGCCTATTGAAAAATACTTTCCATGAAAATGAAAACAAAATAGTCAGTGGCGTTCACTGAGGACAATTATTTGAAGCTAAAATCTATTTCTGTGATTTTGTTTGCAATTTATCAGCTGTATTTATGGGTTTAATGCAAGACTCAAAATGAGACCTTAACTCTTAAATAAGCGGTGCGACCAATGCACTGTATGTTAAATGTACCTTGTGGGCTGAAAAATAGGGTAATGAGCAGTGCGCATGTTAGCACTGTGTTGACTTTAACGTGTGTGTGTGTGTGTGTGCACCAGCCTGCAGAGCCAGAGCCACCAGCACCAGTGGTTAAGGGACCGGTGCCAACAGAACACAAAGTGCTGGAGGACGTCTTTAACGGTCTTCTCACCTTGTGCTCGCAGAGAGCTACCAATGCCGTGAGTCTGTCTTACTCTTATTGTGCAAATAACACTGATCAAATTGTCTCTAAACTGAGCAGTGCCGTTAATGTGCTGTATGAATGGTTTTATTCACAGTACTCTGACCATTTTGCCAGAGACTGCACACAAACAATGCTTTCTAAGATTAGCTTTCACTTCATTTATTTGTCTGTTTGTCCAATATAAAGACCATGGGGTCCATGTACTTGTGAATGTCTTGTTTTGTTAAAAGTAAAACGTTCCCGTACCATTCCATTCTAGTGTTTCATTCTTATTTTGCAAGTCTTGTGATCATGTATTCTTATCATGGACATCTCCAATGATACCCCCCGCGGGTTAGGGGGAAGAATTTACCTGATGCTCCCCAGCATGTCGTAAGAGGCGACTAACGGATTCTGTTTCTCCTTTTACCCTTGTTAAGTGTTTCTTGTATAGAATATAGTCAATGTTTGTAAAGATTTTAGTCAAGCAGTGTGTAAGAAATGTTAAGTCCTTTGTACTGGAAACTTGCATTCACCCAGTAAGGTAATATATTGTACTATGTTGCAAGCCCCTGGAGCAAATTTTTGATTGGTGCTTTTGTGAACAATTAACAAGTGGCTCTATCCCATCCCCCCCCCCCCCCCCCCCCCCCCCCTTTCCCTGTCGCGATATAACCCTTCGTGGTTGAAAACGACGTTAAACACCAAATAAAGAAAGAAAGATCTCCAATGATTGTTGTCCTGCCCAGTTCTAGTGTTGTACTGAAGAGAGAGCTTGAATCTGTCCCTCACTTTTTTTTATAGCAGTTTTGGTAATGTATTTCAGCATTAATGCGTGAATTGATCATCAGCCTTAATGCAGTGAAAGCTGTCATAAAAACTCATGTATCCCATGATGAAGATTATACAGGATGAAATTCTTTAAACTTGGCTGACAGACCCAAAACATCAGAACCTGAGATGACCAGATTCTGTTCAATTTTTTTTTTTTTTTTTTTTTTTTTTTTTAAACCTTATCAGTAAACTAATATGTTCAAATAAATAAATAAATAAAAATAATCATAACATAAATTTATTCCTAATGTTCAGCTCAGTTTCCAGTACACCAAATCTTTTTTTAACACTCAACTTATACCAGGCCCCTGAGGGTTAAGTCCCTTTGAAAAATAAATAATATTTCAAGGGGTGTCCCATATCTAAATTTACTTATACACATTTTTCCAATCAAGATTAAATGGGTAAGATACTTAAACATTTCATGTGTCAAACCATTCTTATCTCGCACATAAATCAGCACATCTGTTGCTTGTAGAATAATTGCTATGTTATATCGATTGTAGAACAATGTTTCAACATGCTTCCACAAATGGTGAATTTTACTGCAATAGAAAAAGAAATGTTCAATGTAATCAACTTGTTCAATACAGTATGGACATTTATCATTATTTGCGAGTCCCATTTTTAAGAGGAGAATATTGGTTGGGTATATATTGTGTAATATCTTCCACTGTAATTCTTTTAGTCTGGTTTCTGTTGTTGTTTCTTTTGCATTAAGCCAAACTTTTTCTTCAATACTAATACCAAGTTTGTTCAGCCAAAATCGAACACAGCAGGGTGGACTATATTTCATATCTGTCATAAAATTTCGAAAATCTCTAGCTTTTAACATCACTTTATCATTAAAATACAATTTCGAAAATTCTTCAGTGACAGCATATACATAATCTGTATTGTTCTTTAAATAACGAGACAACGCCGAGTGAACAACAATGTACTGTAAATAGAGTTCTGGTGAAGTACCAATTAGGTTCTGTACATTTTGAAATGACAAAATGGAATTGTTTTCTAAGAGGTCATTGACATGTGTTATTCCTTTTTTTGCCCAGTTGTCAAAATAAATTACATTATTTTGATATTTTATATCGACATTATTCCATATGCATGCCATCTTCAGGGATGACGAAGAGTGCATTGTATTATGTTCCAACCAGACTCGCAGTACTTTGCTCCAGAAGGAGGACTGAAGACTATCTAACCCTTTAAACTTTTTAGGACCAATAATTGAATTAAAACATGATAAATCTGTTCCAAAATTACGGAAATATAATCTAGGAATCCAAGTCCATCTACTATATAATACTGGTAGGATTTTCGGTGGTTTTTCGATTCCTGTGACCAAACCGCGCGGATTTGTGCCTTCTCCTTCGGTTGCTATGCCAACGTGACCCAGGAAATCGATTCCGCTAGGTCCCGACTTCCAATTTTGTCCACGAACAAAGTTTGAAGAGGTTTGTCTCGCAAATTTGAGCAGACAACAGTGAACTTTGACCTGAACTTTGACATCGCGGCGAAAGAGATCTGTGATTGGTTCTTCTTCAACTTTCGGTTCGACTAAACACGCGACCGCACCTCAGACGAACCTAGCTGTGTGTTTTATTTCTCTACCCCAGACGAACCTAAAATAATAAGAAGATAGATAGATCTGTTTATCTGTTAATGGAACTCCAAAATATTCCATAGATTTGTTTACTAAATAGTTCGAAACATTATCACCTGATAAGTCGCCGTATAACCTTATAGGTTCCAGCGACTAAATATTTTCCCCCGGTGCAACCATAGACATGTACGTCATCATGATCTCCCCTTAATTTGACCGTTATTTTGGCTGTCTTAGTGAAATGGTAAGATATATCTCTATGTTTTTTACATGTAAGTGTTCGGAAAAAATACAGTTATAGCAGTTATGTACAAAAATAAGCAGCATATGCTCTTTTCGCCAAAATAAAGTCCTTTTTTCTTCTGGTTTCTTATATGTGTCACAGCACACCGCAAGCTTTTAGGCGAATAGCAAGTGAGTGGTATATATATATCATCAATTTTATAGTAGGTAACGGTGTAAATTAGTTGCCATGTTCATGTCCATTATACGTTTTCCATATTCCATATGTGTCATTTAATTGTGTGTTGCTTGATGCCATGTATGTATGTGTGTGTGTGTGTACATGACTTTAAATAAGCATGGATTGGATGTGTGCACTCGATTGTGTGTGTGAACCATGTATATATTTTCTGTTGTCAATTACATATGTTATACTATGCGTTTGAATCATTAAGTATTTTAGACGTCATACTTTTTTTCGTATCTTCACGATGGCTTTTTACCCGTTTAAATTTTAATGCTTCCAACTTTCAAAGCGCTGCACGGCTGGGAAGAGATGCGCACTTTTATCACTGTTGTTCATGTAGACGTAATCATGGATTTATGCAAACGTCATACCTGCTGTATTTTATTTTGTTTGTTTGTATAGTCGCGTGCGGTCGCGCAGTCTTTTTGGTCAGTTCCGATTACCTCCCATTGATGCGAAAACCTATATGACTGTTTTTTGTTATTTTTCTCTCTGTTAATTCACCAGTGGCTATGTAACATGTGTTACAGAATTGCACCGGTGTAAGGGTTAACATTTTATTTTTCACCAAGAGAATATAATTCATTATATGCGGGATAATGTGCGGGGGGGGGGGGGGGGTGCAAACAACATTTTCACAACCTTATAGGTTCCAGCGACTAAATATTTTCCCCCGGTGCAACCATAGACATGTACGTCATCATGATCTCCCCTTAATTTGACCGTTATTTTGGCTGTCTTAGTGAAATGGTAAGATATATCTCTATGTTGTTTACATGTAAGTGTTCGGAAAAAATACAGTTATAGCAGTTATGTACAAAAATAAGCAGCATATGCTCTTTTCGCCAAAGTAAAGTCCTTTTTTCTTCTGGTTTCTTATATGTGTCACAGCACACCGCAAGCTTTTAGGCGAATAGCAAGTGAGTGGTATATATATATCATCAATTTTATAGTAGGTAACGGTGTAAATTACTTGCCATGTTCATGTCCATTATACGTTTTCCATATTCCATATGTGCCATTTAATTGTGTGTTGCTTGATGCTTGATGCCATGTATGTATGTGTGTGTGTGTGTGTGTACATGACTTTAAATAAGCATGGATGTGTGCACTCGATTGTGTGTGTGAACCATGTATATATTTTCTGTTGTCAATGTTGTCAATTACATATGTTATACTATGCGTTTGAATCATTAAGTATTTTAGACGTCATACTTTTTTTCGTATCTTCACGATGGCTTTTTACCCGTTTAAATTTTAATGCTTCCAACTTTCAAAGCGCTGCACGGCTGGGAAGAGATGCGCACTTTTATCACTGTTGTTCATGTAGACGTAATCATGGATTCATGCAAACGTCATACCTGCTGTATTTTATTTTGTTTGTTTGTATAGTCGCGTGCGGTCGCGCAGTCTTTTTGGTCAGTTCCGATTACCTCCCATTGATGCGAAAACCTATATGACTGTTTTTTGTTATTTTTCTCTCTGTTAATTCACCAGTGGCTATGTAACATGTGTTACAGAATTGCACCGGTGTAAGGGTTAACATTTTATTTTTCACCAAGAGAATATAATTCATTATATGCGGGATAATGTGCGGGGGGGGGGGGGGGGGGGGGGAGGGGTGCAAACAACATTTTCACAAGCACATAACCAACAAAATGACATCGCATGCGCAGCACACAAAGTGCGTAGCACGGGTACCACTAGTGTACTATTGTTATTCATATTCGAGAGCTGAGCAAGCCAGCCGCACAGAATAGATTCTTGCAATATTTGCATATCAATCATTTGGATTCCTCCTGTTCCTATTCCACTGCACATAACACTTCTCTTCACTTTCTCAAACGCTTTCTTGTTACAATTAATTTTCCTCCAAAGAAAACGAAACAATAACGTATTAATTTCTTTCAACACAGGTTCAGGGATGCATATTGCCTGCATAACATAAACGAGCTGAGAAATCAAAAAACTTTTTATTACGCACATTTTACCAAATATGCCAAGATTCCGTTTTTCCCAGTTTAAAATCACCTGCTTAATACTCTTAATTCGTTGTGTCCAGTTTTCATCCACGAGGGAGGCACTGGATGTATTGCAAAAATATATTCCCAGAATCTTCATTTGTTTAACCCATCTTAATCCGTATCCTCCCTCGTTGCTATTCCGTTTTGATCCAATCCACATTGCTTCTGATTTTACTCTATTTATCTTCAAACCGGATATAATTGTAAACTCGTCTAATATCCCCAAAACAACTTTAATGTCATCTTTATCACGCAGAAACATGGTAACATCATCGGCATACAGAAGTGCCTTCAAAATCTTTTTAAACATATGCACTTCTTCTGAATCGTCAGTTTCAATTTCCAAACCTTTTACTTCAAAACCTTTTCGAAATCGGGTTGCAAGCAGCTCAATTCCAATAACAAAAGCCAGTGGTGAGAAAGGACAACCTTGTCGCACCCCACAGCTGACTTCAAAATCACTTGAGAGCCAACCGTTGTATCCAATGCAGCTTCTTGTGCTACTGAACAATACTTCTACCCAACGTAAAAAATCTGTTCCAAATCCGTATCTCTTAAAGGCATATAACATAAACTCTTTCGATATACTGTCAAATGCTTTTTTGAAATCTAAAGCAAGTACCAAACCAGGTTTTTCTTGTAATCTAAAGTGTTCAATAACATCATCTATTGTTCTCAGCGTATGAGAGACGTTTCTACCTTTAATAAAACCAACTTGATCTTCGTGTACTATGTTTTGAATAACTGGGCTTAGCCTATTTGCTAAACATTTAGCTAAAATCTTATAGTCTGTATTTGTCAAAGAAATTGGTCTCCAGTTTGATAAACTGTGTTTTGATAAGTCTTTCCCTTTGTGGATCAGGGTAATAACCGCCGATGCTTGGGTGAAGGACAGACTTCCAATCTCAAATGATTTGTTAAATGAATCAACAATAAGAATTCTTAACTTTGACCAAAAAAACTTAATAAATTCTGTGGTAAGGCCGTCCATGCCTGGTGAGGAACCATTTTTCATCAATTTAAGTGCCGATGATGCCTCTTCAACCGTTACATTTCCTTCACACTTTGCCTTCTCTTCATCACTTAACTGAGGAACATCGCAATCTTGCAAAAAGGATGTAATATTATTGTCTAAATTTTCATCAGGTAATTTTCGTGAATAAAGAGTTTGAAAATACTCTCTCTGAGCTTCCAGTATATCAAATTGATCTGTAATGACTTCACCATTCTCCAGTTCTAATCTTGGCATTAATTTAGAATGTGCACGTGATTTTTCTAAGTTAAGAAAATACTTTGTATTTGTTTCTCCTTCTTCGATCCATTTTACTCGTGATCTTGTCTGGGCACTGTGCAATTCTGTTTTTTCAATAAGTTCCAAATTCAATTTTAACTTTTCTCGTCGAAAAATGGCGTTTTTATCATCTGGGTTTTTGGCTAAATGTGATTCGCATACATTTAAATCATGTTGCAGTGTTATCTTGTCTGTTCTCTTTTTTACGGCATTTTTCTTGCTGTATTGCATAGAGATGTCCTTAATTTCCAGTTTTAGTAACTCCCAATTCAATCCCGCATGCTGTGTCGGCTGCTCAGAGAGAAAATTATCAATGGTCTGATTCATAATATCAACGTATGCCTGTTGTTTTAATAGAGAGTTGTTAAATTTCCAGTACCCTGGACCTCTGCATGTATCAGTACATTTTAGTTGTAAATAAACACCCCTGTGATCAGTCGAAGGTAGTGAATATATATTGCATTCAAGCGCTTCGTCAATTACGTTATCATTTAATAACATGTAATCCAGTCGCCGTGCAATAAATGTACCCCCTCCCTTTGACCATGTGTATTCTTTTTCTTGTGGGTTGCAAATCCGCCACATATCATTCAAAGCACAATCATTTATAAAAGAGTTAAAGGCTTTTACCAAACTCTCTTGGTGTTTTTGGCCACTGATAATATCAAGTTCATTATTCAACACGGCATTAAAATCTCCACAGACTATTTTCCTTTCACAATCACATTCTTTGACTTTGACAGCTAAATCATGTAAAAATTCCTTGATCTCTTTTGTTACACTGGGTGCGTATATATTAAACACACATACATCTCTATTCTCAATGGATATTCTTATTGCAATAACCCTATCGTTTAATGTAAAGGTCTTCCATGCGAACGAAAACTGCTTTCTAATTAATATAATCTGACCTTTACTGTGTGCAGTACTTTCTGAAAAAATCAAATCTCCTCCCCATTCTTTTTTCCATAACTCCACCACACCTTTGGTAACATACGATTCTTGAATACATATAATGTCGTATTTTTTTTCCTTGAAATGTCGAAAAAGACTTTTGCGTTTTGTTGCATTTCGTAATCCACGCACATTAAGTGATAAAATGTTTAACGTATCCATAGGAAAGAGGGTACAAGGTCAATAAATACAACGAGTGTAAACACTTGAATCGTAAGACAATCGGGAAAGTCCATAGTCCGGGCCAGGTCGTAAGGGTTGAGAAACTTGGACAGGTCGTCCTATTCCTGTGTATTAGATGGGTTGTTAGCGCTGTCATGGGCTGTTAAGGAGTTGCGTTCGTGGCGCGGTTTCTTTTCGAGTTTCTCGAGTATTTTCCCCCCACTCTTTCCACCTTCTTCCTGGCTCGATCGCCGGCGCTTGGACGACTCGGACCGGCTTCGCGAGTCACTAGTGTAGTGAGAGTGAATAGCAGTTTGGCGGACCGAAGGACGAGGCGTGCGTGTCTCCCCCCCTTCCTCCTCCCTGTCCTTTTCACTGGTGAGTTTGGCGGCCGGGTTCGCTGCCTGCGCATTGTCACTGCGTGCTGCACGCGTCTCGTTTGGTGCAGTGGTCAGCTCGCCGGACTGATTTGGTTCAATTTCAGTGTCACTGTCACCTTCCGTTTCGCTGGCACGTGCGCTGCAAGCGTTGTCGCCGCGTTTATGGCCAGGTTTGAGACAGTCACGGCAGACTACCTCTCTGTCGCACTGTGAAACGTGGTGCCCCTCATTGAGGCACTTTGAGCAAATGACTTTTTTCTTTACGAGTTTCTGTTCTCTGTGGTAAACTTTTGCTGTGAAGAAGCCTCCCACCTTCATTGTTTTTTCTAGAGGGGTTGTGGGGGTGGTGATGAAAACAAACCGACGTCCCGTCAGGAATCGAGTTAGTTTGTTGTCAGCGTCCCTAGCTCTTTCCATCTTAACTGCCGATCGAAGTTCGCATCCCAGTTTCACAAGGGAGAATTCGATCTCAGAGTCAGCAACGGAGATCGGAATATCGTCGATCCAAACTTTGGTAGACGGAGTCTCCTCCCCCGCGTTGTCCCGAAGGGTATAAGGGTTGGTTGCACACACTTTGATGGTCATACCACGCAGGGCGATTCCTTGGATGAGCAAAGTGTTCCTGGAGTCGCGGTTGGCAGGGTAAATTCTCCATAGGCCCCTGATGTCCTGAGCCCCTATAATCGAGCCTCGACCAGAGATACGTTCAGCAGCCAGACAGACCTCAAGGACTGTCGCGGGGTTCAGAGCTGTACGAGCAATATCATTGTTTCTGATGAAGACAGGTAGTACAGGTTCTTGGGTGGACATAATTTCACAGAGGTATGTAAAAAAAACACCAACAACAAAGCAGAAAAAAGACCCAAAAAAGCAACAACGAATACACGGTCACGTAGGTAGAGAAAGACACAAAGGAATAGCGAATAACTACAACATCATAGTGAAGGAGAAGCTAATAGGCAAACTAGCGACACCAAGGAACAATAACATTCACCACAGCAGGTCAGTCCCAGTCCTAGTCCAGCGAAGTTTCAGTAATCCAAGCACACACATGAAAGAGAGCGAAGCTGGTGTACTACAAAACTCGGGGCGTAGAGAGCAGCGCAAAACGTGACCGCTCGTCACGACGGTCGCTCACCAAGAAGCAGATTCTGTTCAATTTGATAGACAAGCTGTTTCCGTCTTAGGAAATGACTTTTTTCTTTCTTTTTTCCAGCAAATGAAGAGAAAGTTGGAAGATGTGGCGCGCAAGCTTGAAATCCTGTATGACAAGCTTAGAGCTGGAGTGGTGAGTTACATTGGCTGTGTGTGTGTTTGTCTGTCTGTGAGATTTGTTTGTCTGCATAACATAAATAACTCTGTTAGAATTTTCCAGCGGTGTGGCAGAGTAATTGTCCCAGTCTTGGGGGCAAGCTTTTCAAAGCGGGGCGAAGCAACAGCACGTTGCTGACCGACTTAGACCTGCGGCTGCCATGACGACGAACAAATAACTGATGCGTATGTTATGCAGTTTGCACTTGATATGATACCATTTTCTTTTGAAAATATGCAGATCAGAGCCACGATTTGCAGCCAATTGCGATTAGATGAACAACTTTGTTGTTGCCACAATAGAGTAGTCGGTGATGATATTGGTGTGTGTTTCAGCTGTCGCAGTCAGTGTTGGAAGGACTTCACCAAATGGTGCAGACCATACAGCAGTACAACTACCCCGCCGGCCTGGAGGTCCACAAGGGTCTGGTTTCCCACGGCAACTTCTCCGAGATCAGCGCATTCATGCCCGCCCTCAAGGTGCTGGTGCAGATCGCACATCAGCTTCAGGCCTACGTGCAATGAGTGTAGTTAGTTAGGGCAGAGTGAACAGTGATTGTACAGAGCTTGTACAGGCGTCTGGGAGAATCGGACTTCAGTATGTTGATATTTTGAAATTAATATCGATGTCAGCATGGAATTTTGGCATATTTTGTTTCTTGGCGATTTTGATGTTTTTGTGCTTTAGACGAAGTAAATCATTCTCCATGAGAAATATTTTCTTAAATGCGATGGACAATAAATTATGTAACATTCTGTTATCTTTCTTTCCATACCAAATACAAATATAAACACTATTTCATTAAAAAAAAAGAAAAAAGTTTTGGCCTTCTGCTGAAAAGCTGTCAAAAATGAGTTACCCCAAAATTCCATGACGACGTCGATATTGTGAAATTCATATGCGTGTCCACCGTCAGCAGTGTAGGTCAGCACACACTTCTGCCGTTATTGAAACTGCAATTAACTTGACCGGATTGAAATGAGCGACTTCATTCGACGATACTTGAGGGATTTACGTAACACGTCCATGGCTGACAACTCTTGTATATAATTAAATCATGTGTGAGAGCTTTATTTGTGGTAGAGGTAAACGTGTATTCTTTCAACTTTGTCAATTTGCATTCAGAGTAATGGCATCTTGTTTGATTGACGTTTGATGTGCAGTAAATGATTTCTTGCCAATGATCTTGTACTGTCTCACAGGTTGGAGAAAACAATTACTGCATGTACATGTATTTATTTAAGCCTTTGTGAGGCGAAAGGAAAGCTGAACATTGGTAGAGAGTGTGTCCTTTATTCTACTTTTTCTCTTTGGTTCTTTGTTTCTTTTTCTTTCTGTCTTGTTCATTCTTTCTTTTTTCTTTATTTCGTCTTTTCTTTCTTCCAACAGTTGAATTAGAGCTTTTGAGTTGTTGACATTTTGAGAGAGGGTACTTGAATGATCTCTTTGACAATCCAATGTCTGTTGTTCCACAGTCGTGAGATTATGTTTTCTTGCAGTTTTACTGCCAGAGCAGATGATCAGAATTAGTTAGCTTTTTTGTGCTTGCGTTCAGTCTTGTTCTGTTCGCTTTCTGTTCATTTTCAGGTGCTTTTGTACAGTCTTACCTCATTTTGTTTTGATTATTCTGAGTGGAGGAGAGAAAAATAGTTGTTTGACCAAAGTATACAGTCACAGTTTCTGGACTGAAAGCTAGTCTTTGATGTGATCTGTTTCAGTGGGTTGAAACTCGAGAGTAAAAATGTCATAAATGTCCTTAATTGTTGAGGAAATGCACGATAAGCTGGATTGAAGAAGGACATTTTCTGTTTGACTTGGAGATTTGCCACACGCTGATATGTCCATTGAATAATGTACAGTTGAACCTGTCTATAACCACTTCCAAAGGGAACAACCAAAAGTGCTTGTTAAAAACAGGTGGTTGCTATACGGAGAGGTGAATTATATCCGGGGGGGGGGCACGTTGGAGATCCTTTAGGGTGGTCATTGTGGGCAATTGGTCGTTATCGACAGGTGGCTGCTGGGGCAGGTTCAACTCTATTTACTTGTTAGCTGAAACAGTGAAGTTTTCTCAAATGAAAAGATGTTCTTTTTGAATCATTGAACTTTTGATGCTGTTGTTATTGCCAATGAATTTTCTTTTTATAATTATATATGTCATGTACAGAATCGGTGTTGAAAATGCACCGGCTTTTGACCCGTACGTATACTCAAGGTCTTTGTGAAGCTGTGTGTGTTTGTAAACCACATGTTTATGAAAAATATGCGATTACTACGTGTGCTAAAACCTCTGTTAGTAAGAATATGGATTTTTAACTTGAGGTTATGAATGTGATTGCGGTCACTCTCTGAAAGTGAATTGCTTGTTTTGAACGGATATGAAATAGCTGAATATGTAGCGTACTTGTCTGTGCATGTGTATATTTACCCCCAGCTGATTATTTCACTGACAGGGTTTGTTATTGCATTTCTAACTTTCTAAATTGTCTACAGAAATGAAAATATCAGCATTTTGTAATGTGTCGTGTATCACGATTGTCAGTGTAAAGACATGGCAGATATTCCATGGTATTTATCACAGGTATGCTCTCTGTTCCATTCAGCAGAGCAACAGGTCTCACCCTGTAGTGCCAGTCACTTTCTTTATCATGCGATTTGATGATTTTGTTGTTAATTTTAACTTGTTTAATGCTTGTGAAATGATATACAAAGAAAAAACATTTGTCAAAGAAACTGGAACCTTTAGAGAAATCATTAGATAACTACATGCTGGCAGCTTGGAGCATGCATGAGAAATGTGCTTGATTCGTTAGGTTTGTGACCGTAGCATTTTGTTCCCTATCTGGTGGTAGAAACTTTCCATCTTCACTTTTTTGTCAACAAGATTACTCTTTACAAAGGTGTGTATGATTGACTGTGATTGCAATCGATGTTGCATGTGAGAATGATGATGAGGTGTGTCGCTGAGACATTGTCTGTCATGTGCAGGCTTCTGAAAGTGTGAAGAAATTTGTCTGATAATGCATGAATAAAATCACACTTTCACTTAACCGGTTGTGTCTGCACTGTGTGTCTGCAGTGTGTATGTGTATACTATGTGTGTGTGTTTGCAGTGTATGTCTGCAATGTGTGCAGCGGTGTGTGTCTGCAGTGTGTATGTGTCTGCAGTGTGTATGTGTCTGCAGTGTGTATGTGTCTGCAGTGTGTGTGTTGTGTGTACAGTGTGTGTGTGTCTGCAGTGTGTGTGTACAGTGTGTGTGTGTGTGTGTGTCTGCAGTGTGTGTGAATGTGTCTGCAGTATGTGTGTTGTGTGCACAGTGTGTATGCAGTGTGTGTGTGTGTACAGTGTGTGTATGTGTCTGCAGTATGTGTGTTGTGTGCACAGTGTGTATGCAGTGTGTGTGTGTGTACAGTGTGTATGTGTCTGCAGTGTGTGTGCTGTGTCTGCAGTGTGTGTGTGTCTGCAGTGTGTGTGAATGTGTCTGCAGTGTGTGTGTGTCTGCAGTGTGTGTGTGTACAGTGTGTGTGTCTGCAGTGTGTGTGAATGTGTCTGCAGTGTGTGTGTGTCTGCAGTATGTACATGTGTCTGCAGTGTGTGTGTTGTGTGCACAGTGTGCATGTGTATACAGTGTGTGTGTGTCTGCAGTGTGTATGTTGTGTGTGAATATGTCTGCAGTGTGTATGTGTCTGCAGTGTGTGTGTCTGCAGTGTTATGTGTGTATGTGTCTGCAGTGTGTGTGTTGTGTGTACGGTGTGTGTCTGCAGTGTGTGTGTACAGTGTGTGTGTCTGCAGTTTGTGTGTGTCTGCTGTGTGTGTGTCTGCAGTGTGTAAATGTGTCTGCAGTGTGTGTGTGTGTCTGCAGTGTGTACATGTGTCTGCAGTGTGTGCGTTTATGACAGACAAATATGAGTACACTTGTAGTACAAGGCAACACATCTTTACCATTCATTACACATTTAATTCATATATCCACAATATTATGTCTGATAATCATAATGTTATTGTAAGTGGAACATTTACAAAAGTAAGAACAGGCCACATGGTATGAGATCTTCAAACAATGTTTCAAAGGCAATGAAAATATAAATAGCTCTTTCTCACAAAGGATTTTGCAGAAAGGTTAGGCGGACCAAAGTGGTAGAGGCTGCCATTACAAGAATTTAAAAATATTTTGTTTAAACATTAAAACAACAAACAGGAGAGGAGTAAGGGATTAAGAAACCTGAAACAAGTGATGAAAACTGAAATTGGCACTTGTGTAACTGCATAACGAACACAACAATGTTACCCTGCTTCCAAAAGAGAAGTCATAAGGTTGACCTGAATGTGACCTTTCTTGAAAATGAATAGACGATTTTTGGATATAACTCAAGTCACTGCTAGTGCTACATGATTTCTCGGCAGAGTGATGCCGCTTGAAGCTCAGACAAATATTTCGACTTCCGCTTCCAACCAGCACGTGCTCGAAGTAATCGGTCTGAACATTATGCGTTGCTCTTGGGGAAAGTGCGATTCTGATAGTCCATACCCTGTGCACGTATGTTACACCAGTTTCTTTTTATTTGTGAAACGTGACATTATATTGTTATTGTTATATGAAGTCTTATATCGCGCGCGTATCTCCAGACTCGGACTCGAGGCGCAGGGATCTATTTATGCCGTGTGAGATGGAATTTTTTACACAATACATCACGCATTCACATCGGCCAGCAGATCGCTAGTGAGAGGGTGTGTCTCAAACACGAGTGCAGGAACCACATGATGCGTGTCCGAGAAAAGCAAGGGCACTCACTCTTTCACAACCCATACAAACCCGACAGAGCTATTTCCGGAATTCGTCTATTGGCTGTCATCTTCATAAAGGCAGGATATGTGATTGAAAGATGCCTGAAAAAAACACTGGCCAAAAGTGAAGAGCGGAGAGCAGATAAGAATGCTGCAACGCACTGAATTTATCACCATGAACATTTGAGAACAAACAAAACAATGAAGAGATACACATCTATTGATACTTAATGTCTGAATCTGCTTTCAGCAGTTGTAAAATGGAAGTCCAATCCAAGGCTTCTGACATCTTTTTCCTGCATCGTTAAAAGCAGACGTTTTAAAATCTGTTCTGCAGACTTAATGTGCACGACACAAGAGTGAGAGGCAAAGACAAACAGTTTATGGAGCGGACCTTTCAAACCATCTCATCGATTCTTCTCTTTTCTTTCTGCACATGTTCTTTTTTTTCTTCTTCTTTTTTTTGTTGGCACTCAGTGCTGCCATCTTTACTACACCAACTGGCCAGTATAAACCAAACTGAAAGACAATTTTCTCAATGTCAGAGTTTGTCATAGCGTTTTGTCAAGTTGGAAAAATGGAATGTATATGTGCAGTTAATGTTCACCAATGTGAATGAAACATTTTCGCCTTTGTGTTAACAATGTTAATACATGTATAAAGCAAGTGATCAAGATTAACAGAAATGGATCCAGTGGAACCTCCCTTTGTGTTAACAATGTTAATGTGTAATACATGTATAAAGCAAGTGATCAAGATTAACAGAAATGGATACAGTGGAACCTCCCTTTTAAGACCCCACTATTTAAGACTTTCTCACTTAAAATTAAGACCTTGGTTTTTTTTCAAAACGCCTGTAAATTTACCTCTAGTTTGACACTCCCTACTTTTAAAGACATGATTTTCTCAGATTTTGAAGGGGGGTTCCACTGCATAACTTTTGTCAAGGAGTAATTAATTAGTTTGCGCTACTAAGTCAAACTTCAAGTTTTGTGTTTTTTTCTCTCTTTTCTTTGTCTAATAACTTTCAACACAATTCATAATATTAACATCTATGCACACAAGTATGCACAAAATCCATTCATAAACATGCTGATTTTCAGGTTCCAGGCAAGAATATTCAGTGAATACTCCGGTCGCACATACTTCTGATAGTCACACAGTTACATATGAGACAAAATGAACTCTGAGGTTCAACTTAATGCATGCACACATAAGTTCACATACATACATGCTGAAGAAAATTTGCATCAGAAAAGTCGGAATCAAAAATGATCGTTGCATTTATATCATGCATTCATAAAATACAAATATTAATACTTGAGCAAGAGTGTGAGAGTGATCCCAAACAAGAAGATGAAGAAAAACCCAAACATCTTGAAATATCTGAACTAAGAAAATCAAAAAAGTTCGAATTTACTCACATGATGTAAGACATAGTACTACAGCAGCTCTGTATGATATATATGTACTTTAACACAACTGTCTGATTGTTCACTTCTTCTTCTTTTTCTGCGTTCATGGGCTGAAACTCCCTTGTACGTACACGTAATCATGTGTTTTTTTTGCATGACTGGGTTTTTATATGTATGGCTGTTTTTTTCCCTAGCCATTTACGCAGCCATATTTTGATTACGGGGGATCTTTCTTTATTTGGTGTTTAACGTCGTTTTCAACCACGAAGGTTATATCGCGACGGGGAAAGGGGGGAGATGGGATAGAGCCACTTGTCAATTGTTTCTTGTTCACAAAAGCACTTCGGTGTCCGAACCCTCCCCCCGTGTCCACTACATTGGGTGTGCACGTTAAAGATCCCACGATTGACAAAAGGGTCTTTCCTGGCAAAATTGCTTAGGCACAGTTAATAATTGTCTACCTATACCCGTGTGACTTGGAATAATAGGCCGTGAAAGGTAAATATGCGCCGAAATGGCTGCAATCTACTGGCCGTATAAAATTTCATCTCACACGGCATCACTGCAGAGCGCCTAGAACTGTACCCACGGAATATGCGCGATATAAGCGTCATTGATTGATTGACTAATCAAAAAATTGCTCCAGGGGCTTGCAACGTAGTACAATATATATGACCTTACTTGGAGAATGCAAGTTTCCAGTACAAAGGACTTAACATTTCTTACATACTGCTTGACTAAAATCTTTACAAACATTGACTATATTCTATACAAGAAACACTTAAAAAGGAGAAACAGAATCCGTTAGTCGCCTCTTACGACATGCTGGGGAGCATCGGGTAAATTCTTCCCCCTAATCCGCGGGGGGTATTACGGGGGATGATTGTTCACTTTCAATGCTGATATTCTGAAGTAGAAGCAAGTGTTTTGAATCAGAAAAAAACATGAGCTTCAATTTTTCATGTAAATCCAATCATAGACAGTATCTTCTCTTTTCTTTTTTTCTTCTGCTTTTGTTTTATTTATGGGTTTTTGATTCTAATCTAACTATTGCAATCTTTTATGCATAGTCCATCATTTTCTACCCATGCTTCTAACCTACAGAACAATAACATGATCACAGACTCTAACTCTTGAGATCAACTCCTCTCAAATATCGGTTTAAAAAAAAAATTAAATTCTTCTTCAACACCTCTTACCGATAAATGTTTCTTTAAAACAAAAAGAGGATTTCATTAAATGATCCAAGATCAAATACCCTGGCGGCTGGTGTTTACAAACTCTACCAAACCAGGGGAAGTAATTAAAGCACTCGAAATTTGCTATGGGTTTCACAAACTCATTATGCTCAGTTTGCATGCAGCTGGTTGCCTCAGCTTAAAAAACAATAACAGAACACCAAATAAGGTATGCACTATTGAACACAGTCTAAGTGACAAATCTAAACTCATCTACTCAGGTAATTTTGTACGGACACTTTCACATTTCAATAACAAGCAAAATCAGTAGCCATGTTGCTGTATTTAATTTAAATGAACAAAACAGACAACATTAACATGCTGTGTATATTATCAAACGATTGTGACCCTACTTGAACTAGACTCTAGTCTAATTAATACAAACTAACATGTCTTAGACGAAGCATTAAATGCACACAAAGAACACTTCACAGAACCACACAGTAATCTTCCAATTGCTCATATTGAAATATTTCAGTTCAAACCTAAGATTCATATCTCAATCATGCAAAACAACACTTTCGTCTTTTTCAAAATCAGACTGAAATTTCAAATTGCCACTGTCTAGCAATTAAATGCACTTTGCTTCAGTACACAAACTCAACAGTAGCACAATATAGTGCAATCCCCATTTTAGGGCCCCTCAATTTAATACCCTGTCCCTCTTAAAAACCTGTTTTTTTCAAACAGTCCACTCATAAATGTGCCCCCATGTTAAGACTTTCTCCTGTATAAGACCTGATTTCCATAGGTTTTTTAGGTCTTTAAAAGTTTAACAGGGGGTTCCCGGTTGTAGGTCTTTAAAAGTTTAACAGGGGGTTTCCGGTTGTAGGTCTTTAAAAGTTTAACAGGGGGTTTCCGGTTGTAGGTCTTTAAAAGTTTAACAGGGGGTTTCCGGTTGTAAGTCTTTAAAAGTTTAACAGGGGGTTTCCGGTTGTAGGTCTTTAAAAGTTTAACAGGGGGTTTCCGGTTGTAGGTCTTTAAAAGTTTAACAGGGGGTTTCCGGTGTAGTTTTAACTTACTAGAGATTCAAACATTGAACAATATAGCTACTTTAATTACAACAGATCTTTAAATGCATTACACATCTACAAAAACAACAAAATGAAACAAAATTAAAAAAGAAAAAGAAACTCATAGACTTACCCTACCTTCTCACGCACACTACCTTTCTGAACCAACGGGGCAGCTAACACAAAAACATTCCATAGAAAACACACATGCACACCCAAAACACTCACTCACTCACTCACAACCTGATCCACACAACGCAATCTAGCGCTTCACTTCTTTGGGGTGAAGTAGACATCCTTCGTGAGCATGGACGTCACACACGGAATCTGCTTCTTGCGGTTCATGAACTCCTTGCTGGCGTTGGATTCGAAGTCGTACGCCACTTTCCGTGACACGCGCGTCATCATGGAGAGAAGATCCATTCGCTTCCAGTTCTCTCGGAAAACTTCCCCAAGCGCTTGAACGAACCATGAGCCTCGTGTGGAGTTACGCCATGCAAAGTAACCTGTTGGGAATTAACGCAAAAACATTTTTTAAAAATGGTTCAAGTCAATGGATTCATTGTATTCGGATAAAAAAAAAACATCACCACAGACAAAATTTCTAACCACAGATGCAAACCATTAGATACTACATGTACAGTAGTACCTGCCATATCCGGTCACCCATTAGTCATTGCAAAGGTGACCGCAAATATCAGGTGGCCGTTCATTACAGGCCCCCTCCTCCTCCAAAAAACCCCCCAAAAACACGATCAAGTTTTCATGAAGAAAAGAAAGCGATCATCCACGAGCCGCCGATTCATTGTCTCTGTTAGTTTTGCTTTCGTTTATACATCTTAATTATTTGCGTGTTTAACTCGATCGTCCTGGCTAAGCTATTGTTTCGTATGTTTCTATGTGTGTTGTTTGGATTATTATGTATTTGAGTGTCAGATAAACAAGTGTTTCAAACTCACATCAGCTGTGATCGATCCGGAAGTGACTGCCGTAAATGTACATGTATGCGCATGTCTGTATTTACAGTTTGCGCATGCGTAAGTATTCATGTCGTCTGCTCGTGCTGTGCCGTCTGTGCACACAACACACACACACACACACGCACACACACACACACACACACACACACACACACACTCACACCACAGGCCCTCGCCCGCGAAAGTGACAAGTGGCCGTTAAGTGGCCGCTCCTGTCGAGTAAGAGGGGCACCTTAGGGCAAAAATCAGTGACCGTTGACCGCGTCAGACAGGTTAACGGCCATTAAGAGTCAATTATAGAAGGAAAACTCATTAGTCATGGGAAAGCTGGCCGCTCCGGGTAGGTTCACGCCCACGAAAGGGCCGGAAATGGAAGGGACTACTGTACAAGCAAAGTTAAAGAAATATTGTATGCCCGCCTGGGTTGCCCATCCCATTTTCTGACATGTAGTAACTGATCACCTTGAATAAAAACTACACGAATGTTGACTAAATCCTCCCAATATTATATTTACTAAATCCTCCCAAGATCATATCAATTTCTTGTTCTTGTTCCAACCATCATATTGACCAAGTCCTCCCAATATTGTATTGGGCGGGGATATAGCTCAGTTGGTAGCGCGCTGGATTTGTATTCAGTTGGCCGCTGTCAGCGCGAGTTCGATCCCAGGTTCGGCGGAAATTTATTTCACAGAGTCAACTTTGTGTGCAGACTCTCTTCGGTGTCCGAACCACCCCCCGTGTATACTACATTGGGTGTGCACGTTAAAGATCCCATGATTGACAAAAGGGTCTTTCCTGGCAAAATTGCTTAGGCACAGTTAATAATTGTCTACCATACCCGTGTGACTTGGAATAAGGCCGTGAAAGGTAAATATGCGCCGACATGGCTGCAATCTACTGGCCGTATAAAATTTCATCTCACACGGCATCACTGCAGAGCGCCTAGAACTGTACCCACGGAATATGCGCGATATAAGCGTCATTGATTGATTGATTGATTGTATTGACTCCTCACTGTCCAAACACCTTCATGTGCAAGAATGTGCACAATAAAGAACCCCAGGTCACAGCAAAAGTCTCAGGCCTTGGAAAACACAAATATCAAGTAGCAAATACCAAGGACCAAGTACCAAATATCAAGTAGCAAATACCAAGTAGCAAATACCAAGGACCAAGTACCAAATATCAAGTAGCAAATACCAAGGAGCAAATACCAAGGAGCAAATACCAAGGACCAAATATCAAGTACCAAATACCAAGTCCATGTACCGTTAATACCAAGGATAATAAGATATACCAAGTACCAAATACCAAGGACAAGAAGACATACCTGGAACAACGGAGTAGGCCATGAGAAAGTCAGCCTCGGTGGGAATTCTGCGAATCTCGACCTCCATGTCCTCCGGACCCATGCCCTTCGAATCGGTCACTTCCACCCCATCGTCCAGTTGGGTGCCCCGACACGCCTGACCACATAGAGAAGAACGACTTTGGTTGCGAAACAGCTTATTTACACGGAGATGCTTTAGACTGGGCAAGAAAATCACTTGTTCTGTTACCGTGCTGTAGAGAATAGAAAACAGAGCCCAGGCAGCTGGTGACTTGAATGCAGTAAACTGACTTAAGTATGTGTCTCTTGTTGATCTTTCAAACTTGCTTTATCCCGTACCCCCCCCCCCCCCCCCACCCTCCTCTCCATTCTTTAAAAATATACTCTCTGGCAGCAGACAGCTGAGTTGAACATTGTGTGTGCAGGGGAGGAAAGCAGAGGGGTGGTGGGCGGTAAGAGGGGAGACAGTCTATGATATTGAACAAAATAAAATGAAAATTCTGTGTTAATAAGAATCCATACACTGAACTGTGAACACAGAAAACAGCACTGATTTCAAACAATCCCTCAACCAAGTGACATAAAAATAGTTCATGATAAACAGCTATACACAGTATGAGCTTTCTTAGTGAATTGCAGGCAGCACAGGCCTCTTAGGCACTACATACAATCTTTTGGGTCCAAGAAGCACTAACTCACAAGTCTACGGTAAAGAACACCTGACCACTTCAGTGTATTTAAAACAGCATGCACTCACCTGGATGAAAAAGATCTTGGGTTTTCCTGCCAAAGTTCTGCAGCGGTGTCCTTTGAAGGGTGCAACAAGTCTGTCGACCTGAATCGGGCCGTCCTTTCCGTACACATAACCCTCTTCTCCGTGGGACAGGATGGCACACGCAAAACAATCCTCATCCGAGTGGTCTTCCCTGGCCACTGGTTTGAAAAAAAACAACCAAGCAATCATTAATAAAAATCAAGTATCTCCACTGGCCTTGAAAATAAGAATAATTAAAAACATAATGACACAAAAAGGATATTTAAACTACAAAGTTGATTCTGCTGAAATCTGCTTCCAGGCAGCTGACGACACACACTAAGCAAAGATTTTAGTGATCTGAAATAATGTTGCAGAAATAATAGCAGAATTCTGCACACCACAGAAAGAACATCAGTCTGCAGTTAACACCACATTTGCCTTGGAGAAGAAACAACAACCTGCTCTTCACTCCATAAATTTAAAAGAGGGAACAAATCTGCGCTACCATTCTCTCTCTTTCTACACAGGTTTAGCCAAACAAGATAACAAACCCAGATCAACAGCACTTAATTTCCACTTCACAGGTGATACTTACATGGGTGGGACTGAAAAATGTCATAAATCCTGAAGAATTTTAAGGAGGGGTCTGAGGGCCGCCCCCCCCCCCCCACCCCCCCCCCACCCCCCCCCCCCCCCCCAAAAAAAAAGAGAAAAAAAAAGGCCATAATCGAATCCGGATTTCCGGCATATACCGCAAGAATCCCACCCATATGCTTACTTTTATTCATCGATACTTCCATTTCTTTCATAGTGCAGTCGTGTTTGACAACGACATCGAAACCCATCTCCGTCAAGATCATGTACAGGGTCTCTGCGTCCTTGTCGGTCCCCGTCCTCTCCCCCATGTTGGTGGAGGAGTCAAACTTTTTGTTGTTAAAGATGATCGCCCGCCCCCGCTCGTTGTGGTTAAAGTCGTAGCACTCTGCGGTGAACTGTGACGCTGACATGGTGACCGGCACCCCACCCCCACTGCTGCCACCACTTCCTGTGCCTCCTGTAGCTCTGCATAAAAAAACCTTCTTTGAAATAAAATATTTTAAAGAAAGTAATTTAAAACAATAAAATGGAAAAAAGCGTATCATGATCATATATATATATGCGTCAGAGCGCTTTTACAAGATCTGAGAAACAAAGGGACGCTCGTCACACTATAAGAAAGAATGTCAAAACAGAAGCTGGAAAAATTGATTCAGATGATAGCAAGAAAAGAGAGAGACGGAGAGAGACAGTCAAACTGACAGATAGACAGAAAAAGTAAGACTTAGAGAAACACACTGTCAGACACACGGAAAAAGGGGAACAGAGGTGGAGAAAGTATTAGTTATAAAGGGAGAAGGGCAAAGAGAGCTGACAGATAAATGGGAGAAAAATATGGCCAGAGACGGACAGTGTGAGAGAAACTTGGAGATTGAAACTGTGACAGGTTCCGGTCACAAAACGATGGGTGACAAAGGTGGACAGAGAGTATAAAAGAGAACGTGGAAAAAAGGGGATCATAGAGATTGGCAAATAGAGAAGGAGAGAAATCCTGAGAGGACAGACCAACATCAAGAGACAGAATGGACAAAATGTTATTTTTAGCCACAGTCCTCTCACCCAGCTTGACCGCTTGCATCCGGTGCATCTCCTGTGCTGTTCACAGCGTTGTCGTTGGTTTCCATCTGGTCGTCTGAAAGCAGCCATAACATGGCACATCAGTATTCATTCACACAGGTGCCATTATGCATCAAACCTAGCTTCAATATACAAAGAATTTATTTACATGTGTACAGATGAGAAATATCAGTACAGTGATAATCACCTCCTTTTAAGACCGCAAAAGATCTGAGAAAATCTGGTCTTAAACAAATGTTTGAGTCTTAAAATTTGGGGCAAATTTACAGAGCTTATAAAAAGAAAATATTTGAGAGTAAGGACTTGAAAATATCAAGAGTGCATGGTACTTTATCCACATCAGATACGTATAGGTTACAACACGAGTGGTTTTTTATATGGCTTGTATTTCAGTCAAGACCCAGCGGATGAATATCATCGGGAGACACGAGCCTTTGGCGAGTGGCTCTCGATTGATATTCCCGCTGGGTCTTGACTGAAATACAAGCCATATAAAAAACCACGAGTGTTGTAATCTGTATATCCCATTCTACCATCAAACACAAAGTGTAGACTACTAGCGGCACTGTTGCGATCTGTGGAGTGTGAAACAGTGTTTTCAGCGAGACTTGGCCTTTTTGCAACCTTAAACTAAGTGACCGTCGCTGAAAAAATAAAACGAATGAGTGCATCTATAAGTACGCGGTAACACTACTTTCAGACCGTTTAAAAGCTTTAAGTAAAGGTTCATAAGTTGCAAGAAAGTAATGAAGTCGTATAGAAATCCATTTAGTTGAAGCGCACAATTCTTTTGCGTTTCAGGTCGGCGGAACGGGGAAACCGGTTTGGCCCCCATTTGGCTTACTCGACTCGATTCAGAATCGATTCCACGTTGTTTTTTTCGAACGCATTATTATACAATTAGTCTTATTGACAGAGAAGCAAATTTTAGGGAACACATATGTAGATTTAACCATTTGCTCCCTATTTGAAATGTATCTACATGTTTTGCGAGTGTGTTTGCATGAACCTAAACTGGTATGGGTGCGAGGAAAACAGGACCCAAGTCTGTCACCGCCGCTTGATTGCATTTTGAAAGAATATGACTGGATTACGGAAAAATACACACATGTTAAGTTCTTAGATACCTTCATCGCCAATGTGGACTTACTGCAGAGCCAGGCAAAAGAGTAGACTTGCTCGCAAAACACGTGAAACAGCTGATGATAGCGAAGCCCAACCGTGCCAGGTAAGGACGGTCTGACAGATTCTCAAAAGTCGTCTGCTAACGAAGCAAGGGGAGGGTACTCGTGTTTTTGTTTTGGTTCGCTAGCATCTGGTTATCTTGTAAGTTGAATGTTCGTTTTTTCCCACCTGCATTGCTTTCATAATGAAAGAAACGTTTGCTTATTGCATCTCATACATCAGATCAGTTCTGAGATTCATTTTTGCGTGCAACTGATATGGTTTTCTGAGCCGTGCAATACGATTTTGGAACTTCATACAAATGTGTCACATTGTTCGGCGCGAGGTCAAAGGTCGGGAGCAAAGTAGTTCTTCGCCCAAATCGGAATCTGCACTATCATATATTTTTTTGAGTCCATGATGTATTTATTGAGCTATAAAAATACAACATATATACCCATACTGAAGTAACAGAGACAAAGAAGGGAGGTCATGGGATATAACAAAATATCATGAGTGTAAAAACGAGGTGTCCCAAAATTATCATGATTTTGGTTCACTTATACTTACTGATCGCACAGTATGCTTTCTGTTGGGATTCTCATTGCCCTCTCTCTCTCTGTCTCTCTTTATTCTGGTCTGTCTAATTTTTTCTTCATTTTTTTTTATATTCTGTTTGCATTAAACTAAAGCCCCAGTTTAAATCTTTTCATGAAAAAGCAGTTTTAACCTTATGGAACACACTTGCAATAGCATTTAATAGCATTAAATGAAACAGTTCGTTTGAATTGCTATTTAGCTCGTGTAAACCACACACCAAATTTCGTGGTTTATCTAACCCCTGAGCCATCGTGAACCCGTGTGATCCACTTTCCTTTTTTCACAATTTGGTCATCAGTTTGTGATTTCAATGCGACTGGCTGTATCTGCAATAGCACGTTATTGTGTACCTCTGATTCTAAAACGCAACAAATGTCTGCGAGTCACACAAACTTATCGGCGGCGGTTGGCTTCAAAGAAAGCGAGCGCTATGCAGAAAAATCGTCTGCTTTGAGACACGACCTGCTTCCCGGCCACCTTTTTTAAAACATTAAAAACTTTGAATTGTACTGATCTTGTCTTGGTGAAAAAAGAAATCTTTTATGATTTGAAAATGTTTGTGTTACAAGCTGTCAATTTATTATTTAGATTTTAAAAGTTAATTCTAGCGCCAAAACTTTAATTGTCCGATCAGACAGTCCACTAAAATAAATTCTTTGAAAATGTCTCACCCTTGACGGAAAGCAGCCAGGATGTTCCCGTTCAGTGAGCAATCAAATGGAAGTATGTTTGTACTGTATGTAGAGGCTCGGGGAGATCAGTGATCAAAAACTGATGGTTTATGGGAGGCTGTGAGTGCCTTTAACTTTAAAGGCACAGTGCAGCTCACAGCCTTCGTTTTGCGTTTTTGTTGCAGCTGAGTGCATTTACAGTTCAAAAATCCTCCAATGGTAGTAAAACAAACCCAAAACTACCCAACGACGACATCTGTGAAGCTCGACAGTTTATTGTTCACGCGAGTGCATAAATTAACCTAGTTATTACGTGGTGTTTGGTCGGAGTTCGATTCAACTGAGTGATTCCGGCCTCCATTTTGTTTTACACAAACTCATGATGACGTCTGTCATAGTTTGCTAGTGACATGTCTTTTTGTACATGCTGCGGTGATCTACCTGATCTAAATTTAGATCCAAAAATAGGCCAAGACCAGCCGGGTCTGAGTACGAAATTAATTTGTAAAAAAATCGCAGTGCTTGACTCTTTGGGTGCAAGTCAATGAAACTTGGTAGTTCTTCTAACGGATAGCTGCCTGAGGTATGACTAAAAGCCCCAGGGGCTCCGTGCACCTGGATTTGACAAGTTCAGTACCTTTAAGCTTTTTTTAAATGTATTATTATTATTTATTTTGATTTGTACTTGTTTGCTTCTTAAGTGAATATTATATTTCAAGTACTTGTTTGAGGACCTTTATCCTTGCAAAATAAAGTCTTTTCGTTCGTTTACTCTCTCTTTTGTATGCAGATGTGCCCAGATTTTCATTCAACATACATTTTAACAAAACATTGCAAAGTACAGAACACTCACCCATGGCAAATGATTTCAGTGTCTCACTGCTCTCTCTCTCTCTCTCCCTGCCAGAAGCCTGCTTGAGTTTTTTCCGCTTGTTTTCTCAGTCACGGTTGACCTGAAACAGAGACAGCCCAACGTTCTGTTACACACCATGAAATAATCCCCACTGGACAGGACAGTGACCTGTCCCAGCATTTCAGCGTCACACAGAACTGGTCAGCTGAGGCTAATCCTAACCCCAGTCCTAAACAAGCACAGCGCTAATTGACTGACTACCCGCCCTCATCTTATGTCACTCTAACCATAGGGTAAAAGCTCTAGAACCAGGGAGGGCGTTGCTTTTCTACTTCTCTCATTCAGGCCGAGTGCACCCTTCAAAGGCTTATGTTAAAGAAGCAATCCCCTTTCCTACAAAAGTGAGAGAAAAAACTGAATAAAAAGACTTACACAAAAAATCTTTCTTTAAATCAGGTCTTCCAAAGGAGGGAGTCCAAAAATGGGGGTACATTTACACAGGTCATGTCCGAACAGAAAATCTGAGAAGACAGGGTCCTAAAAGGGGTATCCCACTGTAACTATTGCTTTCTGCATAATCACTATAATCAGGCCGATTGTCTTATCCACTAGACTATTGCGCTGCTTCTGAAAACTTGACAGTGACAGGTTATATAGCCTGCTGGTGCGAGTAAAAAAACAACACACAAAACACGACATAAGCATACATGCACAAATGTCAAGACTTGTGAGACCGAACACATACAAGTATGTTAATTTGTTATACCAGTAATCTTGAACTTTAAAGTGTTAAGTTCATAGCTCAGAATTCATTTTAAGCCTCCAAATTTGCAGAACCTGCACTTGTAAGCACAAAAAGTCATTTTAGATCCCTTTGGAGTCACGGAATGAACTGTACGAATGCTCGGAATGCATGCGTCAAAGAAGGAATTATCCTAAGCGCCGACAGGGGAGGCAACGAGAGTTTCCTTAGTGATGTCCCTTGGATGACAATGTAGTCATTCTCGGGTAATTTTCGTCGATCAAACAACCAAATAAATTAATTATGCTTAAGTTTGGAGCTCAATCCCTCAATTAATTTCACGACAAATGTTCTTTGGATTGATTACAGGGACATGTATTAAAAATAAGTAAAGAATGCCACTGGATTCTGAGCTATGAATTTAACACACTAAAAGTTCAAGATTAGGGGCAAACGGGGCATTAACTTGAATTAAGCCCCCCCTTTTTTGAAACTTTCAAAATTTGGGACTTCAAATGGGAACAGCCCAACTTTAATATCATGGGGCAATTAGACTCAGTGTATAAAGTAAACCTACATAAAATTGTGTGGAATATCTATCATTTTTTGCAGAATATGTTCAAAAAAGCAACGGAGCCTAATTCCCTTAAAGTTAAAATCCCTACCCCTCCAATTCTCAGAAAAATAGTACACCAGGATATTAATAATATTGGGAATCCACATATATGTAATGACAACATCATTCACTACCTCGTACGATAAGATTTAATTTAAACAAGAGAAAGAAACAAAGAAAATCGATATAGCCTATTTCTTTTCACCTTCAGATTTGTCTTCTGAACACTCGTTACACTGCACTGCAGAATGCTGTGGGTTCGTCGTTCCAACCAAACCTGTGACAGCCTGTCTATGTCACCCGTTTTGTACTAGTGTGAGGTCTTATTCGATTCATTCGGTCGTCATATGACTTACCTATATTCCGGGTAAAACGGTTGTCGGGTAGTCGGGTGGTATCGCTCGATGCCGTCAGCAGAAAATCCAAACAAACGAGGCCGTGACTCATTACAGGGCGCATTCTACTCCTCTACTCACACTACAGGAGTTACGTCCCTTGAAATTGTTCACAACGTTGTTGATAATGTGAACATTATTACCTCGCTAAATCTTAAGCTTTAAAAATTAGAATTTGCTGTGGTCATCCATAAAGAGTTTTTATTAGCTTTCCATAAACATTTTTGTGTTGAGTTCAGCTGAAGCTTTCTGTGACTAAGTTCCTTGTGAAAAGAAGTTAAAAATAGTTGTCGGAGGTATTTCCGGTGGAATGGGGGATTTCCTTTGTTTCGATTTGGACAAATCACGAGCCACATTTCAGGCTAAAACCCGTTTGTATCAACCCGACCGAGAAGCACACATTGACACAGTCAACACAGTTTAATTAATGGAGTATATATACATGTGACTCGCGTTACTCCTTCACTGAGCTTGTGACCAGTTCAGAGGAGAAATAAACTCGCTTAGGAGTGGACCCAAAAAATCATTGTGATGTTGTTATTGTTAAAAATATGATGTGTTTATGAACCAAAATAACCCGTGGAGAAAATAGCTGACAAGTTTTGATTTACTGCTATGGATGATGACTGCAGTAATCCTCCAACGGCATCAGATGGTGATTATCATGAGGATTGTCCTGTGACATGAGATTTATAAATTATATGTTGTTGTTTTTTAATCGTTAGGCCTAAAAAAAAATAGGTGTGGTTACGGTAACCCGACCTACCCTATTTTTAGGGGCCGACCCTATAACTTTTTATTACATTTGTCCAAAACAACCAAGAAAACGAATGCAGAAAACGCAATGAAAGCGAAAGCGCCCGAGTCGCACACTTATTTCCCTGTCAAGTAGGTTTAATTTGTACACATTAGAAATAAAAGTTAAAAAAAAAAAAAAGTGATTGCCTACCTTCCTACCCTATTTTTTTGTGGCTATGTTACCGTAACCACACCTATTTTTTTTTTTTTTTTTTCCTTAGCAGTATCATTCTTCCTTTGAATTTGATAACATTCTTGCACACAAACGTTTATAGAGATGAATTTGAAGATGTCTCTCCCCCCCCCCCCCCCCCTTTCCTCTCGATCCCATTGAAAAAGGAAGAGGTGAACGGCAGTCTTATCTACATTAAAAACAAACAAAACAAGCAAAACACACTAAAAGGAAAAATTACACTTAACTTCTCTTTAAAAGTATCAAAAATACATGTACCTTAAATATGCTCCAGTGTATCCAGAAAAAAATGTCAGTGAGTAATTTAATTCTTTGCTGTAGTGGTGGGTATACTTGTAAAACTAAGAATGAAAACGCTTTTGAGAAGTAGCAACAAGATCCTCATGCCTTATAATTAGAATCATCTGGATCTGGTATAGGTATGTTGCAGGAGCAAGTGTTGGCTATCTTCGCAACGTAAACTGGGAGAGCGCCTATCTTTTAAATATGTATGGATATGAAATGTTATTGGGAATTTAGGCATTGCAAAATTGCGGAGATCATATTTGTAACAGTTTCACAAATTGTTTCTAAGTTAATGCAGTTCATGTTATTTCAATATTTGTGTTAATTGTGCTGTTTCAGAGAAAGACTTTCCGATGTCCATGTCATCTGTCAGGGATGCCATGAAGACAGTGATGTGAGTGAAGAGTCATAGATAAGAAGCATTTGAAATGCATCTGAACTTCCTGTCATAAAAAAACTAGGAGGATGCGTTTGAGTGCAGATCTTTGTGAAGGTTTATTGTAAAAACCAATGTTATGACTGGAAAGGCCGTTCATTCCTGTACTTTGTTCAGAAAACAGATTGATTTTACATGAGGTAGTGCCTATACAGCAGAACAGACGACACGAACACCCCCGAAAATGAAATTAACAAAAGCAAGGTTCCTGAGTTAAAATCGACTCAAAAAAATCAGAACAGCTTAAACTGAAATTTGTTTGTATGCCATTGAAAAGAACACGTCCTTTATTAGGAGGTGTCCTCTCATGGCAGTGGCCTCATTTTACTGGTTCCACTGTATCATTGCAGGAAACCATTTGCATCAAGGCAAGCAAACCAGGAGCCAGTTGTCTGGGATGACTCGGATGATTACAGCACTGGCAATGGTCCTCGAGGCATCGCACTTGTCGTCATCAACGAGACTTTTCGAGGTCATAAGGGACGCACAGGAAGTGAACTTGATGCCCAAAACCTCTGTCGAACATTTTCCTTGCTTGGCTTTGAAGTGCGACTTGTCAAAGACTGTACGCTCAACGAGTTCAAGCAGATGCTAGAGCAAGGTAAGGTTATAGCTACTGTGAAAATTAAGTTAACTGCCTCTTTTTTTCAGTATGTAGAAATGGTGGGTCGGTGTTGGATGACATTTTAGGTGCCTGTTAAGAGAGAAAAAGTGTGGAGAGGAGGACATTTTGTTGTTGGTTTGTTTTTTCTTCTTCTTCATGGTGGGGATCACGTTTACGAGTGAACGTGTCCCTGCATATGTGTGTGTGTGTGTGTGTGGGTGTGGGTGTGTGTGTGTGTGGGTGGGTGTGTGTGAGTGTGTGTGGGTGCATTTGTTTTTGTGTGTAGGTGTATGTGTGTGTGTAAAAATATGTGTATCTGTCTGTCTTTATGTTTCTCTGTATCCATACCTGTGCCTTTCTGTCAGAATCTCAGCAGTTGTGACCAGGTACAGTATATGTCTGCATGATAGAGCGATTAAAGAGAATGTTTGAAAGGTCATAATGCATCAACTTAACATTTCAGTCGCCAAAGAAGATCACTCCAGTGCAGGCTGTTTCGTTCTCGCCATATCCAGCCATGGTGACGAACTGCTACAGGACCGGAAGTCAGCATTGCTCAACAGGAAAGTGCGAGAAGATGTGGTTTTCTGCACAGATTTTTACATGTCCACACGAGAGCTTGTTCTTTACTTCTCCGACACTAACTGTCCAACACTTAAAGGAAAACCACGCCTCTTTTTTTTGCAGGTAAATTGGTGATGAAATATTGAATGAAAGTTGAGGGGTGTTTGAAAGGTGCTGCAAGATGCTACTTTGAATTCTGTTGATTATTGTAGAAATAATTGAGGACCTTACGATTCGGGTACACAACATCCTTCTCCTTAACCTAACTCCCACTAAGTTTTTACATTTCCACCCTAGTCCTATGGCTGTATATATATATATATATATATATATATATATATATATATATATATATATATGTAATGCTAAAGTAAGCCTGTAAGATATTGCATGTATGTATTTATATTTGCTTCTATATCATCTCTGTCTAATGTGTGATGCATAGATATAATGTGTCAGGTGTTTTCGTTTTTGTGTTGCTTGGTCGTTGTTGTTTTTTAATTGTTATTGTTGTTTAGCTAAAGCCTGTGATTCTGTTTGATGTTGATTGCTTTGTTTTTAATTGTGTACATGTTATTTAGTTGTTTACTCTGTGAAATGAACTACACATGTATACATTTCTCACTTGAGATAATACAGTTGTCTGTGTCTCTGTCTATGTCTAGGCGTGTCGAGGGGGCAGTCTAGACGAAGGTCAAGAGGTGAAGGTCATTATGTCACCACAAAGTCAGGCTGGACAGGATGAGGTGGATGCGCCTGAGCTGCCTGAAGTGGTTGTCTCCCCTGCCCCATGTTTCAAAGACTTCCTCATCATGTGTGCAACACCACCCGGTTTGTGACTTGGACATTTCTGTTTTTGGTATTTCTGCTGTGAAAGTTAGTTTTTTGTGTACTATCCAGATGGGCGCAATGGTCTAGTGAATAAGCAGCCGGCCTTCTAAGTGGAAGGTCGATGGTTCGAAGCCAGGTCACGTCTGGTGGGAAAAGGGTGGAGATCTTTCCGATCTCCCAGGTCAACTGATGTAAAAGCTGTGGAAGTTTCAGCCCATGATGATAAGTAATGTTTAACTCCCTCAGGGTAAAACCATTAGGGGCATGTTCCCGGGTTTGACCCCGACTTTAGATGTGGAAAAAAAAGAGACAGAAAAATGAAAAGGGCCATTGCAAGGGAGGGATGGTTGTCGCGCTCTAGCTCCCGGTCAACGAGGCACGCGAGCCAGAGATGGTTTCAAGTAGCGTCATGGAGTTATTTTGAAGATCCAGCTGGATCATTATGTGTCAGTGCTGGCAGTCAGCGCTACCGTTGTGGGTCTCTTTTCACTTTGAAACGCCCATGTACTATCCCAGACTGATTGATGCCTTTTGAAATAAAGCGGCAGCATTTAGATATTACAAGGTTGAACAGACTAAAAGTGTTGACAGTTTGATCATTACTGGCAACAGTGCAAGTAATCATTTCAAAGCACTACATTTCTTGTACTGCATGTAGCTAACGAAATTGTCAGTATTTTCCTATCTGTTCTTGTTAATAGGAGACAGTAGGTTCTTCTTTGGAGACCTCAAGTCTCAAATATTCCCGGGTAACATTTGTATGTACTTATTCACATCATCATTGTGTTTGTTTCAGGTTACTACGCATTTCGACGACCAACAGACGGGTCATGGTTTGTCCAAGCGCTGTGCTCGGTGCTGGAAAATTGCGATGGCTCCCGTGATGTTCTGCAGATGCTGACACGTGTGATAAACATCGTTGCACAAGAATACGAGTCTTGCGTCCCTCTGAATCCCGACAACGACAAGAAGAAACAGACCCCCTGCATCTACAGCATGCTGACGAAAGATGTGTACTGGAAAGTGACGCAACAGCCTGGAAAAATTCTCAGCTGGCAGTGACGTTAGTAAGAGCGAGACGTGTCACAGATGACGTACAGTGGAACCCCTTTAAAGACCTCCACAAATCTGAGAAAATATCAATAAATAATAATGGAACATTTATATAGCGCTTCTCCACAGCTCGAAGCGCTTAACAAGTTCAATACAATTCTGGTCTTAAAAAGGAGGGAGTGTTTAAATGGAGGTAATTTACAGAGACTATGAACAGAACATCTGAGAAAGGAGGGTCTTAAAAAGGAGGATGTTTTAAATTTGGGGATCTTAAAGGAAAGGATCCACTGTGAGAGCGAGATGTGTCACACAAGAGAGCGAGATGTGTCACACAAGAGAGCGAGATGTGTCACACAAGAGAGCGAGATGTGTCACACAAGAGAGCGAGATGTGTCACACAAGAGAGCGAGATGTGTCACACAAGAGAGTGAGATGTGTCACACAAGAGAGCGAGATGTGTCACACAAGAGAGCGAGATGTGTCACAGAAGAGGTACTGTTTAGGGGTGTTGCAACAAACACTTCCCTTAAAGGTCCTTGTCTACATTTTTATACCGAAATCGCCATTTGACCATTAAAATGCAGAGTCTATTATCTACAATTATCAACAATACACCCCCTTTCGATCAGGAAAGACGAAGCCAGTATAGCCGTTTGAAAATTCATTGTAGTATTCCAGCGTAGTACTCATAGTAGGATATCCTTATTTGGAAAATGCCAAGCGCAAAACTCCCCTCAAATCCCGTGCATTTCGTGCATTTAAAAAAAGCGTGGACAGCGCTCCAGTGTCAAACTGTTGCTGCACTTGTTTGGGTGTGGCTATAAGCATAGTGATATGAATTTGATTGGTCAGTATTTTTAGGCAAAGCACATGTTCTCAGCAAACCATGGCGATCTTGTAGTTAAGATCGCCATGCAGCAAACAGAAAACAAAATATTGGAAGCGTGAGTCACGCTACCCAAAAATAAAATCTTTTTTTACATTATTTTTTTTTTCTATAACTTTTTTCCCCATGGTTCATTCATCATCTGACAACTTTTTAGCGAAATCTAACCATAAGATTATTGAAAAAAAGCAAAAATGTAGACGACCACCTTTAATGTCATGGTGACAGAAAGTGGGAAGTCAACATGGGTTCTCCACTCAAATCTTTGGCCTTCTCACAGGATATATCTCATCAGACATGCAACATCACACTGTAAGAAACCAAAGCATTTTTGTGACTTTCAGTATGAAGGGGCACTTCAGCAGCATTAATTCAGAGATTGCCAAATTTTTTCTTTTATTTCTCCCTGATGAACACTCAATAATGGGTACCAGTGCACAAAACAATTAGCCGCTGAAATTGCTCCAGAAAACTTACCTATTTCAGCTATCCTAACATTAACAAATGTCAAACTTTTGTTTCACAAAGGAATTATTTTAGTCATCATTGAAGATGAAGTCACAATAAGAAGTCAGACGCAAGTCAACTACAAACAAGTGCTGACCTTAAAACTGAGTGTAAGAGATCTAAGTGCGGACAGAAGGGCAAACAAACAAACAGACAGAGTAAAATCTATACACCCCCCCACCCAAATATACAGGGGTGTAAAAAGGGGATAGCCATGTAAGAGTCAGAGATGGTATGACTTGCTGCTAACTGATAGAAACATGCATCAAAACAGCTTCTTGAGCAATTACATCCCGCCGGTTGTGAAAATTTTCAAGAAATAATGTGATCACTTTTAAAGCAGCTGTGATTTTACTTAAATGCTCAGGTGAACTTTTGTTCACAAATATAGCCTACCCCTTGTATAAAAGAAACACATGAATTTGGCATTTAGAAGTAAATCATGTGTCAGTTTTGCCTTTATTCTTTTTTTCTCCCCATTGACTTTTTTGTCTGTTTTTAATGCAATCTTTTTTTAAAAATTTGTATGTATTAATATAGTTATTAATTTATTGCCCAGAGACATTTTCTGTTTGAACAAAGTGTGCATATGAATGTATACAGTGCAGTGTAATTAAGTCCTGTTTTGTCTGTGCATACCTTTATTCATGGTACAGTATATGTGATTCACTGCCATGGACTAGCAGTTGAAAATCATAGTTCAAACCGTTGTTGTTCTGTAACATACAAGTACTATTCATAGTGCTGTTCTATTTGAAAGACATGTTCCTTTTCTATGCACAAAACCACATATTGCATTATGCGTCTTTTTTTACCTTTGAATGTTGTAACATGTAGCTGATAACCGCTTTTAAGGCTTAAAACAAGCACACAGGAGAAAAGGAGAGAAGAGCATGAACAATAGAAGGGAAAAACAAAAATATACAAAGTATGGAGAAATGGGGAATTGATTTGTACAGAAAGTGTTGAAGGAGACAACTTTATTAAAAAAGAACTCCCAAATTCTGGATAATCAGGTATTAGAAAGGAGGGAATCTTGAAATTGGGAGTTAATTTACAGAATTTGTGAACAGGAAGTCTGAGAAAACAGGGTCTTAATAGTCTCACTGTATAACTATTTTAGTCATTGTTCTGTACATCCCCAGTTATTTCATTACCGTACTTTCATTTCATTGTGTATGTTCGCGTGAATATCGTTTCTTTTTGCGTGATTGTGGTAGAAAGTCAGCCCGTCGTCAGTCTAGTTTTTACGTCATTTATAAACGTCACTGTTCAGTCGTCACATATTCGTTACGCCCTCAACGGCTTCATTGTTCTGTTGTGTTTCCACAGTTTTTGTAAGTATTTATCCAGTGATTTTGATCCTTATTTTCGTGTAGTTACCACAGTTGTTGTAAGCATTTAGTCATTGAATGTTGAACCTTATTTACGTGTATATTTCTTTTATCGATGCTCGTGATCGTTTTGCTTGCGTGACAGTGACTTACCGTTGTCCTCTGTTTTCTTTTCAGTTTCACCATATCATCACTCTGTATCAAGTTATCAACTGTAAAAGCATCATTAATAAAGTTCGAGTTTCACTGTGATTTGTAGCGGAGTGTTTTTTGGTGACACTATCTGTTCGGAGACAGAATAGTCATGCTTCAGTTTGTTTGTGATAGCTAGTGTAGTGATAAGTGATATTGCACACTAGCAAACTTCTTTTTCCAGTCATCTACGCAGCTGACTTCTGACTTCAGATTCTTTTGATTTTGAAGTATTTTCATTTGCATTTTCTTGTCATTTTGTCAGATTATCATGATTTGTTTGCGTTGATCTTTTGATTTTCAAGTATTTTTATTCGCAGTTTCTTGCCACTTTGTCAGATTATCATGAATTGTTTTCTGTTGACGTTTTGTTAAGTTTGAAAACAGTTGTAACTTGTTGGTGCCATGTTTATTTGATGGTGCAGTTTTTATGGTATTCACTTGCAACAAAACTATATGTTGGTTTAGGGTAACCCGACCGACCCTATTTTTCCCGCCGACCCTAAAAAAAAATTGTCATTTCTAAAACAAATCCCCAAAGACCAACCTCTGGCACATTTTGCGAATCGTACCGAGACAAAAAATAAAATAAAACAAGAGGCGAAGCCATCAAGGCTCACGTAAGAAATCGACAAACAGTAACACAAACTCAATCACTCCGTCACACAGACACACACACACACACACACACACACACACACACACACACACACACACACACACACACACACACACACACACACACACACAGAAAGAGCATAGGTGAAACTGTGCAAGAAAGCGAGACACTAGATCTAGATCTGTCTGTCTGCATGTTACATGTAGCCTACTTACAAGGACACGACTGCCAACTAGTCTCGGCGCGCTCAAAATAATAATGACCGAGACTGTCAGTACTTCCTTCGCGTGACGTCTAACCCTCTTACGTCATAATGTGACGTCAATGTAATGTGACGTCTTCAAATGTTAGAGTTTCTACCACAGACATACACACGCACAGACGCACGCACGCACGCACGCACAGACAGACAAAGTTACGATCGCATAGGCTACACTTACGTGAGCCAAAAATAAGAAAAAAGTCGACCTACCAACCCTATTTTTTTGGTCATGTTACCCTAAACCAACATATAGTTTTGTTTGACCTAAAGAGAAGATTTTAGCTTGTCCAGCATTTCTTTTTGTAGCTTCCTCCCTTCCTAAACAGTTTTTTTCTTGCAATATTTTGCTGCATGTTGAATAAATCTATACCTCTTTTTTCACGTTTGATGTGACTTTTTAATGCTTTTACACAACATTCGTAAAAACCCTCTCTGGGCAGGTTTCACGGTAATCAGACTCTTTGATGTGTGTAAACTTTGCCTTCAAATTACTTGCTTACTGTGTTGATTTTCATCATTTTTTCTGCTTGGCATGAGTAAGTATGGTATTTGCAATACAAAAAAATAAATAAAAGCTAAAATGTTTGTGTTTGAGCAATTATTTGAGCGCGTTTTTCGAAGCGAACGTGTGAATCCTGACAGACACCATTTCCTTCTGTCACATGACCCCATCTCAAAGTGTGATTCAAGCAGACACGAAATATCACACAAAACATATGATAATGGGGTTATTAATTCAATTAATACACAAGGTTAGTCTCTGACTAGATAAAATAGGGAAAAAATATCAAATGGGAGCATAAAACCGTTTCTGGAAAAATTTTCAATCGCCACCGAAAGTGTCTGTCAGTAAAAAAAAACACGTGCTTTGTTTGCAAAGCAAAGCCTAATTTTACACATCGCGTGCTTTTGTCTGTTATTCTTGCTTGTGAACATCATTTTATTGATGTTCTTCACTGGAAAGCAGGTGTATCATCAACAGTATCACAAAATCGCAAAGAATGAACATTTTTGTTGTGATCCGACCGGTGTCTGTAGACGGAATCACACGTTCGGCAAACTTCGTTTTTAACGGAAATAACCGAGCCTTTCATCGGAAACGACGTTTCAACCGCTTCATATCGTCTGCAGGAAGAAAAAGAGGAATGCGATACCCAGTAAGTAAAACATTTAATCGTTTTTAGTGCCTTTTGATCAAGTTTTGTTGCGTCTGTCAGCAACGTTCGGCAACCCAACGTTCGGCACAGCGACGCGCGCATACGGATTTGCAGCATTTGCATTCGGAAAGTGAGGGATTTGTGAGTTCGTTTGCATAATTTCAATCGCTAGTAGGTTTTCCCTTCGTCTCCCATTGTTGTGTTTGCATGTTATTGGCATTTCATTGTGTAAATTGAAAGTTTGTGAGTAACAGTAGTACAATCTGTCGAACGTTGGCGACGCTGACAGACGCAAATATCGAACGTTGCCTTCAATGACAGAAGGGCTTGGCGATCATACTTTCGATTCGTAGGAACACAATATGGAGACAGCAATGTGCGCTCGTTACCACAACGGTCATGAACCGGTGTAACACGAAATTTTTACTCCACGAAAAATTGACTCCGGAGTAAACTTCCAGTAAAAATCTTGTACGAAAAAAGAACTCCACAAGGAACTAAATTTTTACTCCCCAAATATTTACTCCCAGTAAACATCTCGTACGAGAAACTTAGGGTCTACTCCTTCGTTTTTAATTCGCGCAATATCCCATTTACGTGCAATCCCGTTTTGCCGCCGTCCCATTTTGGCGACATTTCACAAGCCAAGCGTCATCTTACTATCGCATCCCATTTTGGCGCAATCCCGTTTCGCCGCTATCCCATTTTTTTATTTTTTATTTTTTATTTTTACATTTAGTCAAGTTTTGACTAAAATAATGTTTTAACGTAGAGGGGGAATCGAGACGAGGGTCGTGGTGTATGTGTGTGTGTCTGTCTGTGCGTGTGTATGTGTGTGTGTGTAGAGCGATTCAGACCAAACTACTGGACCGATCTTTATGACATTTGACATGAGAGTTCCTGGGAATGATATCCCCGGATATTTTTTTTTATTTTTTTCGATAAATACCTTTGATGACGTCATATCCGGCTTTTTGTAAAAGTTGAGGCGGCAGTGTCACACCCTCATTTTTCAATCAAATTGATTGAAATTTTGGCCAAGCAATCTCTGACGAAGGTCGGACTTCGGTATTGCATTTCAATTTGGTGGCTTAAAAATTAATTGATAACTTTGGTCATTGAAAACCTGAAAATTGTAAAAAAAAAAATTTGTTTTTAAAACGATACAAATTTACATTCATCTTATTCTTCATCATTTTCTGATTCCAAAAACATATAAATATGTTATATTCGGATTAAAAACAAGCTCTGAAAATTAAAAATATAAAAATTATTATTAAAACAAAATTTCCGAAATCGATTTAAAAACAATTTCATCTTATTCCTTGTGGGTTCCTGATTCCAAAAACATATAGATGTGATATGTTTGGATTAAAAACACGCTCAGAAAGTTAAAAAGAATAGAGATAGAAAAGCGTGCTATCGATCCTTCTCAGCGCAACTACTACCCCGCTCTTCTTGTCAATGTCACTGCCTTTGCATCGAGCGGTGAACTGACGATGCTACGAGTATACGCTGTTGCTGTAAAAATGCAGTGAGTTCAGTTTCATTCTGTTAGTTCGACAGCTTGACTAAATGTTGTACATGAACAAAGTATGCAAACCAGATGATCCAGCGACGTCCTTCCCAATTTATGTCCAATGGACGTCTACCCACAACACGCCACTGGATGCCGCGTGGTCAGCCAACCATGTGGTGCCAGTCGTGAAAACCAGGTTCTTTGTCCCACAAAGAGACATTCAAGTTGGGGACTTTGTGACCGCTGACTTTGTCAGCATGGATGGAAAGGTGGAGAGATACAGGGCGGTGATCATCCCCAAGTCAACCCATTTCCCCGATGGGCCAGATCGAGAGGAGATCTGTGTGAAGTGTTTGCGCGCAAAAGACAATGAGAGATACTATGTCTTTCCTAATGTTAATGACATTTCATGCTTGCCAATGGCTCAGATAAAAAAAATCCCACCAACCAACCATGAACAACAGGGGGGATTACTTTTTTTGACATGTGATCAAGTCTCATTTGAGCGTTCACAGTGTTACCTGAGAATAGCACACCCCCTTGAATTGGGAACAAAGAAAAAGCGTTGTATATATGCATTTTTGAATGCTTTTCTAAAGTCATAAGTTCATTATTTGTGATTTTTTTTTTTTATGGATTGTTTTGCTGAATACATGCAGTTAAGAAATTGACCCCGTTTTCAAATTTAGGGGGTAGGGTTGCCCTATAGCCCACGTATGTCTGTGTGACTGTGTCAAATATCAATCTACTCTGCGTACAAAATGTATATATGTTTGTTTTTCGATTTTAGAATGATTTCTTAAGCTGGCTATAACTTCTGAGGTCTACAGGAAACGATAAAGATAAAAAATGTACAAAATATAAGTAGCGTCCTTTATCTTACCATTGTTCTGATCAATGCTGTCCCTTTATTTGCAAGTTAACCATTTTTCTTAATGTGTTCAAGGAGTATGTTAAAAATTATTATCAATGGTTGCTTTAAACTGCACCTTTGGGCAGTTATTATGCACTAAAGTTGTAAAAGCATGTTTTGGGGGTTTTAGGATATAGCGTCTTGGAACGCCAATCATCTTGGAAATACGAATGTTCATATAATTTTTTTTACTGTTTTGGATAGATAAAAAGTTGAACTCTTGGTGCAAACTGTTTTTTGGTCCCTGTTTGACTATTTATTATTTTGGAATATTGTGTGTGAGGGGGAAACTGCAATCCTCAATATCATGAAACGTGCCTCTGGCTCTTTATGTATGTGTGTGGGTGTTTATTGGCGTGTGTGTGTGTGTGTGTGTGTGTGTACGCATGCATGTGCGTGTGTTGTGTGGTGTTCGTTGTGTGAGTGTGCAAATGTGTTTGTGAATGTGTGTGCATTAATGGCCACAATCAGGTTAAAAGTTTGATTACTTTCCAAGACTGCAGCCACACATTGTCGCAGTCAGAGACCGTATATATCTTTTCGTTTCTCCTTTCTATATTTTTCTCCACTACACCACCTCCCGCAAAGGTTTTAAAGTTAAAAGTATGTGAACTTTTTTTGTGCCTTTCGCTGTGCTGAAAAAAGACGCTTGTGATGGGTAAACATGTTATTACCTCCCTTTACTGGCCCAGCCATAAGATTACAAAAACGATTTTCTTCTTTGTACATTTAGTCAAGTTTTGACTAAATGTTTTAACATAGAGGAGGAATCGAGACGAGGGTCGTGGTGTATGTCTGTGTCTGTGTCTGTGTCTGTGCGTGTGTGTGTGTAGAGCGATTCAGAGTAAACTACTGGACCGATCTTTATGAAATTTTACATGAGAGTTCCTGGGTATGATATCCCCAGACGTTTTTTTCATTTTTTCCGTAAATGTCTTTTATGACGTCATATCCGGCTTTTTGTAAAAGTTGAAGCGGCACTGTCACACCCTCAATTTTCAATCAAATTGATTGAAATTTTGGCCAAGCAATCTTCGACGAAGGCCGGACTTCGGTATTGCATTTCAGCATGGGGGCTTACAAATTAATTAATGACTTTGGTCAAATCTTAAAATTGTAATTGAAATTATTTTTTTATAAAACGATCCAAAATTACTATTATTCAATTCTTCATCATGTTCTGATTCCAAAAACATATAAATATGTTATATTCGGATTAAAAACAAGCTCTGAAAATTAAAAATATAAAAATTATGATTAAAATCAAATTTCCGAAATCGTTTTAAAAATTATTTCATCTTATTCCTTGTCGGTTCCTGATTCCAAAAACATATAGATATGATATGTTTGGATTAAAAACACGCTCAGAAAGTTAAAACGAAGAGAGGTACAGTAAAGCGTGCTATGAAGCACAGCGCAACCGCTACCCCGCCAAACAGGCTCGTCACTTTCACTGCCTTTTGCACAAGCGGCGGACTACGTTCAGTTTCATTCTGTGAGTTCCACAGCTTGACTAAATGTAGTAATTTCGCCTTACGCGACTTGTTTCTTGCTGAGATGGATTTATTTTCAAATTTTGTTGTTAAATCCAACATTTCTTTTTTCGTTCTCAATTTCTTCTTGTCGTTTCCGTTGTTTTCATACTCGTCTTGAGCTTTGGCATAACGACTTGTTTCTTTGGAAATTGAACTTGATGCACGTGTAGTGACATCATCAGCATTATTGTAGTGGATGATTTGGTGAACAAGTATGTAAGAAGTAATAATAAACAAACAAAGCGTCACTTGTTTTCGGGAATTTCTCGAAGATTGTAGTTAATTGATCAGTGCATGATTATTTGTTTGCGTATTGGGCAATACACTGAGGATGATAATAGCTCAGTTGGTAGCGCGCTGGATTTGTATTCAGTTGGCCGCTGTCAGCGTGAGTTCGATCCCAGGTTCGGCGGAAATTTATTTCACAGAGTCAACTTTGTGTGCAGACTCTCTTCGGTGTCCGAACCTCCCCCCGTGTACACTACATTGGGTGTGCACGTTAAAGATCCCACGATTGACAAAAGGGTCTTTCCTGGCAAAATTGCTTAGGCACAGTTAATAATTGTCTACCTATTGTCCTATACCCGTGTGACTTGGAATAATAGGCCGTGAAAGGTAAATATGCGCCGAAATGCATGGCTGCAATCTACTGGCCGTATAAAATTTCATCTCACACCGCATCACTGCAATCTACTGGCCGTATAAAATTTCATCTCACACCGCATCACTGCAGAGCGCCTAGAACTGTACCCACGGAATATGCGCGATATAAGACTCATTGATTGATTGATTGATAATCAGATCTATATATTTATTTAAATTTTTTTTTAATTCTAGGGCGTTCTTGTTACTGCATCGTTTTGTATCTGATGGTCGTCGGCCTCCAATCCACGATGTCAATCGACAAGTTTCAAATGGAAGCCTGTCAATGTTATTGTCATTCTGACATTCAATCTGACCGGGGGGACGGTCTCTTTCCTGCTTTCGTGCGCTTGCAAACCGAGACCGAATTGGTGCTGTTCTGTGCACACACTACTTTAAGTTCACATACCTGCAAGCGTCAAGTCCCAAGAGGGGTGATTCCGCGTTCCTATCTTATTACTCTTCTCCTGCTTTTTTCCTTCACATATAAGTATTTTTCCTTCTTTTCTTGTCTCTGGACAGCAAACTTACAATAATTTTATTTCCTGTGTTATTCCAGGATTGATAACCGGCAATCTGACCAATCAAAGAATCTGTTACATTCTTAACCCGTCTTGATTGAATTATACACACATTAATTTTGTTATTGTTTCCGCTGCTTTGTGTTGTACGGGTTTTGACCATGAGTCACTACAGTATTTTGTTGGCGAATTTGTTCGTTTTATTCCTCCAGTCAACTATTGTCACAAGACTATTATTACCACAGCTGGGGATGTAGCTCAGTGGTAGAGCGTTCGCTTTGCATGTGAAAGGCCCCGGGTTCAATCCCCGGCATCTCCATGTTTTTATGGTTTGTTTTCTCTTTGTTTTTCCCCCCTTGGATGGTTTAGATCTGCTGTGTTTCTTTTAATCGATTGCTTCTGTATTTGTGAGAGATGTTGTGGTTGTATCTCCATTTTTACATTAACATAGAGGGGGAATCGAGAGGGTTGTGGTGTATATGTGTGTGTGTGTCTGTCTGTCTGTCTGTCTGTCTGTCTGTCTGTGTGTGTATGTGTAGAGCGATTCAGAATAAACTACTGGACCGATCTTTATGAAATTTGACAGGAGAGTTCCTGGGTATGATATCCCCAGACGTTTTTTTCATTTTTTGGATAAATGTCTTTGATGACGTCATATCCGGCGTTTTGTAAAAGTTGAGGCAGCACTGTCACACTCTCATTTTTCAATAAAATTGATTGAAATTTGGGCCAAGCAATTAATCAATGACTTTGGTCATTAAAAATTTGAAAATTGTAATTGAATTATTTTTTTTAAACGATCCAAAATTACGTTCATCTTATTCTTTATCATTTTCTGATTCCAGAAACATATAAATATGTTATATTTGGATTTAAAACAAGCTCTGAAAATTAAAAATATAAAAATTATGATCAAAATTAAATTTCCGAAATCGATTTAAAAACAATTTCATATTATTCCTTGTCGGTTCCTGATTCCAAAAACATATAGATATGATATGTTTGGATTAAAAACACGCTCAGAAAGTTAAAAAAAAGCGTGCTATTGAGGTCTAACGAATGACGTATCACAACGTGCGCGGTCGTCCTTGGCGGTCAAGAAAGCCGCGGGCGCCGCCGCGATCATTGCGCAGACGACACTTTTAGACCGCCAATATTTTTTGTGCGCATCATGTGCTCCACATAAATCGGCCGGAAACGAAGCAATTGGGAAACCTGGATCCCGCTCAGCGCGACCATTACCGCACTATTCTGGCTTGTCGATTTTACTGCCTTTGCCACGATCGGTGGACTGACGAAACTATGAGTATGCAGTCTTGGTGAAAAAATGCAGTGCGTTCAGTTTTATTCTGTGAGTTCGACAGCTTGACTAAATGTAGTAATTTCGCCTTACGCGACTTGTTTTTCTTGCTGAGATGGATTTATTTTCAAATTTTGTTGTTGAATCGAAAATTTATTTTTTCTTTCACAATTTCAGATGACAATCGATAAGTTTCAAATGGAAGCCTGTCAAGGTTATTGTCATTCAATCTGACGACGGTCTCTTTCCTGCTTTTCGGCGTTTTGTATGTGTCGTTATAACTTCTAGGTTAATATTATGTTGTTTATGTATGTCTGTTTTGTCCTAATGTTGTGAAAATAGGTACGCCTTATAGTTGTCACTTACTTCAGAAAGATGTCTTTATAATGAATTGTCAGAATGTATACCAAATGAGTGTGGTCAATTATGTATCTATATATCCGTAGATGCCTTTCATTTGTTTCATGGATTATTATTCTATAGACTTGTTTGAGTGGTAAATGTTGAAGGATGAAAGAAAAGATATTGTGAGTGGACGGATGCATGTTATTCATTAAAAGCCCCACAATGATGTGCTTGGCAAAAAAACAAAACAAAACAAAAAAAGTTCACATACCTGCAAGGGTCAAGTCCAAAGAGGTGATTCCGCGTTCCTATCTTATCACTCTGCTCCTGCTTTTTTCCTTCACATATCAGCATTTTTCCTTCCCTTTTTTGTCTCTGGAAGCAAACTAACAATCATTTTATTTCCTGTGTTATTCGAGGATTGATAACCGGTAATCTGACCAATCAAAGAATCTGTTACATTCTTAACCCGTCTTGATTGAATTACACATTTGTTTTTGTTTCCGCTGCTTTTCGGGTTTTGACCATGAGTCACTATTTGTTGGCGAATTTCTTCGTTTTGTTCCGCCAGTCAAATATGGTCACAAGCGATTCGTTACGACATCTGGGGATGTAGCTCAGTGGTAGAGCGTTTGCTTCGCATGTGAAAGGCCCCGGGTTCAATCCCCGGCATCTCCATTTTTTTCTTGCAGAGATGGATTTATTTTCAAATTTTGTTGTTAAATCCAACATTTCTTTTTTCGTTCTCAATTTCTTCTTGTCGTTTCCGTTGTTTTCCGATTCGTCCTGAGCTTTGGCATAACGACTTGTTTCTTTGGAAATTGAACTTGATGCACGTGTAGTGACATCATCAGCATTATCGTAGTGGATGATTTGGTGAACAAGTATGTAAGAAGTAATAATAAACAAACAAAGCGTCACTTGTTTTCGGGAATTTCTCGAAGATTGTAGTTAATCGATCAGTGCATGATTATTTTTTTGCGTATTGCGCAATACACTGAGGATGATAATCAGATCTATATATTTATTTGTAATTTTTTTTATTCTAGGGCGTTCTTGTTACTGCATCGTTTTGTATCTGATGGTCGTCGGCCTCCAATCCACGATGTCAATCGACAAGTTTCAAATGGAAGCCTGTCAATGTTATTGTCATTCAATCTGACCGGACGGTATCTTTCCTGCTTTCATGCGTTTGCAAACAGACCGAGTTGGTTCTATTCTGTGCACACACTACTTTAAGTTCACATACCTGCAAGGGTCAAGTCCCAAGAGGGGTGATTCCGCGTTCCTGTCTTATTACTCTTCTCCTGCTTTTTTCCTTCACATATAAGTATTTTTCCTTCTTTTTACATTTAGTCAAGTTTTGACTAAATGTTTTAACATAGAGGGGGAATCGAGACGAGGGTCGTGGTGTATGTGTGTGTGTGTGTGTATGTGTGTGTGTGTGTGTGTGTCTGTCTGTCTGTCTGTCTGTCTGTGCGTGTGTGTGTGTGTAGAGCGATTCAGACCAAACTACTGGACTGATCTTTATGAAATTTGACATGAGAGTTCCTGGGAAAGATATCCCCGGATTTGTTTTTCATTTTTTCGATAAATACTTTAGATGACCTCATATCCGGCTTTTTGTAAAAGTTGAGGCGGCACTGTCATACCTTCATTTTTTTAATCAAATTGATTGACATTTTTGTAAAGCAATCTTCGACGAAGGCCGGAATTCGGTATTGCATTTCAGCTTGGTGGCTTAAAAATTAATTAATGACTTTGGTGATTAAAAATCTGAAAATTGTAATAAAATGTTTTTATATAAAACGATCCAAATTTACGTTCATCTTATTCTACATAATTTCCTGATTCCAAAAACATATAAATATGTTATATTTGGATTAAAAACAAGCTCTCAAAATTAAAAATATAAAAATTATGATCAAAATTAAATTTCCCAAATCGATTTAAGGGGTTACTTGTGTGTTCAAATCGCGTGAAAGAAACATTGCACATTTTGTGCACAGGTTCCTTTAAGCAATATGGACACATCTGTGCAAAGAAAAAAGGGGGTCGACGTATTAACTTTTTTTTTAGAATTTTTTTACTGGGGGTTGTCAAGTACGATTTTGCGAAAAACACTGCGATTTTTAACATGATCCCAACTGACATATTTAGCTCTACAAATAATAAATGAGACATTAGTTTGTGTATATAAATGAATGGAGAGTATAACTTTATCATAAAACGGTACTTATCAACGTGCATTTTCAGAAAATGATCGAGGTTTATCGAGGGCGTACACATAAAATTATCACTCCTTTAGTAGTAAAAACGTATTTAAAAAAAATTCGCGTGAAAGAAACATTACACATTTTGTGCACAGGTTCCTCTAAGCAACATGGACACATCTGTGCAAAGAAAAAAGGGGGTCGACGTATTCATTTTTTTTTTAGAATTTTTTTACCGGGGGTTGTCAAGTACGATTTTGCGAAAAACACTGCGATTCTTAAGGGGTTACTTGTGTGTTCAAATCGCGTGAAAGAAACATTACACATTTTGTGCACAGGTTCCTCTAAGCAATATGGACACATCTGTGCAAAGAAAAAAAGAGGTTGACGTATTAACTTTTTTTTTAGAATTTTTTTACTGGGGGTTGTCAAGTACGATTTTGCGAAAAACACTGCGATTTTTAACATGATCCCAACTGACATATTTAGCTCTACAAATAATAAATGAGACATTAGTTTGTGTATATAAATGAATGGAGAGTATAACTTTATCATAAAACGGTACTTATCAACGTGCATTTTCAGAAAATGATCGAGGTTTATCGAGGGCGTACACATAAAATTATCACTCCTTTAGTAGTAAAAACGTATTTAAAAAAAATTCGCGTGAAAGAAACATTACACATTTTGTGCACAGGTTCCTCTAAGCAATATGGACACATCTGTGCAAAGAAAAAAGGTGGTCGACGTATTAATTTTTTTGTAGAATTTTTTTACCGGGGGTTGTCAAGTACGATTCTGCGAAAAACACTGCGATTCTTAAGGGGTTACTTGTGTGTTCAAATCGCGTGAAAGAAACATTACACATTTTGTGCACAGGTTCCTCTAAGCAATATGGACACATCTGTGCAAAGAAAAAAAGAGGTTGACGTATGAACTTTTTTTTTAGAATTTTTTTACTGGGGGTTGTCAAGTACGATTTTGCGAAAAACACTGCGATTCTTAACATGATCCCAACTGACATATTTAGCTCTACAAATGATAAATGAAACATTAGTTTGTGTATATAAATGAATGGAGAGTATAACTTTATCATAAAACGGTACTTATCAACGTGCATTTTCAGAAAATGATCGAGGTTTCTCGAGGGTGTACACATTAAATTATAACTCCTTTAGTAGTAAAAACGTATTTAAAAAAAATTCGCTCGACAGAAACATAACTAAAACGCTGAAATCCACCTAACAATGAAAAATAGAAAAGAAAACACTTTTCTATAACGCAAGTCATGATTTACAGCTCAAAGCGATTTACAATTCCAACAAGAAAATTGGTTGATTAAAGTGTTATTTAGTATAAATATAATTTAAACTCTCTTTTTACTGTGCCTGTGGCTGGTGGGTACCACCAGTCACAACCCCTCGGTCTGCATGCTTTTATGGTGCATTTGTGTCTTAAATTGTGAGCTGATGTCAGGCATGTTTGACTGACCAGCAGTGGGCCGCTCACTTGGCTTTTTACCTGCGCCCGCGTCGCAGCAGCGCTCTTCACAAGCTCTTAGAATGGAATCCAGCGGAGATCCTTTTCGGTTCGACAAATGGTCTGCGCAGCTCCCCAGCACGGTGGCGGAGGAACTTTCTAAAGAGGGCTTTGACAGCAAACTAGCCCTCCTTCACGCCACCAAGGAGGACATTAATTCGCTCAAACTCAAACGCGGCCACCTTGTCGCTAAAATCAACATGGCCGAAGCAATGTTTTCATAAAAGCAGCGGTATTGTACGGGCACATGTTGAATTTGGGTTACATGTGTTGCAGAGTATTTGAAAATCCGTAGGCATAAAAACATGCAAAGCAGAGTGATAGGTCCCTGTTGTGAATATAGTCAAGTGGATAAATTGATTACTTATGTTTCACACAAGTTTTGCTGTTACAGCAGTCACTCTCATGAACGGCCGTTTGCGCAGCGTTCCATTGTTGTGGCAGCAGCCCTTGGTTGGTACGGGAACGGGACAAAGAACGGTTGTGTGGACTTTTGACACCGACAAACTGAAGAATGAACAGATCTATGAGGTAACCGTCTCAATGGTCCAGGCTCAGGAAACAAATAGTATATATGGCCTGGGGCGATTGTAGCTTCCCTTCTTCGTGTCCAGCTCTCTCTCTCTCTCTCTCTCTCTCTCTCTCTCTCTCTCTCTTTGCGAATATGATTTTGAAGCGCATTACATAAAGTCGGTATCTGATATCTAAAGTCCTGATATTTTGGATGCGGAGGAATTTTTCCTGGTGATGATCTGAGGTAACGGAATTGTTCATGCATTCTGAGGGAATTTGACAGGTATCGGGGTGTGTGTGTGTGGGGGGGGGCTTTTGGTGTGGGGTAAATGATTAAAACGCTTGCACCCTAACTATGAAAGCAGCCACACGCATACTCACAGAGGCACGCATGTTTGTGTGACGGTTTGCACGAATGACCATTGAAAATTAGTTTTAATAAAAACAAGCGACATTTCCTTTGAGCACACAGGTGCTCAGCCAATGTGTATTGAAACTTTTTCAATTATCCCAAAATGTCATAACGTTTGGCAATATAATTATTTAACAACAACAAAAAGACTACCGGATTCCGTACATAAAAAAGTCAGGGGCTGTAACAACAATTCGCGGCATTCTAATGGATGGCTGGCTTTGGATCTAGGTCACTTTAGTGGGAATATCGGTCAACTTCGAAACCTGAGGACCAGCCACTTCCGGTTCCCCTTTCAGAGTAATGAGATTGCTGGGGCCGTAGAATTTTTCATCCAGTTTTGTCCTTTTTTTTCTCCAAAATTGATATTAGTCGGAAGAAACAAGCACACGTGTGACACGTGTGGTGGGGGTATTTCCCGGCGAGTTTTCAGTGTTGTTGTTATTGCGAAGCGAAGCGGCTTCCCAGGGCGGAAGGCAGTCAGTTTGTGCATCAAACAGTGTTGTTGTGATGGATGGATGAGTGAGTGATGAGGGTGAATGAGTTAGTTAAACTGTGACTGAATATCTATTGATTGATTGATATTAAAGTGAACATTAGGGGGGGGGGGGGGGGTCGAAATGCACCATTGTGCACTCGCCTTGATGTAAGGAACACTACTGCAGTCTCCAACAGCTTCAAAGTGGGTTAGACAGGCTCTTGATAAAGACTGAGGCAAAATGTGCCAAATCACACATTGTCTTGAAAGAAGGAAAAATCTTCATTTGTCACCTTTCTGCACTTTTTTGACTTTGAGTGCATAGCCACAATGGTCACAGACAAGATGCATCAACCAGATTTGAAAAAGACCCCAAACTGAACTTGTTATGACTATTTGTAACCCCTCTCACCTTTTTGACTTGGCCGTACCCAAGCAAAAAGGCAAAAAAAATCATAACTAATTCCATGTTGACTTTTTGGTGGGGTGGACCTATTGTTCCAGACTCGCCTTGATTAGAGCAACACTAGTGCAGTGTCCAACAGCTTTAAAAATTTGTTTTGACCTCTTGACAATGTACATGTCAACAATCCCTGACTATCCCTGACTGTTGTATAGTAAGAAAAAAATCTTCATTTTTCCCCTTTCTCCACCTTTTTGAGTGTCAGTGCATAGCCACAATGGTCACAGAAAAGATGCAGCAAACAGATTTGAAAAAGACCCAAAAGTGAACTTGTTATGACTATTTCTAACCTTTCCTACCTTGTTCACTTGGCCGTACCCAAGCCAAAAGTCTAAAAAAAATCATAACTAATTCCATGTTCACTTTTTGGTGGGGTGGACCTATTGTTCCAGACTCGCCTTGATTAGAGCAACACTAGTGCAGTGTTCAACAGCTTTTAAAATTTGTTTTGACCTCTTGACAATGTACATGTAAACATGTAACCCTAATCCCTGACTGTTGTGCAGTGAGAAAAAATCTTCATTTCTCCCTTTTCTCCACTTATTTGTGTGTCAGTGCATAGCCACAATGGTCACAGAAAAGATGCATCAAACAGATTTGAAAAAGACCCAAAACTGAATTTGTTATGAATATTTCTAATCTTTTTTGGACTTAGAAAAAAACAACACCCAAAATCTTCCTTTTTCCCTTCTTCAAAATTTGTCCCAAAAAAACCAACACCCAAAATCTTCATTTTCCCCCTTCTTCACTTTTTTGACTGTCAGTGCATAGCCAGAATGGTCACAGAAAAGATGCAGCAAACAGATTTGAAAAAGACCCCAAACTGAACTTGTTATGACTATTCACCTTTTTGACTTGGCCGTACCCAAGCAAAAAGGCAAAAAAAAATCATAACTAATTCCATGTTGACTTTTTGGTGGGGTGAACCTATTGTTCCAGACTCGCCTTGATTAGAGCAACACTAGTGCAGTGTCCAACAGCTTTTAAAATTTGTTTTGACCTCTTGACAATGTACATGTCAACAATCCCTGACTATCCCTGACTTGTGTAGTAAGAAAAAATCTTCATTTTTCCCCTTTCTCCACTTTCTCTTTCATGAGGAAGGGATAATCACACATAGTACGCCAGTGAGGTTAGAATGGTGAGGTGGGGTCTGAGGCTGGTAAGGGATTTGGGGGTAGGACCGACGAGAGGGCACGGATTCGGCGGTTCGCCGTGTTGAGTCAACTTCATATAGATCTGTGTGCGATCAACAGCCCCAGCCGATCTGGATCTGTTCAAGTCAAAAGTAAAGTCAAGGATACGAAGAAGTTTACCGAAAAACATCGATCCCAAGGACTCATGTTGTAACTTTTCAAAGCAGTTACATTCAATCAAAGCTCTATCCACATTAAACCGAACGGGAATCGTCGAAGATCCACGCAACTTCACTGCAATGTCGAAAACGAACTCATAATGTCACCGCAGATCTATAGTTGGTTTTGGTTTTGTGTCGCAGCAAAGAAACGAAGCAAATCTCCGGCTTTTAGACTATTTCACACTAAAAAAAACGTTCATTTAGCGGGTTATTAAAATATATTGCTTTGAGGTTGCAAGGCAATGGCATCGCTGAGATGTACTCCTTCGAACACACGACACAGGTTAGAAATTGACTTCATTTGGGCGCTTTTTACGGCCAAAACAGAGTGAGCTTTTTGACGGGTTTATGGAAAAATCACTTCGGGGGCAGGTCTAAAATCCTGTGTACAGTGCCAAATCATACATCATTCAAAAGAGCAAAGTATGTTCTTTATTCTAACATATGGGCTAGGGTAAGTCATAGATATAAATAGACAGTGTCTGTCTATTATATCTGTAGGCAAGTGTATTCCATTCCTTCGATAGTCTCGTCATCTACACTTGCGTGAACAATGCAATTTTGAGTCTGTTTTGCATAAAAGACCTGCGAGATTTGTAGAAGTCAAAACAACAACTTACAGTCCAGCCTCTCAACTTTCGTTCCATGCAATTTGTTTGTCTGTGCGTATAGACTGAGGGGTGCCCCGAAATGATTTGTAATCACAACATTCACAGACTTCAAATACGCCATTGAAAACTCGTCCACGTGCGTTTTAGATATACTTGGGACTAAAACTGTCGTACCTACCAAAGGCCGCTTCGCGTAAGAAAATGACTACCAGAGTCGCAAGGCTCGGGATTTTTTTTACAAGAAATTTATATTTCGTTGTTCTAGTCCGAATGAATATGAAGATATGGCGAGTTGAAAACGCCGATTCTTTCGCCAGAAACACGTCTGTTTCCACACCGGAAAGAAGGAATGGACTGAGCTACTAGAAGCACGGCGCCGTGCGTACAATCGATCGAATGATGTTATTCACACAATACCACTTGGCGATCTCTAAAAAATCATTTAAAAACGAACTAGTTGACATGTAATGAAACTATTTACTGAAATCAAGAAGTATCTTAGTTCTAGCCGTGCATATGACACACCCTTTCGCGAAAGCACACTGAACCGTGCGTATACGCATTCGCACCCGCAAACCACCAACCCAGGCGGTTTATCCAGATCCAGATCCAGATCCAGATCCAAGGGAAGTAACTCAGTGAGTATAAACATGAGCAAGAACCGCAACCCGAACACACTCGTAACACCTTAAAAACAATTTCATGTTATTCCTTGTCGGTTCCTGATTCCAAAAACATATAGATATGATATGTTTGGATTAAAAACACGCTCAGAAAGTTAAAACGAAGAGAGGTACAGAAAAGCGTGCTATGCAGCACAGCGAAACCACCACCGCGCTGAACAGGCTCGTCAGTTTCACTCCGTTTTGCACAAGCGGCGGACTACGGTCATTGTGAAAAAATGCAGTGCGTTCAGTTTCATTCTGTGAGTTCCACAGCTTGACTAAATGTAGTAATTTCGCCTTACGCGACTTGTTTATTTGCTACGTGGTTTTTTTTCTTTTCTCTTCTAAACAATAGTTCAGCCTGTCTCCAAAATTAAAGGCACAGTGCAGCTCACAGCCTTCGTTTTGCGTTTTTGTTGCAGCTGAGTGCATTTACAGTTCAAAAATCCTCCTATGGTAGTAAAACAAACCCAAAACTACCCAACGACGACATCTGTGAAGCTCGACAGTTTCTTGTTCACGCGAGTGCATAAATTAACCTAGTTATTACGTGGTGTTTGGTCGGAGTTCGATTCAATTGAGTGATTCCGGCCTCCAATTTGTTTTACACAAACTCATGATGACGTCTGACATAGTTTGCTTAGTGACGTGTCTTTTTGTGCATGATGTGGTGATCTACCTGATCTAAATTTAGATCCAAAAATAGGTCAAGACCAGCCGGGTCCGAGTACGAAATTAATTCGTACAAAAATCGCAGTTCTTGACTCTTTGGGTGCAAGTCAATGAAACTTGGTAGTTCTTCTAACGGATAGCTGCCTGAGATATGACTAAAAGCCCCAGGGGCTCCGTGCACCTGGATTTGACAAGTTCAGTACCTTTAAGGTATAGGCCAGGAGACAGTCACTCTGCTTAATACATGCAAGGATATTGCAATGACGGTTTTTTTCTCCTGATTTCTTGGTGATAGTTCAGCCTGTTTGGAATGTTGGTTTTTTTCCAGGTCAGGCAACATGTATCATACCCCCCCCCCCCCCCCCGAAGTCGGCGTATGGCTGCTTAAATGGCGGGGTAATAAATGGGCATACATGTAAAAACATCACTCTTGCAAAAGACAATAGTGTATTTGGGAGTTTCAGCCCATTGACAAAGAAGAAGAAGTATTGGAGGTATTTGCTGAAGAACAAATGTTAAAAGGCAAAGTAACATTCATATGATTGTTCAGTGCTTGCAGTGTCTATGGATTCTGCATCCGCCAGCAATGGTGCCAGCGCACAGACACACACAACCTTGAAAATGCACACACGCATATTCACAACTACACTCGTGCGTGCACACACACTTACACACACACACACACACACACACACACACACACACACACACACACTTTTAAGCCCTCGTCAGTCATGTTTTACTTCCTCGACCTGGTAGGATATATACACTCAGGGCCGGAATTAAAGTTGTATTTCAACTGGGAGTGGGGTTTCAAAAACTGTCTCCTGTCACTCAGGTGTGAAAGGCAATCTGCCTGTGAGGAGACAGGTAATCTGCTATTCTATCCCCGTGCATTTACAGGTAGACTAGAAGACTGAACCAACAGGTGCATGCATACCTGCGTGCGGCTAGGGAGATAGAGAGAAAGACATGAGGCGTGGAGTTGCGTGGAGGTTCTTTTACGTCCTTTTTTGTCCCCTTTCTCTTCTCGCGTCTCGTTCGCAACATCCGTCTTTTTCACAGGCAAATGTTATTGCGCAAGTTTCATTGAGAGTGGTTTAAGTGCTCACGAGAAGAAAAAACACCTCTCTCCCTAGAACTACAGTGGAACCTCCCTTTTAGCCCCCCCCCCCCCCCCTCCAATTTAAGACTCCCTCCCTGTTTAGACCCTCCTTTCTCGTGTAATCTGTTCATAGCCTCTGGAAGTCCACATTGGTGATTCTGCATCGTGCCCCTGTGGCACATCTCCAATGACAGTGGAACACTTCCAGCAGGACTGTCCAACACACCAAAACTTGCGAGCAGAGACCTGGCCTGCTGACACACCGATGAGGGACAAACTCTATGGACCCATGGAGAGCCTACGGCGTGAACAGCCTTCATCAGGGCCTCCGGAGTTGCTGTCTGAGCGAACGACGAAGGAGAAGAAGACTCCCTCCAATTTTAAGACCTGAGTTTAGAAGGTCAGTCGTAAAATGGGGGTTCCACTGTACTCATGAGAGAGCGAAGGAGTACTTGGTGTCTTTCTGTTGTCTAGTACATAGACCATTAGGCTATTTGGTCTATGTCTAGTATCAGTGCTGAGCCCCCTCCTTGAGTGTCACTATCTATAAGGCGATGCCATAAAGAACTTGGGCAAATGCAAGTAATGCGTACATGTCACGGTCATTTGTCTAAGTGGACATTTTGCATTATTGCTGGAAGAGAGGGGGGGGGGGGGGGGGGGGCTTGTGGCATGATTTTTTTTTTACCTCCGTTTTTACAGCTGTTAAACACATCTCTCTCTCTCTCTCTCTCTCTCTCTCTCTCTCTCTCTCTCTCTGCACCAGTGTCCATGTGTGTGGGTGCGCCTGCTTGTGAGTTCCAGTGCTGCTTGCGTGTGCGTGTGCGTGCGTGCGTGCGTGTGTGTGTGTGTGTCGGATCCATGTGTGTCTGTGTACTTTTTATACACTTGTGTCTTTTGTTTACAAATTCTTTCGAGCGCCTGTGTCATTTTTTCTCCCAAAAACCCTTGATCTAGATTGCGAGTGCGAAATTGCAGAAAGTACTATTCTCTACCTCAGTGTATCTTCGTCCATCTTCTCAATATCTGCGCTGCTTGGGTGGTTACGTTCGTTTCATTTACCGTTGGCACATCATGTCTTGAATCTAGTGGCAATGATCGGGCGGAACAGGCAGTTTTGCTACATGTCAGTAGAGGTCTTTATTCAAATGGTTGGGAGATTTTTGAATAGAAACTAATAGGTACGTAAGCCTATAGTGTGGCTTATTTATTACGTGTAGCCGTAAACAGTGGACCGACCCCCCCCCCCCCTCCCCCTTTTTGTTTGTTTGTAAGACCTTCAACAATCTGAGAAAATCCTGATCAGGTCTAAAAAAGGAAGTTGTCTGATAGTTGATGCAAGTGAATTATTGACAGATAATCTGAGAAAGCAAAGTATTAAAAGGATGGGGGGGGGGGGGGGGGGGTTTACGTAGAAAGAGGCTGTTGGAAGCTAGTAAAAACAAGTGTTTATATGTATTCACACTTTTGCGAACAAAGTCAGCAAAAGTGTTTGGCAATGATGGTTGGGCCATGCTTTAGTGTTTAATGCAATGCAGAAAAAAAACTATTTAAAAACCTTCTCGGTTCTCAGAGTTCATAAGATTTAACTGTGTTGCCGTTCAGGGAGTCGTATGTGGTTTGTGTGTGTGTGTGTGTTTGTGTGTGTGTGTGTGTGTATGTGCGCGAGTGTGTTTGGTGTTTTTTGTGTGCGTGCACGCGTGTGTGTGTGTTTGTGTGTGTGTGCGTGCGCGCGCGCGTATGTGTGTTTGTATCTTTTGGTCTGTCTTTCTTTGTGTGAGGCGTGCGTGCGTCTGTCTGACCAGCGAGTCTCAAACGATTTGTGTGTGTGTGTGTGTGTGTGTGTGTGTGTGTGTTTGTGTGTGTGTGTGTGTGCCTGGTGCGTGTATGTGTGTGTGTGTTTGTGTGTGTGTGTGTGTGTGTGTGTTTGTGTGTGTTTGTGTGTGCGTGTGTGTTTGTTTGTGTGTTTGTGTGTGTGTGTGGTTTTTTTTCAGACACCTGTGAATGTGTCGTTTATTCCGGCCCAGGAGCAGAACTGCAAAGTGTCTACAAATAGATAGATCGCTCAGGCCCCATGACATCTCTCCCCCCAGCTATAATGCAAAATGTCTGGTTAGACAAATGACATGCATTCATTTGCATTTGGCCGCGTCCTTTGTGGCACATCCTTATGCAGAGAGCTATAGTAAAGTTTCATGAAGTATGTATAGCTGCAGTGTACGACCGTGACCGTGTACCAGCGAGTGTCGTAATTCGGTGCTGCAAGGCCAAGGCTGTATTGAGTGTGCAACTTGTGTCACGTGCAAGACAGACAAACAGACAGACAGACAGACATACAGACAGACAGACTGACACACACACTCACACACACACACACACATAAACACACACATAAACACAGAGCAGAACGGTCAAATTTTAGAAAGTGCACCTCATGTGCCAAGACAGACAGACACACAGACAGACCGGCAGACAGACAGACACACACACACAGACAGACCGGCAGACAGACAAACAGACGACTGAAAGGCCAAGCCTTCTCATAGTCAGTTTAGAGAGTGTACATTGTGTGGACACGCGCAGGCACTGAAAAGTAAGTCGGACAGACTTACATACCTTGTCACAGACTGAGCTTCAAGGCATGTTGCAAGGTTAAGTACTCTCCCCTGACACACCTCCTTTATCGGGTCCGCTATTGCACATATCATGGTCAACATTTTACCGCCCTGTTGTTGGGACTTGAAGGTATTAGATGATGATCTGATACATTAGGAAGCTCCCAATCTTGTACATTAATGTTGGGAGTCTTACGGTTTAAAAGTATCATCTTTCTTGTGTAGGTGGCGCTTCTTGACAGCTTTTTTTTTCCAACACCCAAGAGAGGCAGCGCCCTGAAGCGCATTCGCTCACTTTGATTTAATTAATGACCATACTTGTGGTGAGTTTTCGAGCAAATCATGCTGTGAGCGTCTAGATAAAGGTCCAGTGGATTCCCCAGATTATTCAGATTTGTCAAATTCGCCAGAAACTCCCCCCAAAACGATAAGATCAACAGTATCTCTTTAACTTCGTCACTGACACACCCATCAATCTATGAATTGATTCAGAAAATGATATTCTGCATAGAAAGCAGCCAGGCTGTTATTTTGTATGTGTGTGTTTCAATGGAAGAATGCTGTTATTTTGTATGTGTGTGTTTCAATGGAAGAATGCTGTTATTCCATAGAAAACCTTGGCAGATATGGGTGTGCTGGCAGACGGTGCTGTGTCGCTTAACAAACGGGGAAAAAGATTAGCTCTAAATCACCGTAGTATCGTGACAGTGACATTCACACACACACACACACACACACACACACACACACCACACACACAGTCGCGCGCACATCAGCAAAACCTTGAACATTAGTGCTTTATTAAGCGGCGACCACTGTACTGATTTCAGATCGGCCCCTCACTTTTTTGCATCCATGACCTCACGCTGTCAATCCACACAGCGACTGTGACTGTGACATTCCAACGGCTTCGGTTCCCCACTATCCTACGATTACACGCTTGGTTGACCGGGGTTCAACTGTCACCCCCAAACACCAGCGGGCCGTAACCAGCACTTATCTCGTCTGCTAGTTTTACCTGGTGTGATGTCCTGGGTAAACCTTAACACCTGTCTGTTCCAGGTATTTGGGGCTGGTGTGTGTCAATTGAAAAGCTGCGTGAAACCTGTTGGAAATAAATTCAGTTGCAACATTTAAATCCGGCTTCTAAAATTGCTGACGCATCTAGGCTATTCCCTCCCATAACTAATAATCTTAAAACCAGGAATAAAACGACAAGAAAAAAAAGGGAGAGAAAGAAGAAAGAAAAGCCAACGCCGCAATAATCAAAACCGTAGAAAACCATCCAGAAGTATACAAAGAGAGAAATTAATAACAACGTCACCGAAATCAAAACCGCAGGAAACCACCCAGTACTAAACAATTAAAGAAAGTAACAACCACGCCGCCATAATCAAAACTGTAGGAAACCATCCAATAATAAACAATTAAAAAAAAGTAATATCCACAACGCCATACTCAAAACTGTAGGAAACCATCCAAAAATATACAAAGAAAGTAACACCCACGCCACAGAAATGAAAACCGTATAAAAGCATCAAGAAATAACTGCCACATCCCCAGGAAAACAATCAGCTTTCTTATCCCGTCAGCTGGAGTGCTCTCAGTCTGGCCAGGATGATGGTGAAGATCGTTGTGTTGCCACGGGCAACGATCAAGCAAACAGCGTGGCCCACAGCGAGAGACGCTGTTTGCCTTATCGAAACGGGTTCGGCCATCTGACCGGATACAATCATAAACCGACAGATATGACTGCCGGTTTTGGCCGTTTTCTGTGAAGGGTTTGTGTTGAAGTGTGATTTTTTTTAATGAGAGCAGAATCGTGTTATCTGGCTGGCGGCACCAACAGTTGTTACAGTGTTTTGTTCTTAGAACAGACAAGCAAGAGAGAGAGGGAGAAAGAGCATGTGAAAAGTGTACGGCATCTATCCCCACGCGTCTCATTGCGCGAGCGGTCGAACGTACAGCACAGGCAATCGACATTCCACTCCAAATTGCGTGATTATCTAACTTATTACCCGCTCCATCAAAAGTCGGGACAGCAGAACCACGGGCATTGGCTGATATATCACATGTGTAGTGTGGCGGCTATATAATAGTCAGTCACTGGAATTGCAAAACGTTGAAGGAAAAAAAGAAGAAAAATTCACAAGCATTTTTCGCTGATTATTTGGCTAGATGTGTGGCTAGAACTGCTGGAAGTGCAAAGCCAGACAGAAAAAGAAAAACATACCACAGTACTGTCATGTCACAGTGCGTGTTTGGCCATGGGCATGGGGACCGCCTATGAAAGCCTCTATGTAATCAAAACGTTCGCATCCTGCCGCAACCCCTGCCACCGCTTCATTCGCAAGGGGCTGGGTTCCCATTGTTTTGTTACGATCTAACAGCCCTGCCGAACCGCTGCCCGTAAACTTTTGTAGCTGTCACGCACCAACATAGCACAGGGGCCTGCCAGCAAGGTGAACCACTTTTCGTTGACAACGCTCCACGCCGCGCGATTTGCCGCAGCGGGACTACCAAACTGTCGTCTGCGTCGTCGCTTATTGGCGAATGAATGAAGCGTAGCCTTTTACCTTGAATGGTGTCCGCTCCTCAGCGAGTGTGTATTATTTATCCGCAATAGTGTACAGACACACAGGAAATGTGTCGCCGGGAAGAGAAATCGTCCAAATATTTTCTGTTCAGGCGAATGCGGGGAGTGTTTATGCAGCGAAACAAAAGCGGATATATACAACAAGAACCAGTGCTGCTTTGGTTTTGATAAGTGAAATCTGTGGGGTCAAAGAGGACGGGCAGGCGGGTCCTTTCTGTGTGTGTTTGCTTCGGTAACTGTGGCATCGATTTTCAGCACGTGTTCCTCTGACGAACATCCTTCAACGCCTGTTGAGTGGAGTTTGGAGAACATTAACTGGGAATAGCACCCGCAAACCGGCAACATGAGCAGGAACATGTGTGCCCGCTGTGCCAAACCCGTTTATTTTGGTGAGTTTGGCATTCTCAATCTTCCCCTCTTTTTCCCCATAAGTTTCTCTTTAGTCCTATTTTTCCCCTCAAGTCTTCCCTCTTTTTCCCCCTAATTTTCTCGCTTGCTTGCGTTGCGTGCACGGGATTTGACGACCTTAGCAGCACGACGAACAATTGTTGGACACCAACGCCTCTCCTTCACTTGATGATGACATTTTTTTGCAGAATATGACCACATTAGCAACACGACGGACAATTCCCATGTGCCAGTCTCTCTTTTCTCTCCTAAAAGACTTTCGCCTTGGTAGTGCAATTTTTGCCTTCCCAGCTGCTACCTCAGGGACGTTTTACTGGTCAGAATGCTATTGTGCAGAATCTCTTAATGTTCGGTTTTGATGACTGATAAAGTAACTGGGGTTTTCCCGTAATGCTTATTAGCCGTATGATTCGCATTCTTTGCGTAATTGCCATAAATAACAATGTACTCATCGTGTTATCGTAACTATGATATTTGCATCAGCATGCCGTGTTCATATTCATTCAGTTTTGCAGACACAGCGAGTCGTAGTTGGGAAATCGTACATATCTGATGACAGGAAGCCCACCCGATATTTGATAGAAGGAGGAACTGTGAACAGACAGCGACTCTAATCTGTACTATATATAGTCAGGCTTAAAATGTCAAACACCAACGCACCACTCCTCACAATATAATTTTATTATCGCCACTACCATTTATGTTCCATATCACTGCTCGCTGTGAGTGCAAACTCTCCGGTCTGTTTGATCAGTTATACTGGGTTTTGCTTTTCTCTATCGATTTCGTGTATTAATGAACTTTGCGTTACCTTGGTCCCTCCGTAACCCGGACCCTGTTGATCGCGATCGTGGGCTCCATGGGAATGTTTGCTTCTAGGATCGATCGATTTCACAAACTTTTACCGGACACGATTTTGTGTTTGCTGTAGTCTTTGCGTCCTCCGCAAAAATTCAGTTTATTTGCGAACTTTTTATTTCCCAACAACATCAGGACATGCCTGTTAGCAGCAGCTGCGTTTATTGGGAATGAATACTATGAATAAAATGGATGGTAATAATCAGCGTTCGTGTTAGATGAACTAGGCAAGAGAAAAATAAACTTTAATTATGGACCAGTCTCCAGTATGGCTGTGGTGGTCCAGGAATAATCATGCAGGGAGTTTGGTTAAAACACTGAAACGGAGAAAGCAGAAAGTGATGGGCGTATCAGTCGTGTTCGAAGAAGCAGGCGGTGAGAAATATTTGACACTAAACTGAGATGACGCAAATACAACAGGACAGGCTGAATGGCAGGTATGTGAGGAAGAGAGGGCGATAAAGAACACAGAACGAAAACGCACCAAGAA
>NC_090246.1:81967036-82056204 GCF_037325665.1 Littorina saxatilis
ATTCCGGAGGCCGGGACATGGACAGGGTCAGCGATCGCACCAGCCACTGATGTTCCAAACCGGTATACATTTTTTTTATAACTACGAACACTCAGCACTCCCAATCAATCAATCAATCATTATATTATACGGCCTGTAGGCTAGATAAGCATTTTACCTGCGGATATGGTTTTATCTGTAGTTTTGTTTTGTTTTTGGGTGTGTGTTTTTTAAATTATTATTAGTGTTCAGCGTTCCTTTCTGCGGCGTAGAAATCATTTATTTAGTTGCCCCAACCAGTCTACCATACCTAGTCTTAACACAGTAATTTCTTTGCATTTGATGGGTCAAACGAAAGATCAGCTAGTATAAAGTATGGATTGCCAATAATCGATGCACACACACACATACACACTCGCACACACACACACTGACGCGCACGAACGCACACACACACACGCACTTTTCTTTATTTGGTGTTTAACGTCGTTTTCAACCACGAAGGTTATATCGCGACGGGGAAAGGGGGGAGATGGGATAGAGCCACTTGTCAATTGTTTCTTGTTCACAAAAGCACTAATCAAAAATTTGCTCCAGGGGCTTGCAACCTAGTACAATGTATTACCTTACTGGGAGAATGCAAGTTTCCAGTACAAAGGACTTAACATTTCTTACATACTGCTTGACACACGCACGCTCACAAACACACACACGTAGCACACACACTCTCATCTCCCAAAATAGAGGTCATTTCCAGCACCGGTATAATAACGGGCATTTCCGGTTTATGCGATTCCTGAATGGACCATTCCGTGTTCCGTCACTGAAATGCATTGTAAATTTTCAAGCAGCGTCAAAGCAGGGAATGGACTCTTTTTATATCATATTTCAGTGAACCGGAAAGAGTAGTGCTATTGTTGTTTGGAGGAAGGTTAGCAAAGTTTCGTACATCTAGCAGAACTATATAAACTAAGTACGAATGTTTCACCGTGGCCGGTTTATCCATGATCGTAAATATGGCAACACAGGATGCAGGACAATTTCACTTTCACACTCGTACGTGATTGTCAGTGTAGAACTTCACAAAGTCGAACAGGAAACAATCTGGGTATATTTTTTAGTTTGTGTTTTATACATTACATTTTTCTTTGACGTTCAGGGACCAGAAAGCCGCCGGCTAAAACGGAAAAAAAGCGCAACTGACAATTCTGAGTACGACAGTGCACGCGCACTCAGTATTTTATCAAACGTAAAGGCTATATGCCCAAAAGAGGAACTGAAAAGACCATAAGCACAGTCAGGACTTAAAATTAGAATAAATGTTTGCAGTGCATAGAGTTGGCTTAAATGTAGAAGAGCTTGCATTTTTCCTTTACAATGTACATATTGGTTTAAACTGTTTTATTTAACGTTTGTGCATTATTTACAAAAAAACGCATATTGAGTAAACAACAACAAGCATAATGCTTATAGTGGTGTTCATATTCAATGTAAACAAAGTTTTAAATGAGGCAGATAAATGTTGACGCTCATGAGTACAAATGTATCGACTAAGAAAAAATGAGACTGGATCAACCAACCAACATTACGAGAAATGCTGTGTTACATATAATTATGCGCAGTTCCCTCGATGGCAAAATATAATATGCTGCTTTTATTACCAGTGACGAATGTAGAATATGTGTGCGTTTGTGTCACAGGTTTCATAAACTACTTGGGTAAACCCCGTGTGGACAATAACTGGGCAAAACAGTATAAGTAGGAAACTGCGCACACATACACACGCACAGTACTCACCGCTCGCGTGCACGGCACACACACACACACACACACACACACACACACACACACACACACACACACACACGTATACACACACACACACACACGTATACACACATACACACACACACTCACACGTATGCACACACACACACACACACACAAGCTTACACACACACACACGTACACACACACACACACACACACACACGTACACTGACACACACACACACACTGACAATCTTACACACACACACACACACAATCTACACACACACACACACACACACACACACACACACACACGTATACAGACAAACATCATGTATTCGCGCGCACACACAGACACAGTGACACACACACTAGCACATACACACACACGCACACACACACACACTAGCACATACATACACACACACACACACACACACACACACACACACACACACACACACACACACACACACACACACACACACACTGACACAGACCACAATAGATGACATCTTCACAGCAATGACAGACGCAACAGCTGGTTGCAAGATAGGATAAATGCGCTGACTGTCAGCGTGTTTTTGTGTGTGTATGCCCTGTTCTTGAATTGCATATTTATTTAGTTCTGCGCTTACCACTGCCTGTGTTTACTGCACAATTTTACTGCGCGCGGTACACACAAGGCACGTCGTAAAGGAGAGAAGCCGGATATGCTTAATCCGACCATGTTGATAAATACAAGTTAGGACGCTAAACGTATATATTTCAGGGGTGGGACTTTTCCGCGAATCCGCGGATTTCCGTGGACACAACTTACGAATTCCGCTGGAGTAATCTATTTTTCCGCGTCATACTATTGCCAGTATTGGATTATGGATACATGGTTCATTACGTAAATATGCACCATTACAATGCTATCATTGTTGTGTGAAAGTGTTTTGGTTTTTTTTTGTGTTTTTTTTTGTGTGTGTGTGTTTTTTTTTTTGGGGGGGAGTGAGGAGAATGTCTTTTTTTTTACCTGATCCAAATTAAACAAGTATAATTTTATTTTCAGAATGCACCAGATTGCACAGATTTTAATGTACCATTTAAAAAAAATCGCCCTAGAAAAAAGGTATTTCCTCTTTTTTCATCACAAGAGAGTCCCACCCCGGCCTGATATTTATAAGAGATGAAAAAATGTGTGCTGATCGAAATGGCCATACGAATTTCGTCAATTTTTGAAACTTTTCGGCTGTACTTGGCGTATCCCTCGACTCCCATGGTGACGAATTTCGGCAATTCTACGATAAGGAATGCATATTCAGTTTTTGGCGATTTGATATCAGTTTCGGCGTTTCATCGCAAAACCGTGGTATCCCAGGTGTCACTGTGTCAGTATTCAGCGTATTGAATATCCTTTACACAATATCCAACGTGTTTAGAGTTTCCTGCTTAGCAGCTTCGTTCTCAGGCCTCGCAAGGTCATGTACTAACTTGATACAAGTAAAGTTGAAATCTTAACGGATCACTGATTCTTCGTCCTCTGGAGTAACGACACCGTCTCAGCGAAGGCAATAATCTATCACGAGTCTGACCTTGTCACGACATATAGCTGACGCATAGTGAGTTCTGTCTATGCGTCACGGAATTACTATAAGTAGGTTAATACGGTACATAGCTCGCTTGTTTATTTATCCACTCTAAAGCAAAATGCGAGTTTTATTGAAATACAATATGTGGATTTATTAGTAATGATCACACAAAAACGATATGTTAAAGTTGAGGGATGGTCTTATCCCATAGGAAAGCCTGGACAGATCTGTAGTGACACTGCCTTCAATAAAAGAGACCTTCTTCAGACATATACGATTACCTATCCCATGTCACATGTCACAGTTTATCTGTAGCTCCTGCCGTTGCGTGTGACATTTACATGTGTTTGCATTTTCCATGTCAGCTTCTTGTTTCAGCATTCGCTGAACATTACATGTGTAGCCTACTAACATGACCGTTTGATTTTTTGCCTTACCTCCCCAGACCAAACTGCAAAACGATAACCATATGCCCAGTGTAAAGAGATAAGTCAACCTAAAAACGTCGCTGTGGTTGTCGCCCTTGTTGTGTCGGATGCTGAGTACTGCTGCCACCTATAGTGCTGTAAATTGGAACCAGACAGAATAAGGTCAAACCGCAATGCGACATGCATTGTTGTCAACCTTTTCCTGGGGTCTTTGGGGCTGTCATGAACCCCAAGAGTGGGTCCAATCTTCTTTTATTGTATGGTGGTAAACGTTTTGGCCTGGGTGTATAGATGTGTCGTGGTATTTCAAGTCATGGACGGATATTTTTAGTTGTAAGGCTTGATTGTGTGAGATTGTCAAGAGTAATCGGTAAAGTGTGTGTGTTTGTGTGTGTGTGTGTGTCTGTCTTTGTGTCAGTCTGTGTGTCTGTCTGTCAGTCTGTCTGTCTGCGCGCGCGTGCATGTGTGTGTGAGTGTGTGTGTCAGTGTGTGTATTTATGTACGCATACGTGACGACGGACCCATAGTCCACCTCCCCCTTCCCTCCGCTTAAATCCCCTACTCCGTGACCTCTCCCTTCATCAAGTCTCTCCTCCACCTTGTTCACCACACCGCTTTCCTTTCTCTGCTGTACGTACACAATTACTCGGGTCCGTGAATTCGGTCCCCTCGAAAAGTGAACTATGCTTCTTTGGCAATTCTTTTCAGTTTCACTAGACACTTCTCATCCCGTATCGAGTGTCAAAATCGCTTCCCCATGAGTCAGGGTGGATCCATTTCTTGCTGTCCCTTTTATCGCTTGATGTTTTACAAAGTCTTTACCACGCGTTTACCGTGACCTATATAGGTGGTGCCAGAAGTTCATTTAACTATAGATCATTTGCCTTAGGTGGTGCTGGGTTCGCCTCGAACGGAGCGATGTAAAAGATATTCGTGAACACAGAGTTGAAAAAGGTGGGAAAACAGTTGAGATCGGCTGTCAGTACAGCGGTACCTGCGATGTGTGGACCTCACGATGAGAGGACACCTCCTTTAAAAGGACACCTTTTGTTGTCCCTATTTCTATTACATCTATTCCAAAGTATACATGTTATGACAGGCCACCTGCCATGTAGGGACATGTTTTGCTAGTCCCGCCCACCACCTTACCCCGCCCAAAAAAATGAAAGAAAAAAAATCAAAACTTGACTAAATGAAATTCAAAAGAAAAGTAAGCGCTTAACTTGAACATGGCATTATCGATGCCCTACTGCATCGACGTTTAGAGTCGGTCCCGTCACATTGCATGTTTTGCACTCGCTCACATATATATCCTTCTTATTCGCCCAACTTCTTTTCATGCTCTCGACTCATTCATTGCCGCTCGTCGTGGAGCACTGAAAAGAGTCGAGGGTTGGGTGTGGTTATTGCAAAGTCGTTCCATAATAACAACGATTACTGACACAGTTCAGACATGCTGTTAAAGGCACACTCCTTAATTCTCGTGAAAAAAGTTGGGCTCACCGTCTCGGATCTGGCCGCGCTTGTACAAGGGGTAAGAATCATCCCTCCACTTAGTTATAATAAAAACAAGTCGCGTAAGGCGAAATTACTACATTTAGTCAAGCTGTGGCACTCACAGAATGAAACTGAACGCACTGCATTTTTTCACAATGACCGTAGTTTGCCGCTTGTGCAAAACGGAGGGAAACTGACGAGCCTGTTCAGCGCGCTAATGGTTTCGCTGTGCTGCATAGGACGCTTTTCTGTACCTCTCTTCGTTTTAACTTTCTGAGCGTGTTTTTAATCCAAACATATCATACCTATATGTTTTTGGAATCAGGAACCGACAAGGAATAAGATGAAATTGTTTTTAAATCGATTTCGGAAATTTAATTTTGATCATAATTTTTATATTTTTAATTTTCAGAGCTTGTTTTTAATCCAAATATAACATATTTATATGTTTTTGGAATCAGGAAATGATGTAGAATAAGATGAACGTAAATTTGGATCGTTTTATATTTAAAAAAAATGTATTATGTCCGGCCTTCGTCGAAGATTGCTTTACAAAAATTTCAATCAATTTGATTGAAAAATGAGGGTGTGACAGTGCCGCCTCAACTTTTACAAAAAGCCGGATATGACGTCATCAAAAGTATTTATTGAAAAAAAGAAAAAAAACGTCCGGGGATATCATTCCCAGGAACTCTCATGTCAAATTTCATAAAGATCGGTTCAGTAGTTTGGTCTGAATCGCTCTACACACACAGACGCACAGACAGACACAGACAAACACACACACACACACACACACACACACACACACACACACACACACACACACACACACACACACACACACACACACACACACACATACACCACGACCCTCGTCTCGATTCCCCCTCTATGTTAAAACATTTAGTCAAAACTTGACTAAATGTAATGAACAGGCCTGGGAGCTCTCTGTGAGAAGTGGGAATTGTTTGACGAAATAATTGTTTTATGTACAGTAATTCATAAAACAAGTCGTATGAAGCAAAATTACTACATTTAGTCAATTTGTTGAACTCACAGAATGATGCAGACTGCATTTTTTTCTCTTACCAAAACACTATAACTTTGTCCCAAGCGGCCATGCGCCAAGAAAGCGCTGAAACGTTCACGAAAAAACCCGTGCAGAAAGTATGCATCCCTTTCGCCCCATTTCCCTTTCGCCGCAAGCCATATCACCCCGAAGTCGCTGACTTCGCCCCATTTTCAAACCCTCTTCGCCCCATTTTTTCTGGTGACATTTTGCACAATGATCGCCCCATTTTTTCTGGTGACATTTTGCCCCATGATCGCCCCATTTTTTCTGGTGACATTTTGCCCCATGATCGCCCCATTTTTTCTGGTGACATTTTGCCCCATGATCGCCCCATTTTTTCTGGTGACATTTTGCCCCATGATCGCCCCATTTTGTTGTAAAAAGACTGGAGCGAAGGGGTAAAAAATTTGGGGCGATGGGGTAAAAACTCAGTGGGGCGAAATGACTTAAATCGTGGGGCGAAAAGGGAAATGGGGAGAAGTGGATGCGAACCATCCAGACCATAGACCAATAAAGAGATAGCAGGTGTGCGAGTGACCACTATCAGCAGGTACAGTGGAACCCCTCTTTTGAGACGCCCCAATTGAAGACTCCCTCCCTTGTTACTACCTTGCCGTGTTTTCTCAGACTTTCTCTTCAGAACCTATATGCAGTTACCTCCGTTTTAAGACTCTTCTTTTTAAGACCTGACTGATTTTCTAAGATTTTTGGAGGTCTTAAAAGTGGTTTCCGCTATACACTGTTTTGTGGTCAGTACAGGTAGAAGAACTTGAACAGGTACAGGTAGACGCAGAACAGGTAGTGCCAGGTGGGACATAAGGCAAGGTGTGTTTAGAGAACCATGACGCGGACCCCTTGCTTGTTGATAGAACAATGTCAATGCGCCGTAATGGAACTCTGCCCGCGGCCAGGCTATGGCATGCACATGGTCATGCAAGTACAGCGTTCAAACTCAAGAATATATAGGATATAGCTATAGTTGTGTTTAGCTGGGTATGGAAATTGCTGAGCAGGCATTTTCGATTACCTGACCTTTTTTTATGATAATTTTTGTGGTTGTATACAACTTAGTGTATACGTTCATATCTGTTGTCGTCTTTTTTTATGTAGACACATCAAACTATTTTACAGTTCACAACAGACTGGGTAAGTTTATCAGAGTCAGTCGCCGCCTCTTCTCTGCGGGCACATCAACATATTTTCTGGTTTGCAAATACCTTTCGTTGATTCTTCTTGTTAACCGTAAACCCGGCAGAACGTGTTGTTGGCTCCCATCCCAGTTTCTGATTAATATGACCAGAGACTGTAGAGTGTATACTCTATAGTCTCTGGTATGACCTAAGAAGAAGGTATAGTGAATAACATGTAAGATAAGGGTTTATCCTACATACGTTGGAGAGACCACCCATGACATAACAATATCGTTCACTTCGCTAGTGGGTATATCATGTAAATGAGGTCGTGTCAAACTATTTTCCACACGGCTCATGATGACAAAGTCACCGATAAAAACGTCACTCTAGGAACACTTTTGCTTTCACTTTTGCTCCTGCTGTTTCCCCTGGAAGAATTTTTAAGACTGAACGTACACGTCACGCTATACTCTCTAGAGTGACGTCTTTTTGCTGTGACGTCAAGTATTCATGAGGCTTTGGAAGAGACCGAGGTTCCATAAGTCAGGGATTCTGAATCTCTCATAACGAGTGATATACTCAAGGCAGCATATTAGCCACGAGTTCGTCGGCATGACTGACTTTCCGAAGTCCTGTCCTCAAATCCCCGTCATGTCCGCCCTCGACAACCCACTCAGTATCTGTTTCGTGTTTTGTAGCCGAGGCTTTGGGTTACCGAAAGATGATACGACCAGAGAAACTGAGCTGCAGTGTTTTCTGCTCTATTTTACATTCTCACTTACATTTTAATTGTTCTATTAGAAGTTGATAATTGATGCGCATTTCACAGGGGGGAAACGTGGGATTTAATTTCAAAAACTGTAACAGATATTGTGACTGAAACAGACTTCACTCTGCTGTTCGTATCTAGAGATAATCATTTAGTTTCATAGGTACAGGGTAGCTGGCTTTCACTTTATACTTGAAAATATACTGATTACAGGGATTCGGCATCAGTCAGCGCTCAAACGTTCACACAGATTAGAGGGGTGGCTTATTGTTTGTTTACTCGACCGTTCGCCGATTTGTCTGTCAGTCAGTACATTTAACTCGTATTTGTGCCCAGCTTTATCTCAGCATCGTTTGCCAGTGTCCGTCCGTGTACTGTGTTTGTCGAGTCGAACATCTTAAACAATTGAGGCAGAGCGCTGTTTTTACATTTAGTCAAGTTTTGACTAAATGTTTTAACATAGAGGGGGGAATCGAGACGAGGGTCGTGGTGTGTGTGTGTGTGTGTGTCTGTCTGTCTGTCTGTCTGTCTGTCTTTCTGTGCGTGTGTGTGTGTAGAGTACTGGGCCGATCTTTATGAAATTTGACATGAGAGTTCCTGGGTATGATATCCCCGGACGTTTTTTTCATTTTTTCGATAAATACCTTTGATGACGTCATATCCGGCTTTTTGTAAAAGTTGAGCCGGCACTGTCACACCCTCATTTTTTCCATTAAATTGATTGAATTTTTGGCAAAGCAATCTTCGACGAAGGCCGGGGTCTGGTATTGCATTTCAGCTTGGTGGCTTAAAAACTAATGAGTGAGTTTGGTCATTCAAAATCAGAAACTTCTAATTAAAATTATTTTTTTATTAAACGATCCAAAAACAATTTCATCTTATTCTTCGTCATTTTCTGATTCCAAAAACATATACATATGTTATATTTGGATTAAAAACAAGCTCTGAAAATTAGAAATATAAAAATTATGATAAAAATTAAATTTCCGAAATCGTTTTAAAAACTATTTCATCTTATTCCTTGTCGGTTCCTGATTCCAAAAACATATAGATATGATATGTTTGGATTAAAAACACGCTCAGAAAGTTAAAGCGAAGAGAGGTACAGTAAAGCGTGCTATGAAGCACAGCGCAATCGCTACCGCGCCAAACAGGCTCGTCACTTTCACTGCCTTTTGCACTAGCGGCGGACTACGTTCACTGAGTTTCATTCTGTGAGTTCCACAGCTTGACTAAATGTAGTAATTTCGCCTTACGCGACTTGTTAAGTTTATATGAGAAACAAGGAAAATAATCAGTCTAAATGCACAACTCTCACTTACACTGTTGCACATGTCAAGACTTCAAGACTCAAAGTTTTACTGTCCTTTTAAAAACAAGGAAAATTCCCATGCAGTGTCAGGCGATTACAGACATAAAATGCATCACATTAATTTGCTAAGAATTAAGAATTGCACCTAAAATTCGTATGCATTTATAGAGCGCTTCTTTCCCTTGTTTTTTTCGAGTCGATCTCTTATCATTGTACATATAGTTTCCTTCGAGTCCTCAAGATGTTCATGCCATCATGCGTCTGGTGGGATAAGGTTGGAGATTTTTCCGATCTCCCAGGTCAACTTATGGGCAGACCTGCTCGTGCCTTATCCCCTTTTGTGTATACACGCAAGTACAAGACCAAGCGCGCACGGAAAAGATCTATTAATCCATGTAAGATTTCGGTTGGTCATTGGAACACGAAAATACCAAGCATGCATCCCCCGAAACCGGCGTATGGCTGCCTAAATGGCGGGGTAAAAACGGTCATACACGTAAAAACCCACTCGTGCAAAAGCGAACGTGGGAGTTTCAGCCCATGAACGCAGAAGAAGAAGAAGAAGAAGAAGAAGAAGTCTAAACCCGCTTGATAAATGGACCTGCCAGTGCTGGACACCATTACCAAGGTTTCACTTTGGCAAAACCATTTTACCCCTGCGGTAGACCTGTCCAATCAGATCATCATCCGCATAAACACTCTCTGTCAACATGTCTGCCACACCGACGGTCGTATGCCAATTTTTCTCTGTAGAATTTATTATACACAATGGAACCCCCTTTTTACGACCTCCAGAAAATCAGGTCTTCAAAAGGAGAGAGTCGTGACCTTGACAGAGGTTTAAGAACAGAAACTGACTGCAAAAAATATGGTCTTAAAATGGAGGGAGTCTTTAAACTGGTGGTGGTGGTGGGGGGGGGTGTCTTAAGGGGGGGGGGGGGGGGTGTTACACTGTATCAACGTTTGTCCATAGAATTGATCGTACTTTTAACTCTTCTCGATATAATTCATCACTGTGTTTGTTCCATTCTGGACATTTTGGGTCAAACTTCGGGCTGACCACACCTTCACTGACCAGTATAAGATGAAAGGGGTCGGACACAGGTCTGAATGAGAGGTGGACAAGATTTATGTGCCCGCAGTGTTTATCTTGTGGGCATATGGCCATAGGCACACACAGGCCTTCATTTGTAGTTGGCCTGATTTGTGTATGTAACAAGGGTGTTGGAATTAGGACAGGCTGGCTGAAGCAAAAAGGAAGAACAAACACTGAACGGAGGAGGAGTAGAAAGGCAAAGGAGGACATTTAGGGGATACGGAAGGCCAATACGAAAACGTATGGGTTGATGTATTCGCCAAAGATCCATTACACTGGACTGACGGGAAGTGGAAGGGGGGGGGGGTCTATTTATGTTGCTTCGTCCCCTTGCATCTATCTTCTTAAAAGTGATGTGGGCTTTTTTTGTCATTAGCAATGACGTTGTCTGTATCCCCAAAGTCCATTTGATATGTGCAGGTAAACCCAGCCTCCAACCGTTTTCTCTCTCTCTCTCTCTCTCTTATTTTATTTTTTTAATGTGTGTACCTTTGGTTTTTTTTTAATCAGAGCAAGCTGTTATTAAGTGGATGAGATTTTCATTTTTGAAGCATTTCAGCTAGCTGGAAAAAAATCTGAATTGAACAATAAGTAAAAATGCAAACAATGTATGGGTCACACATTGAGTTATGGAACTTTGCTGCAAGACGTTTTTAAATTTATTTCTTCCCTACTTTCACTCAAACAATTGGAATGTTAAGAGCAAACCGCACAAATAAAGCAAACAAATAAGCAACTGACCAATCCGCCAAAAGGCCAACAAACTAACAAACATTTTGTTATTTAAAATGGGTATTTCACCTGCACGGTGTTGGAGAAATAGATTATATGGAACATTTTTTTTATTTATGTAAAAGTATTTGGAAATATATTGAGGATAAAGTCTTCGTAAAGTATAACGTAAAGATAAATATAAATGTACATCATTGTTTGTTTGGTATGATATATTGTTCAGAATATTTACATGCATTTGTTGATTATGTTAATGTTTTAATTATTATGGCAAAAATGTGTATAGGGACTTAAAAGTATGGAACTCCAGTAGAAATTCGATAGAATTATTTTTGAATATGAATTGCGGTTTAGGAATGTAGAATAAACAACAAAATTTAGACAAGAATTAAAAAAGACCTATGAAGAAGGATGCTCCCTGCCCGCAGAAAAAAAATAAGGGCAAAAGGGTAAGGGTAAAGCAACCTGCATGCAACTGAGCTTTTTGTGTGTTCGTATGGAAACAATGCAGCCAGACGAGAAAGACTTTGCACGAATTAAAGTAGAAATTTGGCACAAAATTCAGACAAACTTCTAGCAAGAACAAAACTGAAGATTCGGCACTGAATACAGACGAACTTCTAGCAAGAACAAAACTAGAAATTTGGCAAAAAATTCAGTCAAGCTTCTAGCACGAACAAAACTAGAAATTTGGCACAAAATTCAGTCAAACTTCTAGCACGAACAAAACTAGAAATTTGGCAAAACATTCAGCCAAACTTTTAGCACGAACAAACCTGAAGATTCGGCACTGAATACAGACGAACTTCTAGCAAGAACAAAACTAGACATTTGGCACAAAATACAGACGAATTCTAGCACGAACAAAACAAGAAATTTGGCACAAAATACAGACGAATTCTAGCACGAACAAAACAAGAAATTTGGCACAAAATACAGACGAATTCTAGCACGAACAAAACTAGAAATGTCGGCACAGAATTCAGACGAACTTCATTGTCCTTGACAGATACCGAGAGAATCGTTATTAAACTGGTATGCTTGTACAGTAGAAGAATGTAATTATATCATAGCTACCCCTCTTGACCCCATTCTTTGCCACAGATCATGTGTTTACAGATAGGGGTAGACCCCTTATCACGGGTACGTTTGCGGTTTATGTGTCACATATTTTGTTGAACGGCACAAGTGTTATTAGCCGCTTTTCCCGTCGAAACGTTATCTACTCACTGTCTTTGGCTTTGGTAGTGGTAGTACTTTTAGGGAGTGGGGGGGGGGGGGGGGGGTGGAGGAGGTATATAGCGGCGTTTGCTTATTCCGTTTTAGCCTTAATTTTTTGTTTTCTTTAATCAGAACTTTAAAGAAAAAAGTTTATGTTTGTTTGTGTATGTGCTTTCTATTCTTTTTATATTTTTAAAAAGAACCCCCACAAAATAGCATTTTAAAGGATAACATGATTTATCTCTTCATTTACTCATCGACAGTCCAGAAAAAGAATCAGATAGGCGTGTGACCGAAAGTAAAGGTCAAACTGTGTGCGTGTTTTGAAGAAGAACTAAAAACTGAGTCGTTTGTTGATATTCTACAAAGCGCAAAACTGACTGATAGCCTCTGGACTGATTTTGCCTGTCAACATATTTAGAACAAATGATTTCTTGTGTTGGACATCTCTTCTGCTTTGCCTGTGCCGCTTGCGATTTGTGGTAACGCAGAACGCAGAATGGTTCACAGACTAAAGACCAATGTACAAACCAAACGGGGGATAAAAAAATTGGGACAATGAAACACACACACACACACACACACACGCGCGCGCGCACACACACACACACCCACGCACACGCACGCATGCGCACACGCACACGCACACACACACACACACACAGTGACACACAATGCGACTTGTAGCAAATTCCCGGTGTAGCAAGTACACCCCACATGAACATTACTGGTTGTTATCTCCTCGTTATTATATGTCCGTGGAGTACCGGTCAGTTCGACTGGACACATAATCAAGGGTCTCTTGATCTGATGCCTCTTAATTAATTGTACTGACTTGTGTATGTGCTCAGGTACTGTCATAAACACCTGTAGCAGGTAAACCCGCAGTGAAGTGGTAATTAACCACTCGTGAGTCTGTCTCCGTATAGGGTACTGGTCAGTTATAGGGTCATCTTCTCTTTATTCTCCGGCTGTCATTAAACAGTTAACGTTTAAGTGATCAGTTATGCTTTTACTGTTTTACAAAGTACCATTCTTCCTATCCTTTTTTTAATAAACAGAAACCCCCCCTTTAACATTTAAAACAATATTTTCCCTCCTTTTAAGACCTTGAAATTTCAGATTTCTATTCAAAACTTCTGCAGATTTCCCCCTATTTTTTAAAACTCCCTCCTTTTTTGATATGATTTTCTCAGATGTCCAGGTCTTAAAGGGGGGAGGGGGGGGGGGGTTCCTCTGCATTACTTGTTATCAACTTCCTGGCCTGGCAAATGCCTGTCTTCTGGAAACGTTGCGACGTCCCTGACCCGTCTGGGTACTTACCTGAGAATCTTCTTGGCAGTTTGTATACGTGTAAGTATGCACTTATATACTAGTGTTGGTATGCATATGTATGCTGGTGTAGGTATGCACGTGTACACTAATGTAGGTATACGTATGTATGCAGGTGTATGTAGGCCTATGCATCGTTCTCCTTGTTGCACGTGCGCCCACCACACACAAAGGGATTCATTAATACGGCAATACTGTCAACAATTCAATAGATGGTCATGGTCAGCGTGTGTCCTTGGGGAAACAGCCGTTTTTAATGGCGAGTTAAAGATTCATTAGCATATAAATCACCTCGACAGTACTGATTCTGCCATGGAGAATCCCGGCATTACACATATTTGGGGGGGGGGGGGGGGGTCCGGAAATAAGCTACGACTTGTGTGTGTGTGTGTGTGTGTGTGTGTGTGTGTGTGTGTGTGTGTGTGTGTGTGTGTGTGTGTGTGTGTGTGTGTGTGTGTGTGTGTTCGTTCGTTCGTGCACCTGCACGAATGTGCCTCTCTGCGTATATCGTCTTGATTTTAGGTTTGAGGTGGCCCCTGGGGTGAGCAGGGGAGCTAAAATGGAACTTACTACCTGTTGTGGGCATCGGAGCAGTGAAGGGAGAGGGGGGGGGGGGGGGGTGGAGTCAGACACCATTCATAAAATTTTAAAAAATGTCAACGAGAACAACACAGTAATCCAGCTCAGACTGCCAGTCATCAATGATGCAGAGAATACCCATGGTGAGAAATCGATGTCGCCTGATTGTGACAACAGAAACACCCCACTTCTGCTTCTCCTCGACAGGTCGTGCACTGTGAAAACTATGATCCATTCAGCACGTGAAACATGCCGCGGGGAGGCCGGCTGTCAATGTGTTCGTTATGAGAAAACCAAGACAGAGTGAGGAATGAAAGGAATGTCATGTATGTTTCAGGACAGTTCGCGATTTGTTTATTTCGCTAGTCTTTGAGACGGGGGAAAGTGCAGTTTATAAGACAGACAGGAAAACAGACAGACAGAGAAAAAGAGATAGACACAACTAGAGGCCGACAGAAAGAGGCAGACACAGAGATACAGACAGAGACGGAGAGAACGATAGACACTGAATGACAGACAGAGACAGACACTGACAGACGAGAAACAGAGAAAGAGTCTCCGTGTTTGTGTGGTGTGTGTTTGAGCATTTTTCTTTTGTTTAGTTGGGTCTATTTTTTGCAATGAAATCAGAATCCCGGGCTCCCCCTCCCCTCTCCCGAACCAATTACTTTTGTGATCCTGCCAATGCTGAACTTGATTTGACGGACAAAGCGCGCATTAACAAATTGCGCAACGCATTTCTATACATTAATTCAGTGCAGATATCGATGCAATATCAGATCAATATGTTTGCCCATTCGCGGCATAACCGACGCAGTCTGACGACGACCGTACATTTTTTTCGGTGCAGAATAAGACGGTTCAAAGTGCTGTTGCCAAGCCGCCTGTAATACTAAAGTCTATAGGTATTATGGGTAGATCTCTGACAGCACATTAATTTTCCAGCTGCTGGGTTACACTTTTTACAGGTGAAAATACTCTTTTAAAAGCCCGCGCACCTATTCCAGCGCTATGTAGGTTTCCTGCCATTAGAATACCTGCAGCGTGTAAGCAGTAGGTATGAAATGGGTACACCGAGACTTACACACACTCAGCACAGTGGTAGCATCATGTTTATCTATAGCGGCTTGCCAGATGCAAAAGCTATAAGGACACTGTGTACATGTACACACCACATTGTAGTGATAGCAGTTAGATGGTTGGTTTCGCGAGGTGGTTGGGTGAATTGAACTGTCTGTGGCTCAGATGACATCGATAAAACCTCCTCTATATACCTGCGTTCCACAGGCTGCTCTGAGTCAGTTATCTTGTGTTCGATGCGTTCGAAACGGTGCGACCTCGCTGACTGATAATGGGAAGTGCGATGCAAAGATTATACTACGGTGATGGTGAGAATGTTTGGTGGATTTCAACTAACGTTCTTTCGTCTGACATTTTTCTTCATGGAATTTCAGCTTATGTTTTTTGGCCACAAAATTCTCTCTGTTGAATGTCAGCTAGTGTTTTTTGGCCACAGATTTCTCTCTGTTGAATGTCAGCTAGTGTTTTTTGGCCACAGATTTCTCTCTGTTGAATTTCAGCTAGTGTTTTTTGGCCACAGATTTCTCTCTGTTGAATGTCAGCTAGTGTTTTTTGGCCACAGATTTCTCTCAGTTGAATTTCAGCTTGTGTTTTTGAGGCACATATTTCTCTGTTGAATGTCAGCTAGTGGTTTTCGGCCACATATTTCTCTCTGTTGTATGTCAGCTAGTGTCTTTTTTTGGTCACATATTTTTCTCTGTTGAATTTCAGCTCGCGCATTTTGACCTCGAATTCTATGTGTTGGACTTCAATAAGTTCTTTAAGCCACAGATTTCTGTCTGTTGTTGTTGTTGTTGTTGTTGTAGTTGTAGTTGTTGTTGTTGTTGTTGTTGTTGGTGGTTTTTTTGTGTGGTGGTGGTGGGTGGGCTTCATTTCGTATTCCATGTCCGTATGTTGACGTATAAATGAGTGCGTTTGCCTTCAATTTCTTCTGCTGGGATGCCCCTTTTACCCCTGTGCCTTTTCCTATTTGTTACGTGGTAGAATCCACCAGCTGTGCTTCTGTTTTATGCAAACATGTATGCTGCTATATCGACCAGTGTTTCAGTTGTGTTCGTAAATGAATCACCCAACTCTTCCCTGTTGAAAATCCGGACAGGAATATATTGTACCCATTTCAAAGCCTCTAAAATATCACCACACACTGAAGCCTTTCACCAAAGAACTTTTATTTCACCAACAAAGAATTTCATTTGCAGTGTTCTCCGGAATTAAAAGAAAACTACCTTCCCGTGTCACGGAACTATCACATGCACCAAAGATGTGTCCGGCTGTTACATGGGATAGGAACAGTCATACACTTGGGCACATACCAAAAACTAAAAGCTTGGCTGCTTCCTAGATATGGTGGGATTTTTTTTCCAAAATTAATTTTGCAGATTGACACGGATGTCAATTACGAAATACATTCAGCAGAACGTTCCATCTCTGCACGAAAAGCAACCAGGCTGTGGATTGTTGGTGTTTGTCCATGGTTTTTGTGTTAATTAGCGTGTCTTCAAGAAAATATACCACTGGCTGGTGCGCTTTGACCGAAGTGAACATTTCATTTCATGTACTATATTATTCCATTGCTGAGAAATTCGGGTCGCATCCTCCCAATGAAAAGCTACCAGCAACAAGAGTCGCGCTACCCTGGGTGTGTACGTTGTATTGAAATCAGCCACCTGCACTTATAGCAGAATGACCGAGGTCTTTTACGTGCCACTGTAGTGAGACGGGAGTGGGACGTGGATACCGTCTCTGAGACTGCACTAAGTTTGACCCGTGTCCGTCCCGGCCTGGATTCGAACCCGTGACCCTAGGATTAAAAAACAAGTGCTCTAACAACTCGGATACCCGGCCCGAGGATTGCGTGTTATCAATCAATCAATATGAGGCTTATATCGCGCGTATTCCGTGGGTACAGTTCTAAGCGCAGGGATTTTTTTATTTTTTTATTTTTTTATTTTATGCAATTTATATCGCGCACATATTCAAGGCGCAGGGATTTATTTATGCCGTGTGAGATGGAATTTTTTTACACAATACATCACGCATTCACATCGGCCAGCAGATCGCAGCCATTTCGGCGCATATCCTACTTTTCACGGCCTATTATTCCAAGTCACACGGGTATTTTGGTGGACATTTTTATCTATGCCTATACAATTTTGCCAGGAAAGACCCTTTTGTCAGTCGTGGGATCTTTAACGTGCACACCCCAATGTAGTGTACACGGTGCTAACGGTTCGATTGAAAACTATGTTTAAATCAGTTCCATCTTCCAGATGGCCTTGAGGCACCGTTACTCAGGTGTGTTCCTTGTCTCACCGGTTATATATATATGTGGCCTACTTGCGCAAACGCCAAATCGGCCCAGCAAGTCACGGTTCCAGGGGAACCGCAGTTTAGAGAAAGCTATGTCTTTTCAAAGCAGCTTGGCTGGAATTTGTGAAGATGAGTGTAAGCCTAGTAGTATTTGTCAGACGTATTATAGTGCACGGAAGCTGAGGTTTCAAGAGTGCAAAACCAACGAAGAGAAAAAACGTAACCGCGACTGGTTTGTTGTTTCTGTTCTTTATGTCTGCATGCTTCCCCGTTCCGTTTCTATACTTTTCTCTCACGTTTCCACATGTTTCGAGGTTTATCATGTGTGATATGCACCTGTTTGTCAAGCAGTCAGACATGTGCCGTCTGTGGAGATGTTAATTTTGATATGACATTTGAATCTGTACAAATCTAACCATGCATTCAGCGGACATAAAGACACTTCTGGCACCCGCAGAAAGCGATACAATCATTTAATTAAATTAGTCAATCAATTAATCAATCAATCAATCAATTAATCAATCAATCAATGCAATGTATCAGTCAGTCAAATACAAAAAATAACAAGTCGCGTAAGGCGAAATTACTACATTTAGTCAAGCTGTGGAACTCACAGAATGAAACTGAACGTAGTCCGCCGCTAGTGCAAAAGGCAGTGAAAGTGACGAGCCTGTTTGGCGCGGCAGCGGTTGCGCTGTGCTTCATAGCACGCTTTACTGTACCTCTCTTCGTTTTAACTTTCTGAGCGTGTTTTTAATCCAAACATATCATATCTATATGTTTTTGGAATCAGGAACCGACAAGGAATAAGATGAAATAGTTTTTGAATCGATTTCGGACATTTAATTTTGATCATAATTTTTATATTTTTAATTTTCAGAGCTTGTTTTTAATCCAAATATAACATATGTATATGTTTTTGGAATCAGAAAATGACGAAGAATAAGATGAAATTGTTTTTGGATCGTTTAATAAAAAAATAATTTTAATTACAAGTTTCTGATTTTTAATGACCAAACTCACTCATTAGTTTTTAAGCCACCAAGCTGAAATGCAATACCAAACCCCAGCCTGCGTCGAAGATTGCTTTGCCAAAATTTCAATCAATTTAATTGAAAAATGAGGGTGTGACAGTGCCGCCTCAACTTTTACAAAAAGCCGGATATGACGTCATCAAAGGTATTTATCGAAAAAAAGAAAAAAACGTCCGGGGATATCATACCCAGGAACTCTCATGTCAAATTTCATAAAGATCGGCCCAGTAGTTTAGTCTGAATCGCTCTACACACACACAGACAGACAGACAGACAGACAGACAGACAGACACACACACATACACCACGACCCTCGTCTCGATTCCCCCCTCTATGTTAAAACATTTAGTCAAAACTTGACTAAATGTAAAAACGAACAAAGTCTTCATCTTCTCTAAATAAAGATTTTTAAAAATAAATAAAAAGATGCAACCGATGTCTCTGCAAAGGAGTGTGATAGAAGTCGGTGCATTGTTCAAGTGTGCCGAGTATTTTGGGGTGTGAACTCTCCGCCATACTTACGTCGTATGTTATTAACGTTTATGTCCCTTTGCTGTTTGAACTTGAATCAACGGTTTCAATACTGAAACGGGATAGTTTCTAATCAAATCCATGTCCTCAAATTGTGTCGATTTATTTTCTTCAAGCTTATTCTCAATTCACTGATTGTTTGTAATAGAGTCACTTCTATACTCAAATCATGTCGATTCATTTTCTTCAAGCTTGTTCTCACTGATTTGTCAACATGACGTCATGGTTATAATCTAAATCGTCATAACATGATTATTCGTTGTTGCATGTGCAGCGGAGCGGAAAACATCACTGGGGCGGGACTGGCACCCGTCATGCTTGAAATGCGTCGAGTGTGGACGAGTGCTTACCCCTGGGCAACACGCTGAGGTATGGTCATCGTTTGATGTGTATTCATGATTGGGCTGATATTGGTAAATGGGGGGGGGGGGGGGGGGGGTAGTAAAAGGATAGTGCCATACTGTATGGAAATCTCTCCTTCCACACAGAGATAGTAAGCCGAATTTCCATGTTGTAAAAATTATCCTCATTTTTCAATCAATTTGATTGACATTTTTGTAAAGCAATCTTCGACGAAGGCCGGACTTCGGTATTGCATTTCAGCTTGGTGGCTTAAAAATTAATTAATGACTTTGGCCATTAAAAATCTGAAAATTGTAATAATTTTTTTTTATATCAAACGATCCAAATTTACGTTCATCTTATTCTACATCATTTCCTGATTCCAAAAACATATAAATATGTTATATTTGGATTAAAAACAAGCTCTGAAAATTAAAAATATAAAAATTATGATCAAAATTAAATTTCCGAAATCGATTTAAAAACAATTTCATCTTATTCCTTGTCGGTTCCTGATTCCAAAAACATATAGATATGATATGTTTGGATTAAAAACACGCTCAGAAAGTTAAAACGAAGAGAGGTACAGAAAAGCGTGCTATGCAGCACAGCGAAACCACTACCGCGCTGAACAGGCTCGTCAGTTTCACTCCGTTATGCACAAGCGGCGGACTACGGTCATCAGTTGTGAAAAAATGCAGTTCAGTTTCATTCTGTGAGTTCTACAGCTTGACTAAATGTAGTAATTTCGCCTTACGCGACTTGTTTTTTTAATTAAGACCTGATTTCCTTAGATTGTTTGCATGTATGGGAGAGGGGGAGGGCCCGATTGCAAACTCCCTCCATTGTATTAAGATCTGATATTCTCTGATTTGTTGGGATTTTTTTAGGGGGGGGGGGGGTCCTTAAAAGGGGGGGGGGGGGTGAGAGCTCCACTGTAGTTCTTACACAAATAAATCTTGTCATAGCGTACTTCTGATCAGCGCTTGAATAATTCATAATCACTTGTCTGACAGTTTAATCGTGTTACTCGTGTTTTGCCCCCGGGTTCTTTCTCTGTTGATGTATTATGTTCACGGTGCGGAGCTACCGACATTGATTTGAGAATCGTGTGTGTGTGTGTGTGTGTGTGTGTGTGTGTGTGTGTGTGTGTGTGTGAGCTAGATGACCGAAATTAAAAGGAACAGACACCATAATTTAAAGATACAATACACGGTTGAAATACGTTTTTTAATGTTGATTTCATGCGCCTGTACTTTCCAACAGCGTACATTATTAACTTCTGTCCAAATTGCATGCTGCATCATGTAGACGTCTTTATCAATAGATGCTTACATCATAGATTGTGGCAGCAGGTGTTTCACACGGACATATTGAAACATTCGGGAACAGCTTGACTGCGAACGTTGTTGTTGTTGTTGTTGTTGTTGTTGTTGTTGTTGTTGTTAAACAATCGCTGACCATGCATTGCCTTCCTGCACAGTGAAATCAAACAAAATAAAATGCGAAGCCTTGGTTCTTGATTAACAGTTGCTACAGAACCACCCCACTCTTCGCCTACTTTTTTTCCGTTTAGCTTTATTTCATACTTTATTATCCAATTATTATTCCGTTACTGCACTTTTGGAGAATTCATGAACGTGACTGCCGGCTGGTACGGTGACAGTTTTGACGTTTTCGACTCTTAAAATACAGTCCGCAAACTGTACGGCGTGGCCCCTCCCCCCACCCCCTCCAACATTAACAGCTCCATCTAACTACTGTACACCCATTTGAAAACAAAATGTTAAAAGTACTCTTCCATTAGACGAGGACATGTGTGTCAACGTTGCTTTTCTTCAAAATTGCCTGCATACCTCTCGCTCCCATTAGAACAAATAGAACGTATTTTATCATGTTGAAAGGGTCATATTGTGTGCTCGTTCACGTATACAAACGGATGCATGCGTTCTCTTTTCTTACATCTTCAATTTTAATTTTAATTTTTAATTTTAATTCTTAATTTTAATTTTTGTACGATGTTGACGTTTACGTTTAAACGGAGTATCACTTTAGTCGTGATCTTTTCATGTTACCAGTAATAAATAGTTTTATTTTATTTTTATCTATTCATTATTAATTTATTTTTATCATTATTATTCATTTTTTATTTTGCAGCATAAAGGCAACCCGTACTGCGCCCCGTGTTACAAGGCCAACTTCGGTCCTGCGTTGCTGGGATACGGTTCCAACCTCGCTTCTCCGGCTAACTTCGCCAAGAAGGACAACGCCGCCGAATACGGCCACGACTACGACGACGACGTCTACAAACGAGAGATCTACAGCAACAGCCGAACAGCGGCCCAACGGCGACAGAAGCAGCGACGGTCTGCCCCGCCCTCAATTCTCGACCATGACTTCTCCCGTGTGTCTGTGGGTGGGGCTTCTTCTGCGTCACCTAGTTCTAGTGTTCATTCCACCGTGACAAATTCAGAGAGGCACCCTTCGCGGATTGCAAATTCTGTTTCACAACCGGGGTCCAATTCTGGAACACACCCCATTGCGGGACATGCGCGTTCACAGTCCATGGTGACTACTCCTACGTCAGTCAGAATGGACTCGTCGGAGGTGAACGGAAATCCCCGTAAAACGAGATCTGTGAATAAAGCAAGATCTACGTCTGTGCAGGCTGTGAACCACGTTGGACATAATTCTAATGGAAGGACGGAGATGCAAGGAGCTGTGTTGAATTCTTTGTCCAGTTCTGCGTTGGATAATGGTGTGAACTCTGTGAATTCCGTGTCATCGTCAGCATTACAGCCACAATCACCCCCAGCACACACCAGATTCCAAGGGGTCATCACACCAGCATTGTAAGTACACTACCTGCGTGAGTCGCGCTTGAACTGATACTTATAGGGATGTACCGAGTGTTTGAGAGGGAGGGGCTTCCAAAATGAGGCAGGGGGCTGCATGGGCAGGAGGGGGGTCAGATGCAGTTGGATTTTGGCATTTGAAAGGGGTATTTTGGGTACATTTGTCAGGTAATGGGGGTTGGGGGGTCCGGAATTAAGGTTTTGTTGTTGTTTAGTTTGTTGTGTGTGTGTGTGTGTGTGTTTCATCTGTTTTGTTGGTGGTCGATCAATCTTTAGCAAGTCTGCCATTCTTCTTAGATTGTGCTATTACTTGAACAAGGTAATTTAGCCGACCTTAGACTCACTCAGTCAATCAACACCCCCCCCCCCCCCTTCCCCCTTTCCTTCATTATCCCATCCCTCCCACCCTGGCTTTCATGCAGTTCAATCCTGCCAACTGGTCTTCTGTCTGGATTTGGTCTGGATGAATCAGTCACAAAAAGGCACTGTCGATTTTTGTTTTTGTTTTAAACAAATCTGACTGGAAATGTCCTATCATCGGCCAAGATCATAATTTTTGCATGGTATCTGCCACAACGGTTTTAACCAATATGTAGTCAGTAAGTCAGTCTGTTATACAACTATGAGTGATTTCCTCCTTCATTTAGACGGTGAACTGGACAACGGACACGGTTTTGAATTGGCTTAATTTTGTGTTGAAGAAGTGCAACATTTCAATTCGAACAAAATAACGAAATCATGGACCCTGCTTTTGAGTAGTCGCACAGAAAAAAATTCTTTTACTTTACTGAGGTTTTTCTCTCTTTGAGCAAGGTGCTCAACTCTTCACGAACACTTGCAACCGAAGCATGGATGAGTACCTTCCCTTACTTCAAACAAGTTCGTTTTTAGCGGTCCGACTAAACTACGCGCCAGCACGCGCTAGCACGCGCCAGCACGCGCCAGCTTGAACCATAGCACTTATATACTTTATTTTTATATTTCTAGTTAGTTCATCGTCCATTCTCACATAATACAAAATTTCAAACTTCAATGATAAAAAATACGGAAGTTATGACGAGTTTAAGGAGAGCTAATGCACTACTCTCAAATCCGACGATTGTCGGACATGGAGCCACGGCCTTAGCTAGGATAGCTCTCCAATAACGCGTCTTAGCTATCGTAAATTTTATCACTGAAGTTTGAAATTTTGTATAATGTAAGAACTGACGATGGAATGACTAGAAACATACAGATAAATTATATAACAGCTATGAATCTCAGTAGCGTCCACTTAAATTTGGTAGCGCGCAGTTTTAGTCCGGATTTTGTCGGATTTGAGAGTAGCGCATTAGCTCGCCTAAAACCCGTCATAACTACTGAAATGTTCAACACTCAAGCTTGAAATTTTGTATTATGTAAGAATGGACAATTAACTATATAGACTATAAAAATAAATTATGTAAGTGTTATGGATCACCGGGTAGCGTCTACTTCAAAGTGGTAGCTTGCAGGCTGTTTAGTCAATGGCGGAAATCGTCGGATTTGAGAGTAGTGCATTAGCTCTCCTTAAACTCGTCATAACTTCCGTATTTTTCATCATTGAAGTTTGAAATTTTGTATTATGTGAGAATGGACGATGAACTAACTAGAAATATAAAAATAAAGTATATAAGTGCTATGGTTCAAGCTGGCGCGTGCTGGCGCCTAGTTTGAAGTAGAGTGATCCATAACACTTACATAATTTATTTTTATAGTCTATATAGTTCATTGTCCATTCTTACATAATACAAAATTTCAAGCTTGAGTGTTGAACATTTCAGTAGTTATGACGTGTTTTAGTCGAGCTAATGCGCTACTCTCAAATCCGACAAAATCCGGCAGTGACTAAAACTGCGCACTACCAATTTTAAGTGGACGCTACTGAGATTCATAGCTGTTATATGATTTATCTGTATGTTTCTAGTCATTCCATCGTCAGTTCTTACATTATACAAAATTTCACACTTCAGTGATTAAAAACAATGTCGGATACGGAGTCATTCGTTCGAACACAGTCAGTCGGATGCAGAGCCACTCATTCCTCTGTGTGTGTGTGTGATCCATAGCACTTACATACTTTATTTTTATATTTTTTGTTAGATCATCGTCCATTCTCACATAATACAAAATGTCAATTTTCAATGATGAAAATTACGGAAGTTATGACAAAACTTCGACATTGACTGAATACAGACATTAATGCATACCAACTGCACAACCACTTTGAAGCAGGCACTGCCTTGACCTGTATCATTTATGTTACTTTATTCTTTAATTATACACAATTTCAGCTCCATAAATCAAAATGGTGATGGTTGTGTTGGATGATAGCAGAACTGCTAGGATAGTCTCAACTTCAAAGAACTTAGGACCAGCATTAGTTATAATTATACAACACGAAGCCGGTGGCGATCTGTCGGCAACTATTTTCAGTGAAGTATTTGAGCAGCAACAATGGAAAGATACGTCAGTCATGTATTTGCCATTATGTCAAAGAAGGGCGTTGTTGGGTTTTTTTTCGTCGGAAAGGGTTTGAAGTTTTTGAGCATAATTATTATTATTATTTTATCATTATTATTATTATTATTATTATTATTATTATTATTATCATTATCATTATCACTATTATTCTCATTACTAATGCACATTAAGTGCGCTCACCCCCCCCCCTCCTCCTCCCCCCCCCCCCCCCCCCCAAAAAAAAATTCTTTGTTTTCTCCCTCTTGTCTCTGTACCTGTGTCCTTTTTATATTTAGTCAAGTTTTGACTAAATATTTTAACATCGAGGGGGAATCGAAACGAGGGTCGTGGTGTATGTGCGTGTGTCTGTGTGTCTGTGTGTGTGTGTGTGTGTGTGTGTGTGTGTGTGTGTGTAGAGCGATTCAGACTAAACTACTGGACCGATCTTTATGAAATTTGACATGAGAGTTCCTGGGTATGAAATCCCCGAACGTTTTTTTCATTTTTTTGATAAATGTCTTTGATGACGTCATATCCGGCTTTTCGTGAAAGTTGAGGCGGCACTGTCACGCCCTCATTTTTCAACCAAATTGGTTGAAATTTTGGTCAAGTAATCTTCGACGAAGCCCGGACTTCGGTATTGCATTTCAGCTTGATGGCTTAAAAATTAATTAATGACTTTGGTCATTAAAAATCTGAAAATTGTAAAAAAAATTTAAAATTTATACAACGATCCAAATTTACGTTTATCTTATTCTCCATCATTTGCTGATTCCAAAAACATATAAATATGTTATATTCGGATTAAAAACAAGCTCTGAAAATTAAATATATAAAAATTATTATCAAAATTAAATTGTCCAAATCAATTTAAAAACACTTTCATCTTATTCCTTGTCGGTTCCTGATTCCAAAAACATATGGATATGATATGTTTGGATTAAAAACACGCTCAGAAAGTTAAAACAAAGAGAGGTACAGAAAAGCGTGCTATCCTTCTTAGCGCAACTACTACCCCGCTCTTCTTGTCAATTTCACTGCCTTTGCCATGAGCGGTGGACTGACGATGCTACGAGTATACGGTCTTGCTGAAAAATGGCATTGCGTTCAGTTTCATTCTGTGAGTTCGACAGCTACTTGACTAAATATTGTATTTTCGCCTTACGCGACTTGTTATCTTTCACCATCTCTCACAAATAACACCAACCACACCCCACCCCCACCCCCCCCCCCCCCCCCACCCCCCCACACACACACACAAAGTTAACACACACACATCTCCTCTCTCTCTTCTGGTCTAGTTACTGTGCCGACTGTGTGTATGTCTTCGGTGTTATCTTCGTGGGTTTCTTTGTACGTCTCGTTCTTAACCCTTCATCGAACGATGCACTGTATGTAAGTGCCGTCCTCACAAAGAGGATTTCTAACCTGCAACTCATCGAAATCGTATCCTAGTCACTCTTCTTTACATCTACACCAAGATAAAGGGAGGTAAAGCTAGCTAACAAACAAACAACTGTTCCTGCACTTTTTGATTGTTTTGCCATGCTATACAACTTATTTTAATTTATTTTTTAATCATTGTTTTTAATTAATTTTACTAGAACGGTAGCATATCAACAACATTCGGCTTAAAAAGGCTTGTTCATCCTGTGAGGACGCAAGACTTCAAGTTTGTCCAAATAAATACATGCTGAAAAGTATGTTGTTTCTTTGCCCTGTGAAGTAATGAACATGTCCATTGTTCTGTGCTGCAAAGTGCAGAATGTCATTTAATTTTAACTTTGATATGCTTAACTCGGAACATGGCGATATGCTCATTTGCACCTCGTGTCCATGGGTGTATCGTCGGGGCTTCCATCCCCAACCGAGCGGGTCCCCAGGTGGTGGATAGGGGAACGGCCCCAGGGGGGTCAGCTGCGAATCAGAATAAGCAGCCAAACGGGTAGCGTTCACACACACACACACCGTGGCACACAGAGGAATGACTGGCTCCGCATCCGACTGACTGTTGGAACGAATGACTCCGTATCCGACATTGTCGGACATGGAGCCACGGCCTTAGGATAGCTCTCCTATAACGCGTCTTAGCACTTATATACTTGATTTTTATATTTCTATTTTTATAGTTCATCGTCAGTTCTTACATTATACAAAATTTCAAACTTCAGTGATAAAATTTACGATAGCTAAGACGCGTTATAGGAGAGCTATCCAAAGGCCGTGGCTCCATGTCCGACAATCGTCGGATTTGAGAGTTGTGCATTAGCTCTCCTTAAACTCGTCATAACTTCCGTATTTTTTATCATTGAAGTTTGAAATTTTGTATTATGTGAGAATGGACGATGAACTAACTAGAAATATAAAAATAAAGTATATAAGTGCTATGGTTCAAGCTGGCGCGTGCTGGCGCGTGCTAGCGCGTGCTGGCGCGTAGTTTAGGCGGACCCGTTTTTAGTACGGGCTAGTTACTTCCCCTCGTAGCAGATGGCAGCACAGGGAGACCATTTGAGGTCAAATGTAAAGCTCTGCATGTGGAGAGTGGGGGAGGTTGAGGTGACTGGTCCTCAAACATGAATGGGTAAGCGCTTGTATTTAGCCGTTTGTTTCTGTGTGTCAACTCTCAAATCACTCGCACAGCTGTCGCTTTACTCATGCCGTCACTTTACAGCTTCCGTGCCAGGCGCGCACCGGCAAACTGAGCGATCGATACAGATTTTTGTTTCGTTTTTTTTAAGTGGTCTGCAGCCTCAGGTAAAGCATTGTGGGGCTCCTCCACTTCGCTTGTTGCTCCGTCTCTAAAACTGAAGTATGCCCGTGGGGCCGTGGTCTCCCCCGAACCAGGTCCCCCTTCATTAGCCTGGACAAACATGTCTCACCTTTTGACAGGTGGGAGCGAAATAGCCCCAGCCTGTGTGTCCGCAACATGACAAACCTGGCGATTATTCTCGTGGCTGTGCCATGATTGGCACCCCTCCGATGTTGTCGCATACCTCAGCTTCCAACCTTGGCGCAGTTTTAGTGTGGGGGAGGCTTATCTGACCTCCTGTCATTAGGAGGATAGGTGACAGCTAGGTAAACATCGAGGTGGTAGGTTTGGGCAAACCATCAGCTGGGTTTGTCTGGTTGAATGTTCCTGATTAATTAATGTATTGTGATTTAGGGTATCTGCATCCTTTTGATTGGCAGGTTGCGCTCATCAATCTAAATCATTAGTCCTGTGGTTTTAGCTGATGGAGACTGAAGCTTATAAGGCAACAAACAAACATAAAATAGATGTTTCCGATTCCCTGACCGACCCTTCTTTTTCCTTCTGACCCAAGAACTTGGCCTTTTATTTAACCCTTAAAAAAATGTTTTGAGTAAAAATGACATAACTCAATTTTGCACTTGCAGACTTTACATGGGAAGTTAATCAATCTTCTTTTATATCATGGGGACACAGCTCGCACGATTTCCAACCAATGATACTGACAGTGATACTGCATAGCCATGATCATTGCAAAAAAACCTCACACTGTCAGTTTTGCTGGTAGCTAGTTCATAGCAAAGCATTACTTTTGTTTTGAAGATTTACACATGATACAACTTACAACAGGCAGTTACAACACTTAGGATGTTGTCAAACTTTTCTTTTTTAACCAGACATTTGTGACTGACCTAGATTTAAAATTAAAACGTGAGGAAGAGTGCATCATAGTTCATTAGCGACAGTCCATCGCTTTTGCTTTGATCAAGGGATCACATGCTAAATTACAATAACAGAGATCATCATAATGCAGATCAGTATGCTGAGCCTTGCACTGCTTTGAGGGATTTCTAATAGTCATTTGATAGCAAAGTGTTTTTGAAAGCCTCAGATTCATGCAGCCATTCGAAATTTGTGTCCTCTGTACACAAAATATTGTTGATAGCAGCTAGCTTGCCAAAACCTGATGATGGTTGCTTCAGTGCATGTACTCCTTGTTCAGCTTAACTAGGGCTTAACTTTGTTTTTAGGTTTTAAAACATAAGCCATAGTTTATTTCCTCATTGGTTTGGAACAGTTTCAGCTGTTCAAGATTAGGAAAGTTGTTGAAGGCAAGCTGTATTATACAGATGCGAGGGTTTCAAAGAAATATGAATTAATGTTGCCCATTGTCAAAACTGTTTTTAGGACAGCTGAGTTTAAAATCATCTCAAAACAGTTTCAGCGGTTCAGGATGGGAACATTAGCGGAAGGCAAGCTGCATACTTGCTAGGGTTTGACAGAAATATATTGTTTTGTTGTCTCCGGCCTGATCGGTACGGTAACTGTTTTTAGGACAGCTAATTTAAAAAACTATCTGTTTTGTATCAGCCATGTGTTTGTCTGTGTGCTCTGCTATTGGGCTGTGCAGATGTTGTTGTCCATTGCTTGAGAAGCGAACACAGAAGAAGAAACCATTAGGCCTGAAAGTGGCGAGTAAAAACATGTAACTGGCAAATAGGCCTGTAAGTGGTGAGTATAAACATGCAACTGGCAAATAAAAATGTTCATCTACTCGCCAAATGCGAGTAAAGTTGCTGAAATAAATTGTTGGTTTGGCTAGTAAAGTTTGCTCTTTGGCTAGTAAATGTTCACAACCAAAGGCGAGTACACCATGTGTTAGACTTTCAGGGCTGCCATAAGGCGTGTCTGCTTAGAGTGTTCACTGTTTGAAGAAGTAGAATCTAAGGTACACATATTCAAATAGAAGAACATGTTTTCAACTTCCTGAATGATAAGTGGTGAAAATGATACTGTGGGACCGTATCACAAAAGGCAAACACAAGGATCAGCCAGGCTTTATAAACTTTTGCGTGAGAAGAGCAGGCTGCCGCTGGGATCAAGTCAGAAAGGGCTGCATTGTTGCTTTCTGACTTTCCTTTTCATGGTGGATTTTTTTTTATGCAAAAAGTAGTTATGAATGTGGTTTTAAAATTTGGTGTCTGGCTTTGAAAATAAATACATAGTACAATCACATACATACATGTATAAACAAAAACAATTCAATATTTGGTCTTTAAGTCAGTAAGGGCGTCACAGGCTGACATTCACTGACATTTGCAGTGACACTGATGCACAGACACCATGCACATGTGGCTGTGGTTCAGATTATAAGATACATAATTTTACTGATTAGCGTCATATCTCAACTCCCATGCCTGCAGGCAGTCATGATGTGCAGCATCATCAAGAGGAAGGCAAGCAAAAATTGAACCTCACGTTAAATACAAACCAGCCCTGAAAGTGTCAGATGTGTTAACAGTGTGTCATTCACACATGTGTGGTGGAATTTCAAGTGAAATGAATTTGTTTGTCCTGTTTTGTTGTATCACGTTTAAATTAAAATGTCACTCTACAGTCCTAGCTAAATGAAATTAAAGCATTGCCAATATTTTGTTGAACTGTTGCATTGTCAATTGAATTTTAGCTGTGAACTACTGAAGGGTTGAGTCTTGTGGTCAGTTATTTTCCATCTGTGGATACTTCCACATATATATATCACCAGGAAACCGACACTGACAGCCTAGCTTTAGCAAAAACCACCAGCTGTTCTCAAATTTTATATTGAAGAAGATGGTTACTCACAGTTTTCCACACGGTGTAAAAAAAAATTATTAAAAAAATCAAAAAAAATCAGACATATTCAGCATTGGCTCAGAAAAATCTCATAAATTCTCTTGAGGCACATCTGAAAACCGTAGCAGGGGTTGCTCTGACTTTGAGTGATTTGTGTTGGTTGACGCAAAGCAATTTTAGACCTATTTTGTGCAGCCATATGGCACCTGAAAAAATCGAATGTTTACACATTTTGCCAACGGCGCAAGCTCTGGTGTAGAGTTTATTTCACCCTCTTTCGTTTTAGTGTATGGCAAATTCATACAGCTCTGGAATACTTAGGGGAACTGCACAACTTAAAAACACATATATGCTTCTCTAATTAACTTATTAAGACTTTAGTGTTTTAACATATTCACCAGCATGCTTGAAGTCAGCACTTACCCCTCCTAGAGCCAAGAGGTGTATCTTGCACACTACAGGTCTGCCCTTGATTGTGAACACAACAGTGCAGGCTTGTTGGCCGTGTGTCAAGGCAAATTAGGCCATTGATAAATCTAATGGGTGGTTCACATGATGTGCCAGTATAGGCTGATACTGACTCCTCTTATTCCTGTAATACATCATTGATTGCATTCACCCTACCCCTTTCAGAAAACATGTGGTGTAATGTTGCATAACAGCGTTGCTAATGTCTCAATTTTAGTTTATGATTCAGTGTGTATTTTATTACACGTGTTACCACAAATCACCGAAAGTTTGAAGGCAATGCGTTGAGCAGTTTCTGAAATGTTCGGTTTTTTTTGTGTCATTAACGGCTTCAAAAACAGCATGTTATAATGTCATTTTTAGACAAGATAGGGGAGCAAAAGTAACGGTTTTGGATACACATTTTATTGTTCTTTCTAATGACATGCAAAACTTGTTGCGTTTTAGCATATTCTGATCTTTTGTCGATATTAACGCTGGAAGCCTTGCTTTTGCACATTTGATTTTGGGGGGGTGTCTGTGTCATAGGTTCCACTGTATAGACATTACCTTACGTAAAATCAATATGTTCCCTGAATATGGTAGTGGAATGAATCAATCGTATAACTGGTTTTACAATAAACACCCTCATCACAAAGATCTGCACTTAAATGTGTCTGCCTAGTTTTTTTATGACGGGTAACTAGTATTACATTGTGTACACTAAATGACTAAATAGTATACATTGTGTACACTAAATGACTAAATAGTATACATTGTGTACACTAAATGACTAAATAGTATACATTGTGTACACTAAATGACTAACTAAATAGTATACATTGTGTACACTAAATGACTAAATAGTATACATTGTGTACACTAAGTGACTAAATAGTATACATTGTGTACACTAAATGACTAAATAGTATACACTGTGTACACTAAATAGTATACACTGTGTACACTAAATGGCCAAATAGTATACACTGAATGACTAAATAGTATACATTGTGTACACTAAATGACTAAATAATATACATTGTGTACACTAAGTGACTAAAAGGAGAAATGGCCTTTGTTGTGCTCATAATCAACACACACACACAGAGGCCACACTGATCTGTAGAAATGACTGCATTACAATCTCAGACCCACAATGAGCAGTATTCATTTAAAAATATTTCCTTTGCTTATTAGATTTATTCAGGGTGGTAACTACTACAAATATCTTTTTCATTGACGGGACCTGGTGTATAAATATATACAGTTAAGGGTTGAACATTTAAATAAAAAGAAAACACACCATTAACCAGGTTAGGTACGTTTATATATCTATATAATCAATATTTCGGCACGTTACTGCTTTCTTCGGGATGGTAAGCTTATGGAAAGAATGGAATGACGGCACGTGACATACAGTGTCATGAATTTTTATGATTAAAGTTAAGGGTTGATTCATAGTCAAAATGAGATCAATCCAACACTGAATAGAAGTAATGTGTTGCCTTAACTGGTTACGTCATGTATGAGACGGTGCAAGGAAGAAAAGGCTTTGAAAGGCAGGATATGACACTTCATACATACAGGAAGAGAGAGAGTGTTGCCACTAGGATTGTGCGTGTGCTGTTGACTTGCCTTCGTAGTGACAGTCACTTTTACCAGACGCAGAAGATCTGTGTTCCGTGGTTGGGTTGGATTATGATTGTCAGATATGAATTTGTGATTGAGAGAAAAAGTCGTCTGTGTTTTTAAAACCAAGTTTGGATTAATGTTCATTTGATTTTTCCTCGGATTATAAATCGTGTCATTTAGGAAGTGGTTTTTTTACATGACGACAGTTTTGTGTGTGATTATTCGCTGAATTCAGATGGCTGCTTGATCGTGACCACCGTTTTGCTACTGTTGCATAGTCTTGTTGCTGTGTTAAGAATTTGATTGGAGCTGTGACAAAATCAGAACATAATCAAAATGAGCAATCAGGTTCAGGGTATCAGTAAGCCAGCAGGGAAAGGCGTGTCTCGTGTCTTGAAAAAGTATCACCGATCACCAAAATACTGGTGAGTATACTACTATAATATGCATCATAATCTTAGCTTGAGATGAACAATGTGGTCTTCTCACGGAAGGCATGTTTCATTTATTGTTAGCTTCTGCAGTGTGAAAAAGGATGGCTATTTACATTGTAACCCAGGAGTTAACATTAACAGAAGTTAGTGAGTTCATGTTTGTGTCTTTGCATTGAACTTTTCTTCATTTAACAATTCTTCCCTGTGATAGGGTTTCCCAAGAACTTGGGTCTGTCAAGAATCTTAAAGATCAGACTGAACCTGTGAGGTTATCTTCTTTGTTCATGGGCTGAAACTCCCACGTTCACTCATGTTTGTTGCACAAGTGGATTTTTACATGACCATTTTACCCCGCCATTCAGGCAGCCATACGCCGATTCCGGGGGATGTGAGGTTATGGTTACTGGGTAATCCGCAAGAGTTAACATAGAATTGAATACGTAAGTAAATCAAAATGTCAGACAGTTATCTTAATCGTTTAGTAGTCGTGTGGAAACTGTGCTTTAAGTGAATGCATTCACAAGCATGTTGAAACTGAAAGTAAAGAGATTTTTCAAGTGCTCTTCCTCTAGTTGGTTTACTCTCCTGAGGCAGAAACTACAGAGGTGTTAGCAGTGAAGATGCTGTGAACTCATTAATTTAACAAACATCATTCATTTGCACAGTGGTGTCCTTCTGGGCTAGGTTTTTGCATGAGATTTATTGAAGCTCTTTGTGTATCAGCAGTGTTCAAACTCACAGTCGACACCGAGTTTTTCCAGTGGAAACTTCTTCCTGATTAGAGGTTATAACTTAAAAATATAAGAGGTTTCATTTAGTACACTATTATTGATGGCAAGACTGATAAGTGACATGATTCTTATTGTAATGAAATTTGTAAGTGAGCACATTTTCTGGTAGCAAATTACATTGGGGTTAATGTAAGAAAAAAGAAAAATAGATAGATCTAGGTGCTTACGAAAAGTGGCGAATGACAACACAATATTAATTGTGATGCATTCTGTCATTTCAGAAAACATTTGCAAACTAAATGTTTTATCTTTGTGTCTTGGGATTTTTACTGATCAGTACACACTTGATGCTCTTCGGTTTGCAGTGACTTGTTCGTAGCGTTATGTGTAAGTATCCTTCTACTTTGGAAGCGTTACGTCTTAAGTTTAGGACACACAAAAAAGTTGTATGTTTCTGATCACCCGACCCTACCTAGTTTTTTCCCGCCGACCCTAGACTTTGTTTTATTGCATTTGTAAAAGCGTCAAAACGAAAGTAGCAGACGACACAAGGGATAATAACCCCGCATCCCTTTTGTCTCATTTGTTTTGTAATGTGTTGTCTTTCTCTTTGTATAGTAAGTCCAGTCTCTTTGCGTCACTGTATAGTTATTTTCTACCCTGACACCCCCCAAAAAAAAACAAAAAAACAATCCCTACCTACCTACCCTATTTTTTGTAGCCATGTTACCAGAAACATACAACTTTTTTTTTGGCCTTAGCAAAGAAAGATATTTTCAGTGTTTTAAGAAAGTCTCGGAGGTACTGTTTTTAGGTACAACCGAGGGCTGCATAAACCATATATCTAATCCCTCTTTTACCCTCAAACAACAGCTGTTTTCATGCTCTGTGTCTCTCGTCCCATGTTATACTGGATAGAGCTTGCCTTCCTAGCACCTTTACTAAGTGTTTTACCTGACCTGAATCCCTGTGTGTGTTGCGCTCTGACCTTTGGTGTATTGCTGTCTGTTTTTGTGATGTTCTGTTGTTTTTGTAAGTGTTTCTCTGACTGGCTAGACAAGCAATTGTAGACTGACTGTGTCTGGTAACTCTACTTCTGCTTCACAAGTGCCAGCCTGCAGGGAATTTCGATAACTGGTGGTGGTACAGTGGAACCCCCCTTTTAAGACTGGTACCCAAATTAAGACTCCGTCCCCTTTAAGACCCTGTTTTCTCAGACTTTCCTCTGTAAATGTCCCCCTATTTTAAGACCACTTTCTTGTTGAAACCGGATTTTTGAAGGTCTTGAAAGAGGGGTTCCACTGTATTGGACTGACCACCCCAACCCCATTCACAATTATTACTTTATTGCTAGGTAACAGTGTTTCTTGAGGACTGCTCACCATTAGGGATTTTCAAATACTGTACTTAGATTTGATGACTGAAGTACAGTACATGTATAAAATGCGTTTGTGAAACATTTTCTGTAGCTAGAGGAAATACAGGTTCTAAATTACAGAACTCTCAATGTCTGTTCTTCTCATAGTCATAAACTATTAAAGAAAATAAGACTTCAAATCATTATAGTACAATGATTTAACTGATTCCAGAGTATATAATGGATAATAATTTACATTATGTAGTTTGAAGGAACACCTGAACCTGCAGTCAAGCAATATCTTCTTTTTAGTCTTTTTTCTCATTCGCTTCTTCAGACAAGCAATATCTTCATTTAAATGCCAGTTCCACCCTCCCATGTGTGTCTATGAGGACTGCCCAGGGAATCATACCCAGCATCTTATTCCATAAGCTTCTCCCTCTGTCGTCCATGTTTCTTGCTCTGTCGTCGTTCATGCTGTAAACCGGTCTTTTAACGCGCATTTGATTGCTCTTAAAATGACCAGTCTGCTCGTTCAGCACTGCCATTCCCAGTCCTTGCCATGCATTTGTAATGCAGTCATTTCTACAGATCAGTGTGGCCTCTGTGGGTGTGAGATTGCACTGCAACGTGTCTCTGCATAACAGAGTGCTTATTGATGTGAATAGAGTTAGCATTGCAGGGACTGTACTGTATTATGTTCCAACCTGATCTTGTGCGTAAACGTTGCATTTGCCAAATGATTTGGGTTTTTTGGCCACAGTCATGTCAAATATGTGCAGACGTGCAGTAATACCGTGGTTTTTTTAGTTGATGCAGTGTGTTTTATTTTCTAAGGCTTTCTTGCCACGTTAAAGTTATTACACTCTGGCCTCTCGATGATTTACTGCTAACTGTCACTGTTGTAAATATTATTATTTATATCAAAAAGGAAAAACTTTGACACATTGTTTTACTGCTGACTGCCGCTGTTGTAGATTTTATTTATATCAAAAAGGGGAAAAAATGACACTTTTATTGTAAACAATAACACTAAAAATAACAACAACAACAAAATAATAATAAACCCAGAAACCTGCAAAAAAATAAATAAATTTTAAAGAAATTAAAAAACACTCGGTACAATGTTGTCTGTGTGCTCTGCACACATGTGTACATTAGCAAAGTGCACAGTGTATGCATACATGCGCTGCACATGCTTTGCACATACACTCACGGCATGCACATGTTCCCGCAGTTGTTATTGAGTGCACACACTCACACAAACATATAAATTAAATGTGATTGTTCGTGCACACAAACGAACACGAACGTACATACATGTATATATATACACACACACACACCGTCTTATGGAGTTTCACTTGCTTTACCTGTACCAGAAATAAACTAGAAATAACGTCTCCGACCATGCACCTTAAACCAAGAGTTTTCCAAGAAAAACGTAGAGGTGATGCGCAGTCTAGAAAAGCATCACACTGTTAGTGGTTAATGCAAGGTAAACAGGTAGCCAGCTGGGGGTCGGTGGCGGCTTGACTGCCTGTTATTTGCTGAGACTGTGCATGAAGACAGGTTGAAAAGAGGGTTGTGAGAGGTAGGTGTTTGTAGCTGATCCCCTGGAGAGGGTTGTCTGATAGTGGTGGTGATGTTAATGTCGCTGGCATACGCTGATGAGAACGATAAGGCTGTGCTGCTGATGGCAAAAGTATTTTAGACATTTCCAAACATAACTCAGGGTGTTCCTCCTTCCTCTCTCACCAAAACCCATCTTAATACTCTCTTGACTCTCTCACTCGCTCCCTCTATGATCTCCCTCTATCTCGCTCTCTCTCTCTCGTCTCTCTCTCTCGTCTCTCTCTCTCTCTCTCTCTCTCTCTCTCTCTCTCTCTCTCTCTCTCTCTCTTTCTTCTTTTGGCTCTTTCCCTTTGGCTAGTAAAAATCTGCAGTACAAAAGGTCCCTCTGGCCCTAAAACTACAATCCTTTGGTAATAAATAGTTTGAGTTCTCTGTCTCGCTGTCCATTAATTTTTTATCTTTTTTTCTCCAATCATTTACTTCTTTTTCTTTTCTTGTTTTATTTTTAAATAAAGAACCCTAAAACTAAGTGGTATCCTTATTTTGCTTTGCTAAGAATCACGGAAGTGCCAGGTTCAAACAAAGATCAAGATAACAATTCTGTGTTGCTGTTAGTTTAGCAGTTTAAACATTGTTGAAAACCACCACTTGTGTGAATACCCACTTAATGCTGCATTCGTTTTGGGTCGCAGCACCCCAGCAGTGAATAGAGGGCGGTGTTTTGTTCTTGAGTACATTAAGCTGTGCGTGCCTGTCAAAATGTTACAGTCTTCTGCTCAGTAGGTGTACAGAAAAATGTCTTGACGAAGGCAGTAAGAGCGCTTTACATGTCAGTTTTAGTTTCCATCTGACAATATTATGCCCTGCTTGTAAAGCCTTTTGTGACATTAAGAGGTGCCTTTTTGTCAGTATTGCTTGCAGAGCTCACAATGAAAAGCCTATTGGTATTATGCTTTCAGGGTCTCAATTTTGCCTCAGTGTGCCTGAATTCACTTCAGTGAATGGGTCTGGGTGAATAGGTCAGAGTTATTTGGCCTGTCTCTAGCTTAGAAAAAAACCACTAGTTTAGCTGGGACACATGTACAGAATGTAAGTGCAGCTATGTTCACTGGATTGTTTGGAAAAGAAACACTAAGTGATAGCGTGATTTCTTTTCTTGACATTTTGACCTGTAATGTATGTGTTGTAAAGTGGAACCCCCCTTTTATATATCACTAATTTAAGACTTTCCCACCTTTGAACACTGCTTCCTCCCACTTTCCTGATCATTGCGTCTGTATTTTTGCTATCATTAATTTTAAGATGCCCTCTGTGTTAGAGTCTTAATAGACTATTAGGCCTACATTTTTACATTTTATGGGATCCTCAAATAGAGGTTCATGTACCACTAATGACTATATGATCGGTGTACCTTTCTTTCAACAGGTGTTGTATTCACTATACAGTGGGTTAAATTTGTGTAAAAGTATACCTTTGGGCTGACAGGTGACATGTTTTCTCTGTTACAGGCAAGACGTCTTGGAAAAGGTGAAATCCTTCAACAGTCACTTTGAGGGGAAGGTACATCATCAGATGACTGTGGACCAGGTAATCTATCTCACCTAACAGTGTCATTACACCATCGTTTGATTACCTGACAGTGTAATTACACCATCGTTTCATCTCTAATTGCTTTACGATGAGGAAAAACAGTGGCATCAGTGTCCTGCACTGACATTATGTTTGTTTTACAAATACAACTATGAACTGATAACATGTTGACTATGCCAATCACACTGTGTCTGCAGAACATCGTCATGTCTAAACACACACACACACACACACACACACACACACACACACACACACACACACACACACACACACACACACACACACACACGCACGCACGCACGCACGCATGCACACACACACAGACACACACACACAAAGTGGGTTGGTCGGCATCTTAATTGATATCTTACTTGGCTTTATTTGCAGCAACTTGTATTACATATTAAATTATTCAAGTGTTTTGCATTTATTATGAGCTGTAATTATTTTTCAGGCACAGAATGGAGAAGTGATAGTTGAGGGTCCGCTACGAGTCTATTGGGGTTTGAGTCGACCAATCAGATTGAGGCAGTGTGATGATGTTCCCGCCCCTCCCATCGCAAAATGGCGACACTCGCTGTGGTCTAACATCAAGGAAAATCCCCTTAAGAACGACATCGCGCCTTTGGAAAAACTACCGACACTAGGGGTGAGAGAAAATAGACGATGTCTGGAAATAACTTTCGGGATTGTATGGGTTGTGAAAGAGTGAATACTCTTGCCTTTAGTGAGTCAAACTTTTCCACTTCACATTATAGACCAGTCACTAGCCAGAGGTGTGTCTGAAACACGTGGATAAGGAGCGTGTGTAGAAAGCTTGCCTCACTAAAAGCAAGAGTATTCACTCTTTCACAGCCCATACAAACCCGGCAGAGTTATTTCCAGTTTTGCAATAAAAAATTGAGGGGCATTTGATATGATCAGTTAATATAAGACCACCCTGATGTTGTTTGGCATCAGCAGTCACCCTACACTGGAACTTACTTTAAACTCACGAAAAATTTGCCGTCATTTTGGTTTTAAAAAAACTTTCAATGTACGTGACACCAAAGACTGCCTAATAGTGATGAAACTTTTATGGCGCATACAAATCTTGTAGGAGATTGAGAGGTCCTTGGAATATAGTTCTACATATTGAGTAATCTTTTTCTTCTTCTGCATTCATGGGCTGCAACTCACACATCCACTTGTGTTTCGTGGACTTTAATTTATATGTCCGGGTTTTTTTCCCTGCTGATGAGGCAGTGACAATAACCAGATTTAGCCTTATGTGAGGTTCACAGTGCCACTGAGTGAATCTCAAATGGATCTAGGCAGTGATACTCAGTGTGCGGGGGATAATGAAGTTGTGTGTGTTTGACAGAGTCCTATGGCACCGTCCCCACACAGGCCGCGACGAGGGGTGGACGACAGCATTCTCATATCTCCCGCTTCAGGCGGAGACGAGGTTGTCATGCGGCGGAGGAATATTCGAAAGTTCAACACTGTCGCCTATCGCAACGATGCTCCCACCAAGTGGAAGAGAGCTTCTATAAACGGACACATCTTTAACTATGATGTAAGTTGAAGTATTTCTTTGGCTTCTCACCACGGCTTTCAGTGCCTCCTGCTTTTGATAAGGGGTGTAAAAAAATAAAGAAAATAAAAAAAATGACTTCAACTTTTGTATAATCGCTCACAACCACCGCACATATGTGGATATTTTTGCACACTTTTTTTTGGTGACAATCAGGAGCTTTGCCGAATATCGTGAGGTTTGTTTGCTCTTGAATGATTGGTACATGTCGAGTCAGATACAGTTAAAGGGGAGTAATTTGTCACCAAAACACAATTGTAAGTGTAGGATTTTCGTGCATACTTCAGCCAATGCTGCTGTCTTCTGTTCTGTCATTCCTTTCAGTATTCTCGCTCTTTTTTCTTTTCTTTTTTGTGTGTGCTACAAGTGAAGACTGGATAAGATGTGACTAAATCAAGGAGTAATTGTTAACGTTATTTTCTTCTTCTTGTTCGCACCTTCTAGACATCCACTAATGCTAATGTCATTATTAAGTCTGCATTTCTTTATATTTTTCCTTCAAATATTTCCAGTATACCAGTAAGCCTAATATCTTCAGGGCAGTTGCAATAGTTTTACCTGATGTTTAGCGTGTCTTTCAGACGAGTGTGTTTACACCGGTTCTGGGCAGTTCTACCAGTGACAGTGTATTGACCTTGTGTTTTGCCTGTCTTTCAGACGAGCGTGTTTACACCGGTTCTGGGCAGTTCTACCAGTGACAGTGTATTGACCTTGTGTTTTGCCTGTCTTTCAGACGAGCGTGTTTACACCGGTTCTGGGCAGTTCTACCAGTGTGACGACAGACAGCTCAATGACCTCTCCTGTTGTCATAGCAACATTGCTGGACAAATTTAAGGTGAGGCATACAGTCTGGCAACAGATGTTTGAATCAGCACCTGATGTGACATTCATTCGAAATGGAATGCTTTTGGACGTTATTGTATGATATGAAGATTTGATATTATAAATGTATTAGCAGTTTTGATGTCACAGCTTTATCAGTTTATGTCATAAATGTTTCCTCCATATGGTTCTTACACTTTACATCTTTTAATTTTTTCTCTCGTGTGGTGGAAAATCATTTATTTGTGACAGATATTTTTATGGCAGCTGTCATTGCTTGGCTGTTGCAAGGGTTCATTGACAGGTTGTGTTTGAACTAGTCTGTGTGCACACATGTCACAGCATAACTGATGACATGTAGATGTCATGACCCGGGTAACTGATGAGAAGTATTTTCATTCCTGTTTTCACTGCATAATTGAGTAAGACATCTGTCCTTTTAATACAGCCCATAAGACCATAGTTAACGCAGACCTGTTTACTCTTACGGAATGGGCGGAAGTTTTACGGATTTAAGATCGTTTTTCCGCTTGTCCGCGCACTGCTTGAAGTCTTCCGCAATTTGGCGCGATTTCAAGAAAAAAAAATTGTGATGTTTTCGGTAAAAAGTCGCGATATTTTTCTCAGTATTAAGACATCTTTTGTCCATTTCCGGTTAGAACAGTGTCTTCTTCCGGGACTTTGGTTACACGTGTTGCCTCTTGGTGTCCTTTTGCAAAATGCCTCCAAAAAGAAAGGAACAACACCGACACGAAACTGACGATGAAGAGCGCGATAGTGCGTGTGGGGCAAAGAAGAAGAGAATCTATTATCAGAAGTGGAAAGAAGATTACTCAAAGAAGTATCCGGACTTGACGGTTTCCAGGAAATTTGGACCAAACCATTCTTACTGCTCGCTGTGTGACAGTCATTTCTCGATCACTCATGGTGGGAAGAATGATTCAACTTTGTTGAACGATTTGGATTGATCAGCAGCCCTCTTTCGTTCACTTTTTTCTTTCTATTTGCTTTCTCCGAAAACTACATCTCAAATATACAATGACGCTATCATGTAATGTAGAATTAAGTTTATCATTTCTTTGCACACAGCAAATTATGAAAAAAAGAGTGTGTTTTATTGCTTTAGAACGAGTTTGTGGCTTTAAAAAAATCTTCCTCATGAAGTGGAAAATCTTCCTCAATTTCCTTCAAATCTTCCTCATGGGTCAATGTAAGGGTAAACAGGTCTGTTAACGAGTGTGATTTTGAAATGACCTACATTACGTGTGAATGTGTGTGTGTGTGCATGTGTACACGTGTACACGGTTGAGAGAGGAAGTGTGTGTGTGTGTGGTATTCACTTGTCTAACAAAAGACAGGTGGGTGGTCCGAAGAAAACTGTAGGTTTCATTCGCAAGAATAATTGTCTGCTACCAAAGTGCTTCATAGTTTTGCTGTGAAGTTTTATGCCCACACGGCAGGGCCATTAGATGTATGTGGACCAGAGCAAACCTTAGATGTGGATAAAGGGCGTATAGTCAACATAAGTTATATCTAACTTTCTCTTTAGGGCAGAATAACATAGGACAAATTGATAGTGTTGTTCCCAGACGAAGGGGACCAAATGACCTGGCTAACAAACCAAGGAAAAGTTCAGTCAGAAGAGATCCCACATGTCAAAACTATCGGACAGTCGACCGGCTATGAGTCGGAACAATGCGTCAGATAAAAAAAAATATACATCAAAGGCCGAGGCGTGAAAACAGCACTAGGTAATTAACAGCGGACTGCAACATTACAGCCACCATAAAAAAAGAATTATTAAATGTTTGGTTTCTCTCTCTGCAGGTGGAGAACAGTCCAGGAGAGTATGTGCTGTCGGTGGTCACAGAGAATGGGGATCAGACACAGGAGCGGTTGCTAGGCGACACAGACCACCCGATCCTGGAGCGCCTGCAGTTGGGAGCAGACGACCAGTGCGCCAAGATCTTCCTCAAGGAACGGCGCATAGAGCCAGCGGTGACCGTGCCAGACACCGTACAGCTGCCCATCATGATGGAGGAGGAAGAGGAGGAGGAGACTCTGCCTGCTGACGTGAGTGGGGGTAGGGGGATATGTGTGTGAGGGGGATGTGTGTGGGGGGGGGGGGGGTGAGAGGGTAGATGGTGTGTGTGGCATAGAGCCAGCGGTGACCGTGCCAGACACCATACAGCTGCCAGTCATAATGGAGGAGACTGTCTGCTGACGTGTGTGGGGGGAGGGGGATGTGTGTGGGGGGGGGGGGGGGTGAGAGGGTGGATGGTGTGTGTGTAGCATAGAGCCAGAAGTCATGATACCAGACACCATACAGCTGCCTATCATAAGTTTAAAACGTAACGCGGGAATCTATCCCCGATGATCGAGCGATGATGGAAAACTTTTGTTCCCCGAAAGCGGCGTATGGCTGCCTAAATGGCGGGGTAAAAACGGTCATACACGTAAAATTCCACTCGTGCAAAAAACACGTAGTGTACGTGGGAGTTTGAGCCCACGAACGCAGAAGAAGAAGAAGAAGAAGAAAACTTTTGTAATCGATATCTGCCGGTTTTTTACTCAACATTTTGTATCTTAATGGTGCTAAAACTCGACCATGAGTGACATGAACACACACACACAGCGATTCGTTCAGAGATGCATAATGTAAATGCAATTGTGTCAGACACACAGACAAGACAGAATGACAAATATATACTTAAGATTTATTGAAGTTACCTATCTGACTGGTTTGTTATGTTCACAAGTCTGAATGAGGTTTTGTTGTTACACCTGTGTGTTATATTCACACCTAAGAGTGGCTTATGTTCACACCTGAATGCTTTGTTATTTTTCAACAGGTGGAGCAGCTGATGATATTGCCAGTAGCTGTTCTGAAGGGTATCATGATAAAATACGAAAACGACGAACGGAAGGATGAGCGAGTCCTAAAAGCAAAGTACGTACCGCTCTCTTCTTATACAGTGGAACCCCGCTTTTATGACCCCCCAATTTAATACTCCCTCCTTTTATGACCCCCCAATTTAATACTCCCTCCTTTTATGACCCCCCAATATAATACTCCCTCCTTTTTAAGACCCCCCAATTTAATACTCCCTCCTTTTTGGCTCACGTAAGTGTAGCCTATGCGATGCTAACTTTTGTCTGTCTGTGCGTGCGTGTGTGTGTGTGATAGAAACTTTAACATTTCCGAGTCTATGGATAAAGCTCGCATAAGAAGATTACGTCTCGGTCAAAAGTGTTTGACGTGTGTGATAGAAACTTTAACATTTGAAGACGTCACATTATGACGTAAGAGGGTTGGACGTCACGCGAAGGAATTACTGAAAGTCTCGGTCATTGTTATTGTGAGCGGGCCGAGACTAGTTGGCAGATCTAGTGTCTCGCTTTCTTGCACAGTTTCACCTATGCTTACTGTGTGTGTGTGTGTGTGTGTGTGTGTGTGTATGTGTGACGGAGTGATTGAGTTTGTGTTACTGTTTGTCGATTTCTTACGTGAGCCTTGAAGGCTTCGCCTCTTGTTAAGACCTTGTTTTCTCAGACTTTCTGTTCATAACCTCTGTAAAATTACCCCCATTTTAAGACTCCCTCCTTTTTAAGACCTTGTTTTCTCAGACTTTCTGTTCAAAACCTCTGTAATATTACCCCCATTTTGAGACTCCCTCCTTTTTAAGACCTGATTTTCTCAGATTTGTGGAGGTCTTAAAAGGGGGTTCCACTGTAATCCACTTGTAATGACATCATAGGTTGGTGAATTGATGCTGGGGCTTAGGTTGGTGCTAGAAGCTTGGCATGGGAGCATTGGGTGGTAAGGTAGAGATCATTTTGATTGGGGTTTTTTAGAGGTAGAGAGGGTGTGTGTGTGTGAGAGAGAGAGAGAGCGAGAGAACGTGTTTGTGCAAGTACAATGTATGTGTATGTGAAGTAAGCAAACATGATGCAGATCTTTTGCAAGGAAAAGAAAATAGTGTAAGAAAAATCAAGGGTAGAAAGATGTCGTAATGCCACAGAAGAAGGTAAATGTTACAGAATGTTTTTAATTTCAATTCTTTTCTTCAGGTATGAACGAATAAGACGGAAGATTCGTCAGCGACTGGAAGACCTGAAAACTGCTTGAAGAAAAGGATTCTGCTTCAGACAACTTTGAACATTCAAATACATTTCACCGGCACCCGCTCACACACTGCTCAGCCCCGCCTTTCACTCCGCCCTTCAGGCTTTCAGGGAGGATACTGAGGAACGAGGAATATGCTTCAACTTCATGGGAAGTTTTTACCTTCATGATGGCAGAGTGTTTTTTTTTATTCCAGACAGCAACTCCTGATTCTGTCGCCGTGTCAGTTGTGGATTATCTGCACAAGCTAGAAGGAGGAATTTTTGCTCACGAAAGCACCTCAAGCGCCTTGCGTAGAAAAGGAGCACCAACTACACTTCACATGCATTTTGATGACAAACTGGTTGGGTTAGGAAGTGGAGTTAATGCAGAAAGCAGAGTGTCTGTGAATGGTTAACAGTGAAGTGAACAAAGTTCTGCCCCTTTGATAAGAAATTCCAGGTCAGTACTACACTACAGCAATGGGAAGGGAGCATATACAAAGGAATTCATGCAAAAAAATTGGACATCATCCGACATTTTGCATCACAATCAACAGACAGTGGAATCCATACTCTCAAGGAATTGAAAGGAAACATACTGCAGTTGTGCTGCATTGTTTGTTTCTGTTTCTGTTTCTTTTTCTGGTGTTTTACAAATAATTTTCTGAACATACAGGAAATAAAATCGGCAGGAAGTCATATTTACCGCTTGATGTTTCTTTTGACAGTTAACCCGTCAATTTATAATAGCTTTAGTTGATTTTGGCATGACAGAGTGACTGGGTTTTAGTAGAGATGGGATTGGAACTTGCAAAGAAACCCGGTTCGGAAAAATGTAGCGTAGTCACTGTCTTGGACAAAGCAATTGGGTTGGTGAGGGTTCTTCTTTTAAGGGGAGGCACTGGTGTTAAAAGCGATTTTTTTTGTTTGATGACTCTCGGGTAAAACACATTTGTAGTGTTAAAGTACTCAGTCCATCTCATAAGAAAAAGTTTGTTTTTTTTAAATTTAGGCCATTGGTTGCCATGGTAGCAATCCAAGATGGCCACCAAACCGCCCCTTTTTAAAACCCTAAGGCTTTTACAAAACACCCTGGAGTTTTGTTTTAATGCTTGTTATTTATACTTTAGCACAATGCCCAGGTCTAATGAGAGGCTTTTTTTGATATTTTGAGTCATTCAAAAGATATCAGTGATGAAAATGAGTGATGTTAAATTTCATGAAAAAACGCCCCAAAAGAGAGTATAACTTCTCACAAAAAAAAAAATTCAACAAAACGCTCACATTAGACCTCAGAAATACCACACTCAAGATGTATGCAAAGTTTCAACAACGCAAGTTTATTAGAAAAAAAGCCTTAGGCTTTTAAAGTGTCAAAAATGTTATTTTGAGTAAACGGACAAAATGTGTTAAAAACTAAGTTTTTGCATATAAATGCTTGCCAAACATGTAACAAAACAACATAGACTTCGAAATCAAGTCTTGTCGAATAACGTAGAAAGAACATAAACTGCATTCAACAAAATATAAAAAAATATGAGCCGTTGTTTCTACGTCAATGTGGTAAAAAGTCATCAGCAATATGCATTCTGCTTTGAGTATGCCCATGACAACCAACTGAGCTTGCCGCAATGTTCTGGTTATGCCATCCCAGGGTCATAGACCTGGCCTTCTTGTGCATGTTACAGCTTTGTTAGTGCTCGCTTTTGTTGGATTGTCAGAGATTCAGCATTCACCTCATTAACGTATAGTAGTGACATTGGTGAATATAGCACTTGAGAGACTGGATTTCCATTGGGCCCAGGCTATTTTTCTGTACCCTGGTGTCATATTATGAGATTGGAATGTGCGCATGTGTGTGTGTGTCACCACTGAACCGTCTTTCTTAGAAATCATTAGAAATTGTGTCTTGATGGTGTTTTCCCTGTGATTTTTGTGCATGAAGATGTCTGATCAAGTATAATGTCTTTAACCCTGGTTTTCAGTTGGATAGATGCTAGGCCAGTTTTGCATTGACTGTTACTGTCACTGATAATTTTCACGGAGAAGAGCTTCAACTTGATACTTGTTAACATCGTTTGAATTTGGTATTAACTCATGTTTTTTTTTATCATGATTGTTTCCTCAGTAGTTTTCCTCTTTCACATCTTTTACATAGCTTTCAAATGCGTTTGAATTACATGGAAGAATAGATAAATTCATGATGTACAACACAGCAGATCCATTTTAATCAATATAATGTTTTAACAAATCTGCTTTTACAGTATTTGTGTCATCAGGAGTAGGTAATTACGTTGGTTTAGTGATAGGAGTGGGTTTTGTGTGTGTTATGTTCTTCTCCTCACATCTTGTTACATGAATATGCCGGAACTTTCTTTTGTAGTTCTCTTTCTTTTTTTTCTTAATAGCAAAAAAAATAAAGAAAATAACAAAAATGACTTCAACTTTTGTATAATCGCTCACAACCTTACTACACATATCTGGATATTTTTCCTCACTTTTTTTTTTTTTTTGGTGACAATCAGGAGCTTTGCCAAATGTCGGGACATTTATTTGGTACTTGAAACATTGGAACATGTCTAGTCAGATACAGTTAAAGGGGAGTAATTTGTCACCAAAACACAATTTTAAATAAATTTTAAGCAGAGCTTCTTGTATAAAAGTTTCCATTAAATTTGCCTTGGATTTGTGATTGTACAGATGTTACCTCCCTTAGATTGAGGGTCTTTTTTGCAATATTTTGCAGACGCAGACAGGTTGTGAACTGAAGTACATGTATTTCTTGGAGTAAGTGTTCCTTGGGTGTAAGCCAAACTGTCGCTTTACCAGTTAATGTTAGCATAATTTACCCAGAAATCAGCGAAATTGCAGACTATTTTTTACATGTTATGCCTTCTTTAAAACATCAGTGCAATCTCTGCTATTGTACATTGCTACATGTATGTATTGACATTGTATGTAGGTACTCTTGGCATGAATGATATTAACAATGTCACTTTCTTTGATTATTGCGAAGAAGAATCAGTCTGTATTACGATTAGTGTCAAATGTGTCCTTGAACGCTTGTTTCATGTGTGCATGCAAGATGTACTTACTTGTGTCAGGTGTATCCCATTGTTACACATATTTATGCTGTTGGCATCTGTCATTATTGGATTGCTGACTGGGTAGAAGAGATTGATACCAGTGTGATATTTTAAACACAAATATTAGAATGCTTGTGTATGTTTTTGGTTTGTAGTTTATAACTACAGTTGAAGTATCGTCTTTTGAAATTCCAGTGAAGTAGGGAAGAGATTTTTTTTCATTATTTGGGAATATTTTCAGAGTTTATTTTCTTCAGCATATTTGCCGAAACAACCATAATCGTTTTGACAATTTCTGGAAGTTTTACTCTGTTCTTGGCATCACCATTCCCCATCTTTAAAAAAAAGTTAGGCAGTTATGACGACATGATGGCAGTTTTTGTCTTCTTCTTCTTCTGCGTTCGTGGGTTGAAACTCCCACGTGCACTCGTGGTTTGCACGAGTGGAATGTTACGTGTATGACCGTTTTTACCCCGCCATTTAGGCAGCCATACGCCGCTTTCGGAGGAGCAGTTTTTGTCAACACGCAATAACTTTTCGTGTTGTACAGACTGCTGCCGCAAACTGACATCTCTGTTATTAAGTCAAGTGCCATGTATGTTGTGGGTATCTTAAGTCCATTTGCACATTATGTGTGGTTCTGTTATATTGGACCATTCTAGCCTCAAAGACTGGTGCATAAATTACCCCGTGCCAGTCTAAAAGTTGGCAAATACAAACCAACGGACCAGCCTTGGTGTAAGAACGGAGCCACTGAAGGTCAAAGCAGCACCGCCCTGATATGGCCCTTCGTGGTCGGCTGGGCGTTAAACAAACACCCCCCGCGGGTTAGGGGGAGTCCCATATTGGTTGGGACGAGAAAGAATTTATCCGATGCTCCCCAGCATGTCGTAAGAGGCGACTAACAGATTCTGTTTCTCCTTTTACCCTTGTTAAGTGTTTCTTGTATAGAATATAGTCAATTTTTGTAAAGATTTTAGTCAAGCAGTATGTAAGAAATGTTAAGTCCTTTGTACTGGAAACTTGCATTCTCCCAGTAAGTTCATATATTGTACTACGTTGCAAGCCCCTGGAGCAAATTTTTGATTAGTGCTTTTGTGAACAAGAAACAATTGACAAGTGGCTCTATCCCATCTTCCCCCTTCCCCCGTCGCGATATAACCTTCGTGGTTGAAAACGACGTTAAACACCAAATAAAGAAAAGAAAAGAAAAAGCAAACAAACCCCAAACCCCACCTTCCGTTAAGAAACGTTATGTTAGCATTTTTGGTTCTTTAACACAATTATGTTTTTACCCTTGACTTCACTGCTGCAATTGTGTAGCAGTAGGATTTAGGTTCGCTGGTGTAAAAGTCTGGTTGAATGTGTGAGATACGTTTTGCTTGTCTGGTTAGATCTGTGAGACATTTTCTGTTTTTGAAGCTGGAGAACTAGTGGCATGCCTAGGAAGTCTGTGTGTGAAGGGGACAGTAATTATATGTATATTACTGTAAGGGTGATATACATTTTTAGTTGTTGTTTTTTCTTTGTTTTTAGCTTTTTACATTTAGTCAAGTTTTAACATAGAGGGGGAATCGAGACGAGGGTCATGGTGTGTGTAGAGCGATTCAGACTAAACTACTGGACCGATCTTTATAAAATTGGACATGAGAGTTCCTGGGAATGATATCCCCGTATGTTTTTTTTATTTTTTTGATAAATGTCTTTGATGATGTCATATCCGGCTTTTTGTAAAAGTTGAGGCGGCACTGTCACACCCTCATTTTTCAATCAAATTGATTCTTTCTTTCTTTATTTGGTGTTTAACGTCGTTTTCAACCACGAAGGTTATATCGCGACGAATCAAATTGATTGAAATTTTGGCAAAGCAATCTTCGACGAAGGCCGGACTTTGGAATTGCATTTCAGCTTGGTGGCTTAAAAAATAATTAATGAATTTGGTCATTAAAAATCGAAAACTTGTCATTAAAAAATTGTGGTTTTTTTAAACGATCCAAAAACAATTTCATTTTATTCTTCGTCATTTTCATATACATAATTATGTTATATTTGGATTACAAACAAGCTCTGAAAATTAAAAATATGATAATTATGATTAAAATTAATTGTCCGAAATCGATTTAGAAACAATTTCATCTTATTCCTTGTCGGTCCCTGATTTCAAAAACATATAGATATGATATGTTTGGATCAAAAACAAACTCAGTAAGCTAAAAAGACTAGACATACAGAAAAGCGTGTTATCCTGCTCAGCGCGACCACTACCGCACTATTCTGCATGGCTTGTCGATTTCACTGCCTTTGCCACGAGCGGTGGACTGACGAAACTACGAGTATGCGGTCTTGGTGAAAAAATGCAGTGCGTTCAGTTTCATTCTGTGAGTTCAACAGCTTGACTAAATGTTGTTATTTCGCCTTACGCGACTTGTTGTTAGTGTTTTCTTTCCTTTTTAGAACTAGACAGCTTAGGGTGATTAAGCCTAAGGTTGTGCATTGGTTTTAACATCTCTTCAACCTGTTTGGCTATGCAGGACTGTTTTAAGCCCATGAGAGCTATGCAGGACTGTATCAAGCCCATGAGAGCTATGCAGGACTGTATTAAGCCCATGAGAGCTATGCAGGACTGTATTAAGCCCATGAGAGCTATGCAGGACTGTATTTAGCCCACGAGAGCTATGCAGGACTGTATTAAGCCCATGAGAGCTATGCAGGACTGTATTTAGCCCATGAGAGAAGATGGGTTTACGGTGGCTTTCAATTAGGAAACTGGTCTGTTGTGGGTTCTTCCTGCCTTCAACCCCGCCACCCCTGTTACGTGTGTGTACGGTAGTTCTGGCTCTTGAGTTTTCCTCACTGTAGGGCAAATTTGAGGGATAAAAACAAGAAGAAAACTTTAAAGCTTCACCCCACAGTCTCCCGCAGTGGGGCACTGCGGTTATGAAATTAAAGGCCCCTCCTGTTTTTGGAACCGCAGGAGCTTTCTAGTTTGCTGTTAGGTAGATTTTTGGTTCCTCTTTCCTGTCATGCTCTCTTTTTCTTCATGAATTCTTTTCTTTTTTCTGCCTTCTTGCTCATTCACCTGTATTTTTTCCAAAAATCTCTTCTCTTGCCGCTTGTCTCGCGATTCATGTATAGTTTAATCTGTTAGTGTTCTGATGTAAGTCCAGCAGTAGATAGGTTAAGCCTATTTTAACATACTGGAAACTGGTAATCTTCCAGTAGGTATTAATTTAGTTTTACTAAAGCCTGCTGGGACACAAGTAATGGGTTAGTGCATTTGTAAACAGGAATCGCTTGACAAGTGGCCCCCTTCATCCCCCCCTTCCTCGTCCTGATATGGCTCTGCGTAGTCGGCTGGACGTTAGGCAACAAATAAACAAACAAACCCCACAGTCCATATGAAAATTGCATGCAGAGCACACAACCCTTCCAAGGGACATTCCAGAACAATCTTTAATTAATAAAATAGGAAGAGGTTTAGAGTATAGGATTGGTACATTTGTGTGGTGGTTTCGGATTATAGCGAAAATGCTTTTAAAATCAGCAAAGCCTGCGAAATGAACTTGTGTGAACAACAGTATTACATGCTCCAGTACAGTGGCCGGCCTGCTAGAACGTTCACAAACTTGGGAAAATTTGGCTCAAGAGGCTGGCTTGTGAAAGAGGTAAAGCCCTAGGCTATCAGAAGTCAAAAGTATCAGAAACCAAGTATGTCAAACTGTTGCAAAAATCTATTACTTATGTTATCATTGTGGTCAGAAATCCTTCAGGGCGTTTATCTTTGTATGCTTGCGTAATTCATTTCTCAGGTTTTCAGTAAAACATGCATCAGATTTTCTCCTGTTTGGTGTAAGTTTTTAGTTGTTGTTGTTATTATTATTATTTTTCTTGTTTGTTTGGTTTGATTACACTTTTATTGAATATTTTGCTTACCTGACTCATTTGGGTATAATGATTAGCAAGTGCAATAATTAAGTTCATTCATGAATGAATTACTTAGCTGGATTAGATTTGCATGTAGACTATGTTCATGAGAAAAGAAACACAGCCAATTTTAAAGGTATCAGTAACAGAATTCTCACTCATCCAAATGTCTGAGGTAATTTTGACTTAAAGGGACAGGGAATGAGTATGTGTGTGTAAGAAAAACTGAGTCACTCTGTGTTAGTACGGGGATCATGTTTCCGCGAGAGATAATGCTATGTCACACGCTTTCCTTCTTTGCCACTACTAAAGCAAACGTGTGCAAGATTGTATGTTACACGCTTTGGAGCATGTGCAAGAACGGATTCAAACTCGAAATCGTCCCTTCAAAAGCCCCAAAATGCACACACGACTTTTATTTCTCCTGCTGTTGTCGTGTCTTCTCTTTACAAATTCTTCAACGCTGAGAATACTGAAAACGGCATCCCAGACTACAGTACTGTTTCCATACGCGAGTTTAGCTTCCCTTGGAAAGTGGCTCGCTCAGGAGGCCTGTTAGTCTGAAACTAGAAGGACAGAGTTCTGAACATAGATGACAAAGACCCCGGAAAGAACAAACATTTCGCGGATGCAGACACAGAAAGACGTCATGAAGAATGGAATGCTTCAAAAGATACAGACTGTGACGATGACTGTGACGTCATTCACATATACCGAGACGTCATTCATAGTTGTTCGTTCACTTTCGTCAACAAGTAGATCTCTCCACAATGGCTGCTCCTGTGTTTAGGTTTATCAAGCGTGAGTACGCAAAACGTGTTTGTTCTCTCCTCTGTTGAAGCTGTGAGACATAATCGCCATTACGAGCTAGTCGTGTGACAGAGAGTGTTCTTGCACACTCGACTGCTGCTGTTTCACTCCGGCTAAAGCCGTCGTGAAACATCTACAGTCTCGTGTGCAAGAAAACTCTCTGTCACACGACTAGCTCGTAATAGCGGGTATTGTCTGCAGACCTTTTCTTTGCGATATTTAACTTGTTCGTTTCATTATATATGTTTACTTATTTTTTTATTTTTGTGTTCCGTGAGTGTTTTTGGTTTTTGAGTCACATGTCTTCCTCACCCTTAGGCATAAACGTTTCACATAGAAGTTTAGCATTCTTCGTGCACCTCCCCTCTCCCCCTCAATGATTCCCGGATGTAGAGGGGGCATTGCACAGCCAGCAACTTTTTTTTTTTTCTCTGATTATTTGCCAAGTATTGTGTGATGGCAGCGATGTGTATGTGACGTGTGAGTCGACTATTGCTTGAGTTGCGAATATATGATAATGGTACAGCTATTGGAATGTGAACGTTTGTTGTGAATATATGGTACAGCCACCCCCCCCCGGGTTAGGGGGAAGAATTTACCCGATGCTCCCCTGCATGTCGTAAGAGGCGACTAACGGATTCTGTTTCTCCTTTTACCCTTGTTAAGTGTTTCTTGTATAGAATATAGTCAATGTTTGTAAAGATTTTAGTCAAGCAGTATGTAAGAAATGTAAAGTCCTTTGTACTGGAAACTTGCATTCTCCCAGTAAGGTCATATTTTGTACTACGTTGCAAGCCCCTGGAGCTTAGTGCTTTTGTGAACAAGAAACAATTAACAAGTGGCTGAGACTATCCCATCTTTCCCCTTTCCCCGTCGCGATATAACCTTGAACGGTTGAAAATGACGTTAAACACCAAATAAAGAAAGAATGGTACAGCCGTTGGAATGTGAACGTGTGTTGTTGCTGACAAGTGTAAGGTGATGTACAGATTCCCATCAATAAATTGTTGACATGCTGATGCATCATGGTTTGACAGTGTGTGTGTGTGTGTGTGTGTGTTGGCATGTGTTTGTGTGAATGCAATGTATGTACATTACATGTGATGTGTGTGGTGCAATTTAGATTAAAACAGCTTTGGGTGACATGACAGAACACAGATAAGATTTCCTGGGAACACCACACTGAATGTTCACTCTAGTGCAACTGACCCAGGCAACACAAAAACAATGTCAACTTGAAAGGGAAAGTTTCTTTTATTGCTAAATTAATAATTCATAACTATATATTATGTAGGAATGGATATCCTCCAGAAATATTAAATTCTACTGCAGTGGAACCCCCCTTTTAAGACCTCCAAAAGTCGGGTCTTATCATAGACTGATAGAGGGAGTCTTTTCACAGAGGTTATAAAGAAAGTCTTACAAAAGGAGCAAGTCTTAAATAGGAGGGGGGGGGGGGGGGGCGGTGTCTTAAAAGGCAGTTCCACTGTACAGCGTACTCAGTTTGAGATATAGGCATTGCAATAAGCAACATTCATGAACACAGAGGAGCATTTCAAGTACTCTGTACCCTGGGGTATTTCTTCACACATACAAAATAGAAATATTAACTTCTAACGCATTTCCCCTTTTAGACAGCCATGTGACATAGTTGGCAATGGAGGTGACCAAATAGAAACGAATCCACTCAAAAAACGCACATTTTCAATTCACTAAAACTTATTTGGTTGAATATAACAAACAAACAAATTTCTTTTGGCTCGTGTAACATATCACATAAAAACACACTCAGAACACATAGACACATGATATATAAGTAGTTATTTTGATCACTTTTTGTCGCATCATTTGTGTGCTTGCACTTTCATCATGTCGTTACATTTTTTCTTCAGTTAAATCTGTTGCTGGCTTACACAGATGGACATTTTTAAAACCATATAAAAAGATTGTAAACCATGAACACGTTTCTTTATGGCCAGACTGTGCGCCAGACATAAAAACTATGCATATTTATTACTTTAGGTACACTCAGTGTAAGTAACTGGCTGTAAATGTACAAATAGCATGATTGACACTTTCGGGTCTATTCCTGAGTGGTGATGGTGCTGCTCTTGTCACGGTTAAGCTGCAGTACATGTATTGTTCTGGGCAGACTGTAATATGCACACGGTAAGGCTAACTGATAACATATTACATTTTCATCCTATCAAACATACTCTTTTTTTGCAGTAAAATCTGTGATGTCTTTTTATACTGTCCCTGCAGTACCATTCAAGCATTCGTCAAATGTCTTCAACAATAGGGGTTTTGCATACGTGTAAAACCAGAGTTTGTTCATCTAAAACCTGCATTATTTTTATACTGTGCATTCAGTCACTACTGATACTTCTTCTTCTTCTGCGTTCGTGGGCTGAAACTCCCACGTCTACTCGTGGTTTGCACGAGTGGAATTATACGTGTATGACTGTTTTTACCCTGCCATTTAGGCAGCCATACACCGCTTTCGGAGGAAGCATGCTGGGTATTTTCGTGGACATGGATTACAGGATCTTTTTCGTGCGCACTTGGTCTTGTGCTTGCGTGTACACACGGGGGTGTTCGGACACCGAGGAGAGTCTGCACACAAATTTGACTCTGGGAAATAAATCTCTCGCCGAACGTGGGGACGAACTCACGCTGACAGCGGCCAACTGGATACAAATCCAGCGCGCTACCGACTGAGCTACATCCCCGCCCCACTACTGATACTGACTTGATGGTCCTTTCCTCAGAAAAAGTACACATCTACATCTCCTCCTTTATTTCTTTGAAAAGTAAACATCCTTCACCAGCATGGACTGCAGGACAGGTACCTGCTTCTTTCCAGATATCTTCAGATTCTTCTTATCATAGGACTCGTATCCCTGGGCAACCATCCTAGCAACGCGGGTCAAGGCCTGGGTCAAGGACATACTTGGGGTCAATTGCTTGGTGAACACAGTGTGCAGAGACTGCACAAACCACGTCCCAGAGCCTCTGCGCCATGCAAAATGACCTGAAGCAGAAAAAATTGAATAAAATGCTAGACGTCATGCGGCTAGGACAAGGTAAGACCCGGGTCAGGTGCACAGTAAGGTCAGGTGCACAGTAAGGTCAGGTGCGTAGTGACCACAGTGTGCAAGGACAGCATGAGCCATCAGCGAGATGTTCTGCAACATGCATGGTGACCTTTTCGGAACACATATGAATGCACCAACACACTCACACACACACACACAAGCACCCACACTGGAATACAATTAATAGGTAAATTACAATACTATGCAAGCACACACACTCACATGCACACGCACACACACACACACACACACATGCATACATACAAATGCACACACACACACACACACACACACACACACACACACACACACACACACACACACACACACACATTCAGTGAAATCGTAGATATGCAATGATGTTGCCGGAATTTGAGATGCAAAATACTCACCGTCAGCTCTCTTTCTTCTTCATGTCCTCCCCCCCGACCCTACCCCCCCCCCCCCCCCCCAAGTTCTTTCCTTTCAACCAATGTCCCCACTTCTCGCCCCCACTTCTCGCCCCCACTTCCCCCTCCCCCCCCCCCCCCCCCAATTCTGAAAAGCCAATCAGATGTCTTGTTTGGCAAGTTCCCCTAATAATTTAAAGTCAACCGTTATTGCTGAGAAACGATTTCCAATTCAGTAATCAGCCCTTGACCCGATCGGTGTGCTTATTTTGTTTCATAATCTCTCAAAGCCAATATACCTGGAGGGGTAGCGTACATGACGAGAAAATCCTTGAAAATGGGAGCTGGAGAGACAACGGTTGGCTCGTCCTGTTCCTGCTGATCATCATCGTCATCCAGCTCCTGTGAGGGATTGTCTTTCTTCTCGTCACTGGAGCGTGCTTTATCCGGTACAATGGCAATGTCGACACCATCATCGTAAGCCGTTCCACGACACGCCTAGAAACAACAGAAAAGACAAAGAAACAATGGAGAAGACAAAGAAAAAATGGAGAAGACAAAGAAACTATAGAGACAACATGCAACAGAGAAGATAAAATCCTTATTTACAATTTACAGTGCTTTCAAACCGGATTGTAGATTTTTACAACTTATTTAAATTAAAAAAATCAACAACAAAAATCATCTGAAAAGCCTCTCTCCTAAAACTACACTCTTGCTAGCATGCATGTAACATACTTGCACACAAGCACACTCACAGAATAAACACATAGTAAATTACACGCACATACACACACAGAATAAACACACACACACACACACACACACACACACACACACACACACACACACACACACACACACACACACACACACACACACACACAAGTGAACACACTATCTTTCTCTAAACATACTTGTAAGAAAAACAGGCGAGGCTTCCCAACAAGACCAGGACACATTTCGTCTTGAAAGGCCTTTGTGACCGACTCTGTCAATATCACACAGCCATCCACACCAAAAATGAGGTCCTTCTGAATTTTGTCGCCACTTGGAATGGTTTGCTGATCACAAGGAAAATTTTCAAGTTTTTCTGAGTCTCCATGGGACATGATGGCTACTGCTAGACAGTTAGCGTTGTCATGATCATACTCATCCGCCTCTGAAACAAATCCACAATGCAATTTTATTTACTGATCATATTGTGCAATAAAACCTGCCCAGGTGACAACCTTACAATAACAACCACCAAAGCAAAGTGTTTTACATTAAATTCTACAACATGTTAAATATTTCAACCGCCCAGTATGCATCTCGTTACTCCCCCGTATCGTTACTCCCCCGGCTCGTTACTCCCCCGGCTTGTTACTAACCCTAACCCTAACCCTAAGCCTAAGGGGGAGTAACGAGCCGGGGTAGTAACGAGCTGATCCCATCTGAAAGGTATGCAATGAAAGAAATTCATTATTAAACCATGTTTTCATATGTCTGATTTGACACAAATACACATACATACCATAAACTCGATATGAATTTAGCATGAAATGCATGTTAAGTTCAGATTAAACAGCACAAGTTCCATCTTCGGAGAATATTACATGTACTAGTGCAGTGATCCGATAATGGACACAAAAGTTCTTCATTCTAGTGCTTTTTGAAACAGAATGACTCAAAGTGTGGTGCAAATAAAAATAAGAGACACAATATGTTTACACAAAGCAGGGACCTATATTTAGATAGGTCTATGCACAAAGTATCTGATGTTGTGATTTGGACCATACCTGACAGATTTGGGTTCACGCAAAAAAAACTGACACATAGCTTTAGAAGAGAGGATGGGCTGGATGCCGGGTACACTCCCTACCTTTTTTCAATATTTTCATCATCTTTTTAGCTGTTTGATTATGGTAGCACTTGACGTCAAACTGAAGTTCCTCGAACATCTCTATCAAAGCTGTCGCGTCTTTTGAAGAGCCAGGGCGATCAGGCAGATAGGACTCTGGGCGGAACGTTTCGTTGTTGATGATGAGTGCCCGCCCACGTGCAGGGTGCGTGAAGTTGTACACGTCATCTGTCGCGTGGTCTGGCTCGTCCAAGTCTAGTGCTGGATGTGATGGTGCGGGTGGTTGTGAGAGTGATGATGTGGGCTGCTGGTTGTCTCCCTTCCCTTGATCGCCAGACCTTAACATCAAACACACACACACACACCCACACCCAAACACACACACACACACACATACACATACACACACACACACACACACACACATATATATACACACACACACACACACACACAGGCACACCGTCACAGTCACACACACACATGCACAACGTGTTGTTATATTTAGTCAAGTTTTGACTAAATATTTTAACATCGAGGGGGAATCGAAACGAGGGTCGTGGTGTATGTGCGTGCGTGTGTGTGTGTGTGTGTGTGTGTGTGTGTGTGTGTGTAGAGCGATTCAGACTAAACTACTGGACCGATCTTTATGAAATTTGACATGAGAGTTCCTGGGTATGAAATCCCCGAACGTTTTTTTTTCATTTTTTTGATAAATGTCTTTGATGACGTCATATCCGGCTTTTCGTGAAAGTTGAGGCGGCACTGTCACGCCCTCATTTTTCAACCAAATTGGTTGAAATTTTGGTCAAGTACTCTTCGACGACGCTGCCCTACACGCCACCAGGCGTGAAAGGCAGTAAGTAAGTAAGTACTCTTCGACGAAGCCCAGGGTTCGGTATTGCATTTCAGCTTGGTGGCTTAAAAATTAATTAATGACTTTGGTCATTAAAAATCTGAAAATTGTAAAAAAAAATAAAAATTTATAAAACGATCCAAATTTACGTTTATCTTATTCTCCATCATTTGCTGATTCCAAAAACATATAAATATGCTATATTTGGATTAAAAACAAGCTCTGAAAATTAAATATATAAAAATTATTATCAAAATTTTTTTTTCGAAATCAATTTAAAAACACTTTCATCTTATTCCTTGTCGGTTCCTGATTCCAAAAATATATAGATATGATATGTTTGGATTAAAAACACGCTCAGAAAGTTAAAACGAAGAGAGGTACAGAAAAGCGTGCTATCCTTCTCAGCGCAACGAATACCCCGCGCGCTCTTCTTGTCAATTCCACGTGCACTGCCTTTGCCACGGGCGGTGGAGGGACGATGCTACGAGTATACGGTCTTGCTGCGTTGCGTTGCGTTCAGTTTCATTCTGTGAGTTCGACAGCTACTTGACTAAATATTGTATTTTCGCCTTACGCGACTTGTTTTTTTTACTAAAGCAAATATCTTATCTTATGATATAGCTGTTTGGACCTCACTGTCAGCGGAATAACATAAACAAGTCGCGTAAGGCGAAAATACAACATTTAGTCAAGTAGCTGTCGAACTCACAGAATGAAACTAAACGCAATGCAACGCAGCAAGACCGTATACTCGTAACATCGTCAGTCCACCGCTCACGGCAAAGGCAGTGAAATTGACAAGAAGAGCGTGGTAGTAGTTGTGCTGAGAACGATAGCACGCTTTTCTGTACCTCTCTTCGTTTTAACTTTCTGAGCGTGTTTTTAATCCAAACATATCATATCTATATGTTTTTGGAATCAGGAACCGACAAGGAATAAGATGAAAGTGTTTTTAAATTGATTTCGACAATTTAATTTTGATAATAATTTTTATATATTTAATTTTCAGAGCTTGTTTTTAATCCAAATATAACATATTTATATGTTTTTGGAATCAGCAAATGATGGAGAATAAGATGAACGTAAATTTGGATCGTTTTATAAAAGAAATATTTTTTTTACAATTTTCAGATTTTTAATGACCAAAGTCATTAATTAATTTTTAAGCCACCACGCTGAAATGCAATACCGAAGTCCGGGCTTCGTCGAACAATACTTGACCAAAATTTCAACCAATTTGGTTGAAAAATGAGGGCGTGACAGTGCCGCCTCAACTTTCACGAAAAGCCGGATATGACGTCATCAAAGACATTTATCAAAAAAATGAAAAAAACATATGGGGATATCATACCCAGGAACTTTCATGTCAAATTTCATAAAGGTCGGTCCAGTAGTTTGGTCTGAATCGCTCTACACGCACGCACACACACACAGTACACCACGACCCTCGTCTCGATTCCCCCCTCGATGTTAAAACATTTAGTCATAACTTGACTAAATGTAACAAACACCATCTCTTGATAATCTTAACATTATGATGTAGCTACTTTTGGTTCTCTGGCTAAACTCGTTTTCGACTGACAATCACGAACAAAACATCGTACCATGTTTGAAAATGACTTTCTGGACCGTGTGATTGTAGCCGTGTACACACGGGAACAGGCGCACACGGCACTTAAAAGCACACACACACACACACTCTCTCTCTCTCTCTCTCCCTCTCTCTCAGTCTCTCCGTCTCAGTCTCTCCCCCCCTCTCTCTCTCTCCCTCTCTCAGTCTCTCTCACTCTCTCTCTCTCTGGGGATTCCACTGGCACTGTACCTGGTAAAGAAGCGTTTCACTGCTTTGTACTTCTTCTTGATGGTCTTGTTGATGCCATCAGCTTCTGGGAAACGAAAGTCGGAAAGGATTTATAACTTGTTTAGTGAACGAAAAAGCTTTGTTGTGTAAAATAAACTTGAGTCAATTCAATTCAATCAGTTATCTCTCTCGATTCCTCCTTCCCTTTCTGTCTCTATCAATCCCTCTCTGTCTCTCTCCCTCTCTCTTACCATCATGTAGTATATCTTCCTCTTCTCCAAATAAACCACCATCACCATCTTCATCCGTCGTTTCACCCTGTCTCTGATGTTCTTCTTCTGCGCCTCTCTCCTCTTCTCCTCTGAAAGTACTATCCTTGCCACCACCACAACCCGCACTATCGCCATGGCTGTCATCCATTGTCAAGTTCGGCGAAACTAATTCAAGCTCCCTGTCTCAGATTCACAGTTCGAGTCTTTCCGTTTCCCAGCCAGTAATCTTCTTCTTCTTTTCGATCGCCGATCACACTTGGAGTCCAGATCTTGAGATATAATTAGTGGTCCTCTGCAGCGCAGCCACTGGCCCGTACAGCTTGTTGTGCAGGGACTCCGGCAATGGCCAGATTTCCTCTCTCAGCACCTGGTGGTTCCTGCAGTCTCGTAGGATGTGGGCCGTGTCCTGCTCTGCTTCTCCACAAGAACCAGCCAGTAATGATCAACAAGTTCTCAGTGCCGGCATTGGTCACGTTTATTATTAAATCCACAACTTCCCGAACAGACTGCTAACGTTCCAAAATCATTTCAGAATCTTGTTTTTTTATTCACGTTATATGTTTGTATACATGTCTCAAACATGAACGCCCGGCCAACAATCAATGACAAAATAATCTATACTGTATAATATGTCGATCTACTCAACAGGTGTTGCTTTCCGGGAAAAGTGACTGAGCCAGTGCGTGCACTGTAGGCATGTCTGAAAGCAGACATTCAAATCCGAAAGTAGGCATGTGTATTTTAAGATAACATGCATATATGTCTGTACACACTGCAGTGTGTACAGACGTATGCGTCAGATGCACCGAGAGTGGCTTCCTTTTCAACACACTCAGTGACAATATCTCCTATCAATATTAAATGGTGCTCCTCTGTTGAGTCTCTCTATATATATATATATATACGTACGGTAAGTGGCACGGGCCATAGTTTGTTGTTGTTGTTTTTTTGTTGTGTGTGTGTTTTGGGGGGAGAGAAAAGGGGGGAAGCGGGGGTGTGGGGGCTTTGTGTAGTGAAGGAAGACGGGAAGTATCCTTAGCGGATTATGACTTTATTCAGTTATTCTGCAGAAAAGACAAATGCTGGAGATAAACCGTTCTTTTCTGCAGCATTTCTGCATAATGTCATCTTTCGCCGAAGCAGCGTTTTTTTCTGCAGCAAAACATTTGACTGCAGTAAAATTGAAATCAAGAATGCTGCAGTAAAACGGTGCTGTTGTTTTACTGCAGAAAACCTGTTTACATTTTTTCTGCAGCATTTTGTACTGGCTCTTGGCGGATCATGACATTATTCAGTTATTCTGGAGAAAAACCGAAATGCTGGAGAAAAACTGTCTTTTCTGCAGCATTTCTGCATAATGTCATTTTTCGCCGAAGCAACGTTTTCACTGCAGTAAAACAGTTTTTCTGAAGCATAATGTTTACTTGGTTTTCTGCAGCATTATTGCGATTAACTTTTTCTTCAGAATAGTCTCTGACAGTTTTTCTGGAGAAAAACGAACGACATTGTAAAGTAGCGTTTGTATTCGTCGCCCCCTGGGATTCGTGTCACGCACAACTATTGGTAATTCTGGATGAGTCCATCTCTCGACAGAGGAGGGCTCGCGTGCTCCAACATCATAATGAGCCAGTACAAAATGCTGCAGAAAAAATGTAAACAGGTTTTCTGCAGTAAAACAACAGCACCGATTTACTGCAGCATTCTTGATTTCAATTTTACTGCAGTAAAATGTTTTGTTCCAGAAAAACCCGTTGCCTCGGTGATAGATGACATTATGCAGAAATGCTGCAGAAAAGACAGTTTTTCTCCAGCATTTCTGTTTTTCTGCAGAATAACTGAATAATGCCAAAATGCTGAAAAAAAAGTGTAAACAGTTTTTCTCCAGTAAAACAACATCACCGTTTTACTGCAGCATTCTTGATTTCAATTTTACTGCAGTAAAACTGTTTTACTGCAGAAAAAAACGTTGCTCTCGCGAAAGATGACATTATGCAGAAATGCTGCAGAAACAAACAGTTTTTCTCCAGCATTTCTGTTTTTCTGCAGAATAACTGAATAAAGTCATAATCCGCTAAGGATAGGGAAGTGCCATGTGTCAGTTCTTATGACCCCCGTCAGACCAGAAAACCAGAAACAAATAGACTGCCAACGTTCCAAAATTCAGAATAAAAAAGTAAGAAAGTGTATGTATAATTGGAACGTTACATTTATAACAAAACAAAACGTTACGTTCACTGATCTTTGACCCAGTGGTCTCTTAAGTCTTTTAAAATAATGTTTAGTCTCGCTTGTGTCTTCAGGGCGAGCTGCTTGGCCTTTTTTTTAGATAAGATTATTTTCTGTACTACAAGTGTTTGTCAGCTTGTTGCCATAAGTAGAATGGGGGGGGGGGGGGGGGGGGGGTGTAGGCAACTGACTGTTACGAACTTCGACACATTGATGCTCCTGTTATCATAAGCATTTCTGCATGCAAATGCATGAATATAATGTGAGTAGCCCGTGTGCGGTTTTTAGTGAAATTTGGTCCTGTTAGTGATTGAGATGTTTTTATATTTAGTCAAGTTTTGACTAAATATTTTAACGTAGAGGGGGGAATCGAGACGAGGGTCGTGGTGTATGTGTGTGTGTGTGTGTCTGTCTGTGTGTGTGTGTAGAGCGATTCAGACCAAACTACTGGACCGATCTTTATGAAATTTTACATGAGAGTTCCTGGGATTGATATCCCCGAACGTTTTTTTTCATTTTTTTGATAAATGTCTTTGATGACGTCATATCCGGCTTTTCGTGAAAGTTGAGGCGGCACTGTCACGCTCTCATTTTTCAACCAAATTGGTTGAAATTTTGGTCAAGTAATCTTCGACGAAGCCCGGACTTCGGTATTGCATTTCAGCTTGGTGGCTTAAAAATTAATTAATGACTTTGGTCATTAAAAATCGGAAAATTGTAAAAAAAAAATAAAAATTTATAAAACGATCCAAATTTACGTTCATCTTATTCTCCATCATTTTCTGATTCCAAAAACATATAAATATGTTATATTTGGATTAAAAACAAGCTCTGAAAATTAAATATATAAAAATTATTATCAAAATTAAATTGTCGAAATCAATTTAAAAACACTTTCATCTTATTCCTTGTCGGTTCCTGATTCCAAAAACATATAGATGTGATATGTTTGGATTAAAAACACGCTCAGAAAGTTAAAACAAAGAGAGGTACAGAAAAGCGTGCTATCCTTCTTAGCGCAACTACTACCCCGCTCTTCTTGTCAATTTCACTGCCTTTGCCATGAGCGGTGGACTGACGATACTACGAGTATACGGTCTTGCTGAAAAATGGCATTGCGTTCAGTTTCATTCTGTGAGCTCGACAGCTACTTGACTAAATGTTGTATTTTCGCCTTACGCGACTTGTGTTTTAACCCGCCTGACACTGCGAGGGAATTTTCCTTGTTGTTATAAGGACATTAAAATCTTTGAGTCTTGAATATGTAAAGTGTGTGTGTGTGTTTGTGTGAGTGAGTGTGTGTGTGTGTGTGTGTGTGTGTGTGTGAATGTGTGTGTGTGTGCGTGTGTATGTTTGCATGAGTATCTGCTATAATTCACATCAAAAATAAATTGTAATGAATCCAATCACTGTGCACAGCTTGAAAAGGACATTTCTTTAATGGAAAAAGTCATGGTAAAAACTTTAATTTGTAATCTCTTCAAAACAAACACGGAATGGCTTTCAAAACATTTCTGGTCAAAAACAGGGTGAGACCAAGGAATAAAAGTCCAAAGGCACACAACTTGCCAGGCTAGGGCTGCAAGCATGGTTTTGTTCAGACATTGATTTAAAATTTTTTAAAAAAGTACATTCAAACACATTAACACCAGATATTTTTGAAAAGATTGTTTTTTTAAACGCTCCAATTTAATTTTCAGGAATAAATTCGCTTTTGGGGTGTCTTGCTGAGAAAAAACAACAGCTTAAAGGTTTGAACAGAAAGCTCACAGCATGTATACATTTATGATTAATTTTACGATCGTAGTACAAAGCAATGTCACATTCAAAACATAACAACTTTTTAAAAATACAGTACAGCTCTTTGAACGCACGCCAAACATTCCTCAAAACCTAAAAGTCTACACAAAAAACAACAACTATTTACTGTCACTTTAAGAGTATGTGGTATATAATTTACATTTCAGGCAATTAACATACTGTTATTTTGTTTTCAAAAATCATCCATGAGTTGACATAGTCTTTCTTTTTGATAAGTCAATTATCCCACTACAAATCTGTCATTTACACTTGCATGATAAATACTTGTACATGTTTCTTGGTCATACATATAGTTGTGTAGTACAAGTCAAGAGTATTAAAAATATTGCTTTCGATGTTATGTTCACATCGAACTGCTTGTGTATTTGTGCTCCACAACAGAATTGACAAGAATATCTTTGTATAAATTTGACAAGCATGAATATTGGCACTGATATTTAACATTTCACTAAATCCATACCAATAAAATAAGCAGACTTCATTGATATTTGAAACAAAGCAGTGATAACTGATATATCAACTATCAAAAATATTTGTAAATGGATATCTCTGTATACATATCACAAATTGTGTTTTGCATAGTACTTTTGATCGTACATGTCAGCTACTCAACCCTTAACAGAAGTAAGGAGCGTAAGTAATTGAGGCAGAGTGCTTGAAGGTACAGTCCAAATCTTGAGTAAACAGTTCGGCCTACGACCTTAGATCTTGCCAGGCTTTTACATGGGGCAAGACCATCCCTCTGCTTGGTCACATACCAAAAGTGAACAGCCTGGGTGATGTCTGTGCACAGTGGACATTTTTTTTATGAAGCAATTTTGTAAAAGTCACCATTGTCCTTTTAAAAAAACTGATTTCTTTTTTAAATCACAAACAAATCGCCACAGCAAGCAATGAGGGTGTTGATTTTGGTATGTGACCAAGTGGAGGGATGGTCTTACCTCATGTACAAGCCTAGCCAGATCCGAGATGTTGAAGCCAACAGTTTGTGACTTTCACACAAGATCTAATGACACAGGAAAGTAAGAGTTCTAAACGTAGACTTAACCGTAAAGAAGAGTTCCATGCCGTTGAACCGGTCTCCCAAAATGAGGATGAAAGTTGTTGATTCATTTCAATTCTTCTTATTCTCTTAAGCATCAAATTAATTGTGCGAAGTTGACTTCGCAAAGTCTACTCCACAAAGCTGGCGACAAAAAGCTTTGACACTGTGACACTGAATTTGTGAGGAAAAAGACTACGCAAAGTTGACTTCAGGCTCAATTAAGGTCAGTCTTTATAGATAGGAGATTAATCTCATTCCACAAAACTCTCACTGCCATTGTTGTGGACATTTAAAGTGCTTCCCTTTGTTATTACAAATCTACAGTGTGCAAGTTTTCACTTTAATTCCTATATCATGCATGACACGAATGATGTTACCAGGTACTGGTACAAGTAATAAATTACCAATTCATGTTGTAAACTTTGCCACTGTTACAAACAGCACATGATCCAGAGCATTGCATTTACTAAGGTAAACAGTAAATTGCTTAAAGGCTATTCAATGAACTTTACTTAGTACGTTCAAAATTAAAACAAAATCATAACGAGACATTAGAACAATGCAATCTTTCTCTCCAAAAACTTTAGAAACTGTACATTTTCACACACATGCACACACACACACAGCATCAAAGAAGCAGACATAAAATATCATACATGTATAACTAATGGTGTCAAAACCAGGAACATTAATGTTTAGATATGAATAAAACTGAACAAAACCGACAATATTTCATGAACAAAATAAGTTAACTACAACAGAAAACTACAACAAAATTATGAGCAGACTGTACAAAATTGCACCAACTCAACATACACAGTAGGAGGAGAAAGCATACACACTGATGAAAAAACACAATACAAAAACAACAACACATCTATTATCTGTGACGTACCTAAAGCAATAACTTTAGCCCTTTAAATAAAAATTACTTCCCTTGGACTGATGAGCATCGTTTTGAGTATTCTAACAGATAAGAGCAAGCTGGTTTGAAGATGTTTCACTGAATGTAAGATGCTGTAAGTAAAAACAAGGAAGGTATTTTTTCCCTCCGAAACACTAAAAGAAACCCCAAAAAACATAACACACGAAAGAAACTATTTGTGCTAAGAAAACAAATCCGGGTTGAGATCTCTAATTATAACACGGAAAACAAGTCAAGTTGGAGATCTCTTTAAAACAGTTTGGTGCTGATTCAAATATCCCACATTCAATAAAATCTACGAAGATCATCCTCTGGTCAGGAAAACTATGAGTTATCAACACTTCAGGGGAATGTATTTATCTTCAGTAATTGGAACGCCTCAAAATCAATCAAAACACATGCAACAAGGAAGGGCATTAAAGTTGGAATCTTTGGCGTCACACGACCAAGGTGGCCACTTTCATAACACTGATAGCTGCCAATACTGACCACGGTATCGCCACCGTATCGCACAATCACCGACAATCATCTCTTAAATCTTTGGTGAAATCGTGGGACCTCGCAAGTGACTTGGCGCCAAGAGTCACTTACGAGGTTCCACGATTTTACCGACAAATTGTTAGCCCGTTTTACCAAATGGTCTTTCTTTATTTGGTGTTTAACGTCGTTTTCAACTGTTCAAGGTTATATCACGACGGGGAAAGGGGGGGGATGGGATAGAGCCACTTGTTAATTGTTTCTTGTTCACAAAAGCACTAATCAAAAAATTGTTCCAGGGGCTTGCAACGTAGTACAATGTATTACCTTACTGGGAGAATGCAAGTTTCCAGTACAAAGGACTTAACATTTCTTACATACTGCTTGACTAAAATCTTTACAAACATTGACTATATTCTATACAAGAAACACTTAACAAGGGTAAAAGGAGAAACAGAATCCGTTAGTCGCCTCTTACGACATGCTGGGGAGCATCGGGTAAATTCTTCCCCCTAACCCGCGGGGGGTATTTAAGTGGACAGACAGACAAACACTTCTGGAACAGGAGACATTTACAGACCATTGGGTGACATACCTGTGAATGTAACATTTTGTTTTGTTTCTTTTGTTATGCTTTGATTGTGTCGCTTGTGTCTTATGAGCGAGCTTGCGGACAATTTGTCAGATAAGTTTATTTTTTGCATTATAAGTGTTTGACTGTCTGTCCACTTAAAAGACCGCTGGGTTGAACTGTAACGTTTTGTTTTGTCATAATTAAACATTCTGATAACATACCTTTCTTGTTTATTGGTTTGGTTTTGTCACAAATTAAAACTTCCAATATCTACCATTCTTGTTTTTCATTCTGATTTTTGGAACACTAGCACTGATTACATCTGTCTTTGGATGACAAGGTGGGAGCAGCTGTACTGGAAATGACAGGTTGCTGCTCAGCCACGAAAGATGCTTTACTCGGGATCATATAAACAGGATCATATTGGAGAGGTCTACTGCAAGGAACAAACTGACACTGGTTTAGCTGTACAGTGGTACCTGTGATGAGGGGTACCATGGAGACAAGTTACAAGTGTCCCTATACAGCAGGTGTCCGGCGGGGATGTAGCTCAGTCAGGGCGGGGATGTAGCTCAGTCAGGGCGGGGATGTAGCTCAGTCAGGGCGGGGATGTAGCTCAGTCGGTAGCGCGCTGGATGTGTATTCAGTTGGCCGCTGTCAGCGCGAGTTCGTCCCCACGTTCGGCGAGAGATTTATTTCTCAGAGTCGACTTTGTGTGCAGACTCTCCTAGATCCTCGGTGTCCGAACACCCCCGTGTGTACACGCAAGCACAAGACCAAGTGCGCACGAAAAAGATCCTGTAATCCATGTCAGAGTTCGGTGGGTTATAGAAACACGAAAATACCCAGCATGCTTCCTCCGAAAGCGGCGTATGGCTGCCTAAATGGCGGGGTAAAAACGGTCATACACGTAAAAGCCGTGGGAGTTTCAGCCCATGAACGAACAAACAAACAAAAAGCAGGTGTCCTCTCATGGCAGATCTACTTCAGTCAAGTTTATAAACAAAACAAGTCGCGTAAAGCGAAAATACAATATTTAGTCAAGTAGCTGTCGAACTCACAGAATGAAACTGAACGCAATGCCATTTTTCAGCAAGACCGTATACTCGTAGCATCGTCAGTCCACCGCTCATGGCAAAGGCAGTGAAATTGCGCTAAGAAGGATAGCACGCTTTTCTGTACCTCTCTTTGTTTTAACTTTCTGAGCGTGTTTTTAATCCAAACATATCATATCTATATGTTTTTGGAATCAGGAACCGACAAGGAATAAGATGAAAGTGTTTTTAAATTGATTTGGACAATTTAATTTTGATCATAATTTTTATATATTTAATTTTCAGAGCTTGTTTTTAATCCGAATATAACATATTTATATGTTTTTGGAATCAGCAAATGATGGAGAATAAGATGAACGTACATTTGGATCGTTTTGAAAATTTTTATTTTTTTTTTACAATTTTCAGATTTTTAATGACCAAAGTCATTAATTAATTTTTAAGCCACTAAGCTGAAATGCAATACCGAAGTCCGGGCTTCGTCGAAGATTACTTGACCAAAATTTCAACCAATTTGGTTGAAAAATGAGGGCGTGACAGTGCCGCCTCAACTTTCACGAAAAGCCGGATATGACGTCATCAAAAACATTTATCAAAAAAATGAAAAAAACGTTCGGGGATTTCATACCCAGGAACTCTCATGTCAAATTTCATAAAGATCGGTCCAGTAGTTTAGTCTGAATCGCTCTACACACACACACACACACACACACACACACACACACAGACACACGCACATACACCACGACCCTCGTTTCGATTCCCCCTCGATGTTAAAATATTTAGTCAAAACTTGACTAAATATAATGACAAGAGGAAGTTTTGTAACATAGTCAACACTGCCCTGGCGTTCACCTCTTGGTTACGATCACCTGCCCCTTACCGACCACCCCAACGAACTGTTTCTTTCTATATCATTTACCTTTCTATAGCGACCACCTGTCCCTTACCGACCACCCCAACCAGCTGTTTCTTTCTATATCATTTACCTTTCTATAGCGACCACCTGCCCCTTACCGACCACCCCAACGAACTGTTTCTTTCTATATCATTTACCTTTCTATAGCGACCACCTGTCGTTCGCGATCGCTTTGGGTTGGTCCCTTGGGTGGTCGCAATAGACAGGTCCGACTGTATTCTCTTTAACTTATCGTACCCCAAAGCATCACAAAATGTTGATCTATTTGTCCGTAAAGTAAACATCTTTCACAAGCATGGACTGCAGAACAGGTATCTGCTTCTTTCCCGCTTGCATTGGTATGTCGCTCTTGGACTCGTAACCCTGGGCAACCATCCTGGCAACGCGGGTCAAGGCCTGGGTCAAGGACGTGTGTGGGGTCAAGTGCTTGGTGAACACAGCATGCAGAGACTGCACAAACCACGTCCCAGAGGCTCTGCGCCATGCAAAATGACCTGTGGCAGAAAAAAATAGAATGAAAAGCCGGACGTCACGTGGTTAGTAAAAGAATAGTAAAACATTTTCCCGCATACAATAGAACCCCCCTTTCAAGACGTCTACAACTTGGGGGGAAAAATCAGCTCTTAAAAGGGAGGGAGTCTTCTTCTTCTTCTGCGTTCGTGGGCTGAAACTCCCAGGTACACTCGTGTTTTTTGCGTGTATGACTGTTTTTTACCCCGCCATTTAGGCAGCCATACGCCGCTTTCGGAGGAAGCATGCTGGGTATTTTCGTGTTTCTATAACCCACCGAACTCTGACATGGATTACAGGATCTTTTTCGTGCGCACTTGGTCTTGTGCTTGCGTGTACACACGGGGGCGTTCGGACACCGAGGAGAGTCTGCACACAAAGTTGACTCTGAGAAATAAATCTCTCGCCGAACGTGGGGACGAACTCACGCTGACAGCGGCCAACTGGATACAAATCCAGCGCGCTACCGACTGAGCTACATCCCCGCCCGGAGGGAGTCTTAAAATGAGGATACATTTACAGAGGTTGTCAACAGAAAATCTGAAAAAAGCAATGTCTTAAAAAGGAGTAATAAAGTCTAAGAGAGCAGGGGGGAAGGGGGGTGGGGTGGGGGAGGAGGGGGTCTTTAATTAAATGTTCCTGGGACAGCATCCTAATCAAGAGTTGCATTAGTCATTGCAGGTCACTTTACAGTATTGGCCTCTTGTCATTATCTCAAGTTTCTTTGTGCCTGCTAGGTAATTCACCTGGGTCCACACACTCAGTTCACCTGGGTCCACACACTCAGTTCACCTGGGCCCACACACTCAGTTCACCTGGGCCCACACACTCAGTTCACCTGGGCCCACACACTCAGTTCACCTGGGCCCACACACTCAGTTCACCTGGGCCCACACACTCAGTTCACCTGGGCCCACACACTCAGTTCACCTGGGCCCACACACTCAGTTCACCTGGGCCCACACACTCAGTTCACCTGGGCCCACACACTCAGTTCACCTGGGCCCACACACTCAGTTCACCTGGGCCCACACACTCAGTTCACCTGGGCCCACACACTCAGTTCACCTGAAGGACAGCTCTTTTTGTCAAACACTCTATCATCACTGCCTCCCCCCCCCCCCCTCCTCCCCGACCAATTAAATTTACCTACCTGGTGTGGTGGCATACATGACCAGAAAGTCCTTAAAGATAGGGGCAGGAGAAATGACGTTTCTCTCGCAGTGACGTGGCCGGCTACCCCTGGTGTCTGTTGCGTCCGACTTCTTGCCTTTAGCGTCTGTCTCTTCTGAATTGTCCACTTCATCGTCATCGCTGGAATCAGGGGCGTCAGGCACAACAGCAACCTCCACACCATCATCATAGTCAGCCCCGCGACAGGCCTGCAAACAAACAGGACAGCACTTACAGGTAAGCTTTACAACCTTGTACAGTGTGAAATCATGAGTAACAATGTAAAGCTGGATATTTGTCTTTGTTGTTAGCGTCGTTTCATCTTTGTAATTTTCACTGAATAAGCTTTTGCTACAATGATCTCTCTTGGAAAGACGCGATTATTTCCCTTTGGAAGATGCAGTGTTTTCCTTGCTTTGCTAGAGCTACCAGCGCACTATTAGTATTAGTGTTACTCTAGTCTGTTAAAACAGATGTTAAATATGCAGTACAAAACTTTAAGAATGTACGCACAATTTTCACCACGGGAACAGACTGCATTAAAGAGGGGACCACTTTAACACACACAGACATGTGAACACCTTGTAACAATACACTGATCCATCCAGCTACACACACACACCCTAAAAAATTACCTGCAGGAAAAAAAGCCGAGGTTTTCCAACCAGCCCAGGACACCGTGAATCTTGGAACGTGCGCATCACCGACTCCGTGAATATGGGATTGCCGTCCACGCCAAAAATGAGGTCACGCATAACTTTGTCACCGTGGCGATGTGCCTTCTGATAGTAATAGCTGTCGCTCTTTTCCTGCTGCTGGGAGTCTCCGTGAGACAAGATGGCCACTGCAATACAGTCTGCGCTTTGGTGGTCGTAGTGATACGCCTCTGTTAGAAATACAGGGGATATTTCATTACACAATAGTCCAAGCAAGAACAATTAAGATGCATATACCAAAGCTAGTCCCTGTCAAGAAATTAACCTGAAATCAACTGAAAAAGTTATTTCAGCACACACTCAAATCTTATATGTATGGATATATATATGCATCAACATGTGAATGATGTATGACTGCCATCTTCACTGGTTTTAATGCCATCTTCTCCCAAGTGTGGTGGTAAGACATCGGCCTCCTAATCGGAAGGTCGTGTGTTCGAATCCCGGTCCCTGCCGCCTGGTGGGTTAAAAGTGGAGATTTTTCCAATCTCCCAGGTCAACTTATGTGCAGACCTGCTAGTGACTTAACCCCCTTCATGTGTACACGCAAGCACAAGACCAAGTGCGCACGTAAAAGATCCTGTAATCCATGTCAGGGTTCGGTGGGTTATAGAAACAAGAAAATACCCAGCATGCTTCCCCAGAAGTATAGAGTGCTGTCCCTTCTGCACCGAGCGGCTGCATTTCAGGGCTCTCTCATATTTCGTACTGTGCGCCTTGAGTCTCCTTGTGGTGAGATATGTGCGCGATATAAATTCTTGTATTATTAAACAAAATCTGCCAAATCTAATGACAGTACATAGCAGTGGTGAGCACTGTAGGTACTTTTTCAATTAATAGCGAACATATCAACTGAACATTTGATTAACCTTCTTGGGGCCATTACGATGTCAGAGGCTGACTAAATCTCATAAAAGACAGCTGGCACAGTTTGTGCATTCAATCATTAATTAACAAAACTTAAAAAATTCTTATTAAAATGGATTAATACATAAAAGATATTTGTATTTTTGACCAAAATATGACATTAGAGAAAGATCTTGAACAATGGTAGAACAAGTTTTTGACCAAAATATGACATTAGAGAAAGATCTTGAACAATGGTAGATCAAGGGGTTGTCTTGATCTGTCTGAAATGTCATAGTTTGGTAAAACATTTAAATATTAAATATGATAATTATATATCATTATTCTTTAAAAAAAAAATAAAAAAAAGAACAGAGTGCCATGAATACCAAAACAAAATGAAATTTAAATAATAAAGCTCAGCTAAGGGAAACTGCCTACTTTGTATGCTTTTAGTCATTCTGACACACATAATATATTCAACAGCTGATAAAGAGAAGCACAACCCTGACATTATGGACTACCTTTCTCCAGCGCTTGTTTCATTTCCCCAGCAGTCAGGTTGTTGTGGCACTTCACATCAAACCCAAGTTTCTTGAACACCACTTTCAACGCTTCTGCATCTTTGGACGACCCTGGGCGGTGACCGAAAAAAGACCCTGGCTGGAATGTTTCGTTGTTGATGATGACGGCCCGTCCACGTTTCGGGTGTGTGAAGTCATACACTTCTGCGTCGTCTTTTACGGGGGCTGGATGTGTAAGTGGCGGTGAAGGCGACTGTGAATGTGTTGTCTCATTGTCTCCCTTGCTTTCTTCCTCAGAGTCGGACCTACACAAACCACACACGGACCAACTGTAAACTGTTGAACAACAAAATGTAAACTACAAATAATACTACAATCTGCTTACGAATTCGGAACAGAATGCCTGCGAACGTTCCAAAATCAAAAATTACAAAAACCAAAATAATTAATTTATGAAATGTTTGAAAATAGACGAATTTTGGAAATATAATCCTATCACTGCTACATGACCGTTCGGCAAAGTTATGCCGCTTGAAGCTCGAACAAATATTTTGACTTCCGCTTCCGGCCAACACGTGCTCCAAGTAAACAAGCAAGGAGAGAGGAGAGACATCGGTCCAAACATTATGCATTGCTCTTGGGGAAAGTGTGGTCCTGATACTGATAGTGGATACCCTGCACGCGTACGGAACGTCAGTTTCTGCCTATTTGAGAAACGTGACATTACACGTCAGTCACCAGTAAGAAGTTGTGTCTCAAACACGTGTACAGGAACCACGTGATGTTTTCCCGAGTAAAGCAAGAGAACTCACTCTTTCACAACCCATACAAACCCGACGGAGTTATTTCAGGAATTCGTCTATTGACAACACAATAGCTTCAGCTTCCAAGTAAAAGACCCAAGATAAATCTTTGTTTCCTTATTATTGCGTGTCTGTCTGTGAAAATCCCAAAGATACATATACTAGAGAACGTTTGGTGTTGTCAATTATTAAACATTCCATAAGTTAAGCTTCTTAATTTTTTTAAACTATTTTCACAAATACACTTAACCAAGATACTGTTCTCTTTTCTTCATGTTTACTTCCCTGGCACAAAATATACTAAAAAGAAAAATGAAGCAATGCATCAACCTTTCATGGACTCACTGTCAGAATCTTTTAAATGTCCAAATTTGCTCACAGTTTGAGCAGCTGAGTGGTATTCTCCGTTATTTAACACGGAAGAGTGACATGCCACTTTGCCAGAAACATTGACATTTCCCACCCAAAGGATGAATTCTAGCAACAACAACAAAAAACATTGGACAGAGATTTACTTTCCTTTTGATACACACACAAAATTTCAATATAAAAGCAATTACCCCAAAAAGAACTGCTTTACTGCCTTGTATCCTTTCTTGAGCGCTTTTTTGATACCCTCAGTTTCTGAAAGTAGAAGACAGTGTTCTGCTGTAAACGTCAAATACCATTTACCTTAAGTAAAACAAGTGAAAACAAAAACATGTCAATTGTCATGATTATGACATGATCAATGACGTACAAACTGGAAAAACACACATAAAATGTTTGATTTGCTGTGAAAGAGCTCTAGTAATTGACAAGAAATCAAGCGTATGATATTTTTCTGGTCAGTGTCCCTGTCAGTATAGTGTCACATGTCCAGGTAGGTTGTTTAATGGAAAGGTTTGCCTTTGTAAACTTAACAAAATCAAGCTGCAAGTACAATAATCAAATTACTCTTGAGTAAGGCTTGGAAGACTCACTGCTACAGGGGAGCCTTATTTTAAGACCTTCACAAATCTGAGAAAATCAGGTCTTGAAAAGGAGGAAGTCTTACTAAAATGGAGGTCAATGTACAGAGGTTATTAATAAATTGTAGAATTACGGAAGGAGTTACGGATAGAATGAAAAACCAAGAATGGTATGTAATTGGAACATTTATCATTGACAAAACAAAACGTTACATTTACAAGTACGTCGACCCAAAGGTATTTGAAATAATTATAACAAAACATACCTTGCCGGAATATTGCAAGCGAGCCACACGATACTGAGATAAGCCATCATAAGGTCTCTGTTTCATAAGTGTTTGTATGTCTGTCTACTTCAAAGACCTTTGGGTCGACGTCCTTGTAAATGTAACGTTTTGTTTTGGTTTAAGTGTCAGTTTAGACGAACGATAAACTGTTTTTAAACTGAAGGTGAGGCGATGGTATTTAGGACTGGACAAGGATGGAGAGGGAAGGGGAAGGAATGGAGATAGCGGATGTGGGCGGGACGTAGAAGTAAGAAGGGAGGGGGAGTGTGTTGTAGTGGAGGCTTGGCGCCAAACGATTGTGGCGAGAGTGCCAGAGGATGTATGCTCGCTCAATAGCAAAGCAGCAGCAGCAGCAGCAGCATTGAAGAGCGCAGGTCAGCTAGTGAAAATGATGTTGTCCCACCAACCAACCCCTATCTACCCCCATGGCAATTTGCTGGATTTCGTCCTGTGTCGAAAAAGACTTCTACTATGCTTTATCAAATGCATTGATGTTTGCTTCTTATTACCTTATCATGTTTTCATCGTACGTTTCCATCGTTGGACTTCATCCAATTGTGTATTCTTAGACTTACACTTCATTGAAAAAGGGCAGCTTAGATGTTTTTGCTGAACAACATGTTGTAATTGGGAGGGGCGGGTGCGTCGAGGAGCGGAAGTTTAAGCGTGTTTTATTTATTTTCCTTGCACACACGTTTCAGACAAAAACAACATATAGAACGATAACAAGCAGACTGCTTATGGACACGTTCTAAAAATGATAAGCAATGCAAATTCCGATTACAAAATATGGCGAAGGGGTTCCACTGTAGTGTATTGTGCAAAACTTCTGTGGGCCCATCATGATCTCATGTGAAATTTCATTATTTCTCTCCCCCCCCCCCCCCCCCCCATCTATATTTTCTCTCACCATCCCACTCTGTGTCCTCCTCTCCCTCTCCTTCAGATACATGTACCTCCTCTGCCTCATTCTTTGCTGCAGCATTTTCTTGTTGTTTCTCTGGTGTCTCTCTTCTCTCCCCTTCCTTGGAATCACCACTGTCGCTTATCTGCAGCGTGTGTTTCAACTGGTCAGCACAGCCAGTGGCATCTGTTGAACTGTCTTTATCTCCTCTGCCGTCATCCATGGTTTGGTTCTGCTATGTATCTGAGGACACGTCTGTCAAATGCAGAACATTGGTGTGACTGTGTCCGTGGATGGTGTGTGTGTTCAGAAACAAATTCGACCACATGTGATTTATGATGTTATTTCACTTTTCACTTGCTTCTGTCTTTCCCATATTAGCATCATTTCTCTTGTCTCTCTCTCCCCTACACACACACATACATACAAACAATTACACATGCGCACACAGAAAGACAGACACACACTCACAAAGACAGACAGACAGACAGACAGACACACACCCACACCCACTCTAGCTGTTTTATTTCTAAGTTGAAAAACAGGAAGCGCTGGCACTAGCTGTATAATTTCACGACAAATACTATTAAGATCGTGATGAAGTCGGCTAAAAGGAGAATTTATTGTTAATCGCCAATGTTTACCCTACTTCAGTCTAACACTGATCAAATACACCGTTTTGAAACAATGACAGGACATACAATGATCAGTCATCCAAACACTACTTGTCTCCGAAAACCTCCGAAAAACCCATCTAGACTAACTAAATCTATCTTCAAAGTGAAGTGTTGGACATGCCTGTGAAAAGTAAGCCTGATTCAAAAGTAAATTTTAAGGGGCTTATTCAGTTATTGTCCGTCAGGTCTTAATTGCCTATATTGGACATGAATTGGTTTATACGATTCGAGTTTTACGCCCTCACGGCTTTTTGATGTTTGTGTGTATAGGTGGTATCAGCCTGATTCATGCTACATGCACCCTTATATTTGTGTTGAGAGCCGGATTATCGACGAAATCGATGCAACAATTTCAATGCAAGGGAGGTAGATCTAACTCTTGTTACTCGAAAGCACAAGTATTGATGACGTCATGTGATTAGTGCTTCCGCTCCTTCGTAAATCCTCGCACAAACACGAAAATAAAGCCATGAAGTGATGAACTGTGAAAGTTGCAAATATAAGTCATGATTGCAAACAATTATGTAACAAAAAACGATCTAAGGACGAATTTTCTTATTTCTGATGAGGTTTTCGGAGGTTTTCCGGGTTTTCGGGGTTTTTTTTGAGACAAGGTAGTACTGTAGTACCGCTCTTGGGTCAAAGACAAAGAGAACTTGTCAAACAATGAACATGTTTCTTAACATATCACATAATTATGTCTTTTGCAACGTTAAGGTCAGAATTGTTACTGTTTGTTGGATTAACAGCAGACAACCATTCAACCATTTATCTTATCTCGTCAAGAAGTTGAAAGAAACATACATCACTTCAAATTGTTCAATACTATTAATATTATCTACAGTCTATGAATCTGCTGCTGATGGCATAACATTGCCATTGGCATGTCATTCGTACATGTAAATTTCGTTTAGATTCCCAGTAAAATTAATTCTTTCCCTGCAGAAAAGAGGGTATCTAGTTCAACAAAGATGTTACGGTAGCAATAAACCCACAGGTTGACCAGCAGATCCTGTCAAACTTACCCTCCGAACAAGTTACGGGTTGCCACAACTTTCGAAACAAAGCGGAAGTTTATGCAGGTGCTTCTGCAAGGGAAATAACTCTCGTTACTCTGCATGTTTAGCGCAGTTGAGTTGATGATTACTCTTTCACGCTTTTGTAGCAATCCACATTGAAACTTTGGCGGAATGATTGAGATGAGTTTTTTCTTTCTTTTTTTTTCTCTTTTTCCTGTTTTTGTTTGTTGCTTGCCTGTTTGTTTTATTGTTTATTTTCATTCTAAGGACAAAAAATAAGAGAGAGAGAGAGAGAGAGAGAGAGAGAATGAGAGAAAAAAGCCATAAAAGATTAAAAAAAATACATCAATGTAATAAAATGCACAAATTAATGTTTACCTAAAAATATGAGAAAAAAAATCAACTGTGATTATCTGTTGTTTGTTTGCTTATTTGTAGGACACTATTTTGTTGGTTTGTTTTTTTGCTGTTGTGAATGTCAACAATTAAACCACACTGAAACTTTTGCCGGCAGGTTTAAATTAAAAAAAAAACCACTTTTATCTATCCATTTATTTTTTTTATTATCTGTTTTAATTGTTTCTTGCTTGCCTGTTTGTTTTCATGCACATTCAAATTGGATGAAGCTATTCTTTAAAAAAGTCAATCCAGCTTCTAAAAGGTGGCAAATAATCAGCCAGTGCTAAAGGGCCCACACTTGACTAATGAGCTGTGATTGTCCAAGGGTAGCCTTTGTCAGCCTGAGGACTCCATCAGTGACACCATTTACTATGGCGTTCTTAGCAGAAGAAAGTATCAATAAGAATTGACTGTTGTATGCTTGATTGACTGAGATTAAAAAGGGAAAAGAGAAAAGGAGAATGAGTGGGGAAAGGATAGAGTGACACAGAGAAAGAGAAACGTGTAATGCAAGGACACTACAGGAACGTTTTCATATCAGTAAGAAGGAAAAAGTACAGTTATATTCTTCAAACATACTTTTATTTTCATTAAAAAAAAAAGAGTAATTTTGAAACATCATTTGATCTTGAAATTATTTTACTGGCTCATAAACATTTTTTTTTTAAACATACAGACAAATTACAGACAATAAAAAAAAAACCAGAAGGTCTTCATTTTTAAAAAAAAAAAAGTATATTTCAAATCCACCCTATTTTGAACACAACCTGGTGCACATGAATTTGTTTTCTCACACAACCTCTTGCTGAAGCAACTTAACAGTTCATAAGAATATGATAAATGTACAACAGCATTATTCTAGCAAACCAACAAGTCAGTGTACAAAAGCTGACAATAACTTAAGCAACAACAGAGCACCATATTAGCAGCAGCTAGTACATATACTGTACTTGCTCAAACTACTCAAATGAACAGTTAATCACAGATTATTTACAAATAATTTGTTATAGTTCCACTCAGCAAGATTTTGTTTTAGATTCAAAGGAAAGGACACTACCAGTACACAGAACACCACTTTCACAGTAACGCATTATTTTGTGAAAAAATACTCTCATGCACAATAACAGTTCATCACAGAATAATAATAATTGTCATAATAATAATAAAGATAGCTTATATAGCGCCGCTTCACAGATTTAACTATGCTCTTAGCGCTGTACATCGAGATATAACAATTTCAATAATATAAATACAAAGATGATATTATCATAATACACATTTACAAATATCACTCACGTGCATACATCCTCGTGCACACCACGCGCATACACACTCCCACTCATTGTCACCGGTTTTCTCGTTAGGATTTTGTTTCTGGATGCACTCGCACTTTTAACGACTGGCAGGTATTCTCACACACACACACGCACGAACGCACACACATACACACACACACACACTCTCTCTCTCTCTCTCTCTCTCTCTCTCTCTCTCTCTCTCTCTCTCTCTCTCTCTCTCCTCTTTCCCTTTTCCTTTCTTCACCTTTTATCAAAATGTCATGTATGTAGAAATCGATGTCAACATCAGATCATGAAAAGTAGGGCTATGCAGTGGAAACCCCATATTAAGACACCCCCCTCTTAAAATCAGGGTTTCACTGTACTTCACAACACTCCAGCTTTCATTCAGATATCCATGCACAGCATGTACAAGTCAGAACTGAGCAACTGTAATGTCTGCTGCTTACATTCACATCAACACACCTTGCCAGCAAAGTGTGATACATGGGTCTTTGGTTTTGTTACTTGGAAATATGATAGTGCATAGAGGGACAATATTGCTTCAAAAGGGACAATTTGGAGGGATGGGCAACAATCAAAAGTGTGAGAAAAGTTTTGAAATAGTGCTGGACCAGAGCTGTATTTGTTCATGAAGAGGGGGTGTGGGGTGCGGGTAGCAGGCATAAGTACATACAGGTTCAAAAAGCAACTCAAAGTGACTGAAGTTTCAGAGAAATTGTAGGGCTGGGGGAGCAGAGGTCGGGATATAAGCTAGCACTTGGTTCGCATGGGTTGGGGTTAGGTAGGAACGAATTGTCATACATCAACAGAAAGAAGAGGCATTTTAGATACATAAACTGATTGAAAAGGTTCAAAGATTGTGTGGAAAAGATAAAGGGGTCCAATCAGAGCTACTAAGGAGATAGAGATGTTTCTTCTGATTTTTTCTATTACTATTAGTTTCTTTCTTCTTCTTTTTTTTTTTAGGAAAGGACAGGCCTCCGACTGTCTGATCTGCTTCCGTCAACCGGCAGATCAGAGAAAGCTTGTGATGCTTCTGCTGGGTTTCCAACGCCATCTGCAAAAGAATGGGTGCAGAGTGTTATCATCATGAAAGTAGATAAGTGCCTCTTTAGCCTACAAACTCTGTCCCCCACACACAGCTTCAATCTCTTAACGCTTCTCAAAAACAATTCTTTTGCCTCTCCTCTTCCGTCACACACCAAACATTAGTAGTTTTCTTTATTCCTTATGCCCGTTCTCCGTTTTAAAGTAATGCTTATTTGCTGTTTGTCTTGCAAACACTCTAGAGCTCTAGTTGCCTTTTCATCTGGACAGCTGCTTGCTCAGTTGCCTGTCTGTTTGATCGTCTCTTCTTCCGCCTTCTCCAGGTTAACCCCCTCCCGGATCCCCCCTCCCAAGTCCACCCCCCCCCCCCCCATCCCCAAAATCAACCCCTATCTGCTTTAATTTGTTCTCCCCTTCTCCTATCTCTCTCTTTCTATCTCCCTCCCCCGCTCTCTCAGTCTCTCTTTTTTTTCTCCTCCCCTTTCTCTTTCTCTCTCTCTCTCTATCTATCTCTCTCTCTCTCTCACTATCTCTCTCCCTTTCTCTTTCTCTCTCTGTCTCTCTCTCTCACTCTCTCTTTCTCTCTCTCTCACTCTCTCTCTCTCTCTCTCTCTCTCTCTCTCTCTCTCTCTCGCTCACAGTTATACACATTCTCAAGCATTCTTCCACTCACCTATAGCAAAGTGTGCAGAGTCGCCCTGCTGACTTGTTTCTTCTACCGGCTTTCTTGGTCTGGTGTTCTCGTCCTGTGGGGCTGGTGTGTACTGACTGGAGCACGTCCTCACAAGGGCGATGGCGATGAGGGTGGTACAGATGATGGCGATGGAACCAATGACGATGGCGGCGATCCACCCGGGGTGGAGAAGGGGGGAGGAACTGTCTGATGCACCTCCCGTTTGTTCAGCCACCAGAGAGTTCGTTTTGTGGTTGTATGCAACTTGTTGTGGGGTCTGCTTGGCAAGGTATACTGGAAAGAGAAAGCGATACTCATTTCAGGTGGTGTCTATCATCTCCTGTGCTTGTTCCAGTGATTTGTTGCCTTCAGAGTGGAAGTTTTTCGATAAAAAGTATGTTGCATTAGTGGTAGACTACAATATGATTAAACTCATCAAAAGGACCGTTTACACATGAGTTGGTGGAACAAGAAGATAGCAAATCTTGTTTTGTTGCAAAAACAAACAAACAGTCTCGGATGACTAAAACACACACACACACAAATAATAAAAGTTGAAAACAAACGCAGAAATGCTCAAAGTAAGAACAAAAGACAGAAAGGAAAAAGACAGAAAGGAAAAAGATAGAAATGAAATCATGACAGAAATCATTACAGAAATCTTTTATGAAAGACTGAATTAATGAAAAATGTCAACAAATATGCCTTACCACTGCATTTTTCTTCGCATTCGTCTGTAGTTCCTTTGTACTCATGGTCTGTACAGATGACAGAACAGTGACTGCATTCGCCGACGTTTTCATCGTAAAATTTGTCTTCCGCTTCCACACATTTCATGGTCTCTTGGTATTCTGAAAAGTAATACAAAAAAATATTATTCTTTCATAAAGCTGGACAGATTCGTATAATACAGGAGCTTGTATCAAAGTGCCTAACCAGGGCTAGTCATAAAGCTTCAGTACTACCCGTGGAACTACTCTCTTCACTGGCATAACCTTTTTTAAAATTATTTTTTTAAGGACGTGCCTACCATCCCATCCCCTCCACCACTCTCTCTCTCTTTCTCTCGCTCTCTCTCTCTCTCTCTCTCTCTCTCTCTCTCTCTCTCTCTCTCTCTCTCTCTCTTTCGCTGTGTGTGTGTGTGTGTGTGGGGGGGGGGGGGGTACCGTTGTGTGCCGGTGTGGGTGTGTCAGTGCGTGCCATGTCTGTGTCTTCGTCCAGCTTACTCAATCAGCGATCAACGGCACAGCCGGAAAGGCCCTAGCCTGACTATCACCATATAAGGTAGTGTAAGTATTAAGCGAATCTGTGTCAGGGTGGGCTCTTAGACGAGTGAAAATAACCCAAAACATTGTAGCTGTTACGGCCGTTTGGGCATTGCATATCTAAATCGCTCACACCCGCCCGACGTACCCCCAGCCAATGATATCTGATATCAGTATATCGGGTATATATGACGGACACGTAACACACCCCGATTGGCTGTAGTCTCTGTTACGTCAATGGTGGATTTGCGTGAAGAAAAACAACTACAACAACAAAACGAGAGAAGAGAGGATCAGCTACGCCTACTTCTCCCCACGTTCTGCCTTGTGTTGACATGCTATTTTTAAAATCCTTTTCTTCTCACGTAAGCAAAAAAGAAAATTGAATAGACCCAGCACCAAGCAGCGCTGTTATGCTAACATTGCGCAAAGCCAAATCGTGACGACCCCCTAATCTGAGGTCAAGTCAACTGTGACGTCAATCGCGCACGTGACCTATTAGGGGAATCCCCGTCTCTGAATTGATTCCCTCCCGGCAAAAGCTGCGCATGCTCGTTCGTCTCTTCCGATATGCAGGATAATATGGTGCCGCAGCGTGTAAAATCTTAAATCTTAACCACTCCCTGTTTTCTTTTTTTTTCTTCTTTTTTCTTTAGAATAATTATATGGCTTAGTTTTCATTTTCTTTCTCCTCCGACCCCCACCCGGCAAAGCGTATCAGTTGACGGCTGAGATAACGTCTTCACCCCACCCCTCTTTTCACACCTTCGTTCTCAGTCGATCCGCCCTTGGCTACTGTATCTTCCTCTCTTTCAGGTCGACTTACTGCACCGTGGCCAAACAGGGGACTGAGTAAGGGTAGGGTGGGTGGTAGCGGGGAGGTAGAAAGCGAGAGAGACTGGGGAGAGAGAGAGAGGGGGGGAGAGAGAGAGAGAGAGACAGAAAGTGTGTGTGTGGGTGGGTGGGGGGGCTTCAAATGCCTATACGATCCAGCAGTATTTGCATACTCTCTCTCTCTCTCTCTCTCTCTCTCTCTCTCTCTCTCTCTCTCTCTCTCTCTCTCTCTCTCTCTCTCTCTCTCTCTCTCTCTCTCTCTCCCACCCACACACACACACTCTCTCTCTCTCTCTCGCTTTCTGTAATCAGTCAAACACTGTACATGAGGAAGACGTGGAACTTGCGAAGAAAATGCGAAAAAGTGTTTGTGGGTTATCGTCCCTAGTTACATGCTGGCGGCGAAAACAAAATGGCGGATCGCGTAGGTACCGATCGCGTGCGAGGTGGTGGTAAATTGTGCTCGGCTTTTTGTTGCAAGAACGCCCGTTACAAACAGAGCTGCTTCGGGAACACTTTCCACAAGTTCCCTAAAGAAGAAAAAAGGTGGGTTGTGCAGTGATTATTTCATCAGGTTTACCTTCTTCAGAATGAGAATGCAATGGCTCGAGTCAACTCACTCAGTAGACTACAGCGTCAGCGAGTACTCAACTGTGATCGAGTGTGAGTCAGCAGTCAGTACAAAACAACCCGTGGGCATATTTGCCGAATACTTTATCAAACCTTGCTTACGGGAAAACTACAGTACAAAAGTACATCACTCATCCGTTTTGCGTTCAGGCAGAGCGTTAGATTTAGACTGAAGATCTGATTTAGCTTTTTTTGTCTTTCCTTTTTGCTTAGTTTAACAATAACATTGTTGTTTTTATTGTCAAACTAGGTGCAGAATATGGATGCAATTCACAAGCGAGAGGACTTTGAAAAGCTGCAGCCAGCTGATGTTCAAGGTCTCAAGCTTTGTACTGATCACTTTGAGGCCAACCAGTAAAACAATCCTGCAGAGAGGATCACTTGTGTGGAATGCTGTCCCGACATTGTTTGCAGTGCCCAATCCACCACCGAAGGTTATTTATTTATTGGTTTTAGGTTTTTGCAAACCAAAGAAGCACACTATTAAATGCAGGTTGAGTAATGACAAGTTTGAGGCAGATAAGAATTGAAAAAAACAGCATTGTTCCCATCAAATAATGCCTGTTTGCATTTAGCGCAAAAAAATTATAAGGCCAACAAAAAAAAGTTACTTATTTTGGATCGACGTCTTGATTATGATGATATGATGAACTTATTTTGCAAAAAAACAGCCCCAAATGGCAAAAAAAAAGTATAGCGTCGGCGTCAACAACAAAAAAGTTGTATGTTTCTGGTCACCTGACCCTACCTATGTTTTCCCGACGACCCTAGACTTTTTTTTTTGCATTTTCAAAAATAAAAGGGGTATTCGAAAATCAATTGTTTTCCTGTTTTTCAACAAAATAAGTTAAAAAGATGGTTTAAAAAAAAAAGTTTAGAAAAAAAATCTGCACCTTTAGTCATGTTAGGCCACAAAAAAGTCTGTTTAAGGTAACATAGGCCCCCCAAAAATAGCGTCGGTAGGTCGGCTTTTTATTTTTGTATTTTAGCCATCTGAATATTTTAATTTTATTTTTTAATGCCCCCAAAAAGTCTAGGGCCGGTGGGAAAAAAATAGGGTCGGTCCGGATACCGTAAACAGATTATTTTTTGTTTTGCCTTACCAGAAACATACACTTTTTTGTGTGGCCTAAGACCAATGCCATGAAATTGGGAGAATTGTTTCATTGTGACTGGGTGTTGGTTGTGAGTTTGTCAGTTAAAGAGCTGTGCATTTGCAGGTTGCTAGTGGGAGGAAGCCACCATCGCAAAGGGTAGCTACAAATGAAGCCAGCACCGACCTGTCTCCTGATGCACAAATTGTTCAACCAGGTAAGAGATTTTTAACCATGTAGAACACCCTGACATCAAAAAATGTTTAAACCCATCCATTACATAGTTGATAATTGCTGTATAGGGTGACGGGCGCTGTGGCGGGGTGGTAAGACGTCGGTCTATTAACTCGGAAGGTCGAGGGTTCGAATCCCGGTCGCGGCCGCCTGGTGGGTTAAGTGCGGAGATGTTTCCGATCTCCCAGGTCAACTTATGTGCAGACCTGCTAGTGACTTATCCCCCTTCATGTGTACACGCAAGCACAAGACCAAGTACGCACGAAAAAGATCCTGTAATCCATGTCAGAGTTCGGTGGGTTTTAGAAACACAAAAATACCCCGCATGCTTCCTCCGAAAGCGGCGTATGGCTGCCTAAATGGCGGGGTAAAAACGGTCATACACGTAAAATTCCACTTGTGCAAAAAAAATGAGTGCACGTGGGAGTTTCAGCCCACGAACGCAGAAGAAGAAGAAGAAGAAGAAGCTGTATAGGGCAGATGCATGGATGGATGAAATTGTACCTGTAGTTCCCACACGTAAAGATGGGAAACATATCCTGTTAGAGGCATGGTGTAACAAGAAACAATTAAGTGGCTCTATTCCCATCTCCCCCCCCCCCCATTCCCCGTCGCGATATAAGCTTCGTGGTTGAAAACGACGTTAAACACCAAATAAAGAAAGAAAGAAAGAGGCATGGTGTGTGAGGAGTTTACCTGATACTGTTGTCCTAATCAATCAATCAATCAATCAATATGAAGCTTATATAGCGCGTATTCCGTGGGTACAGTTCTATTGGCCTCACCCATTCAGTACCAAACAAGGTCAATTCCATCATTGTTCCACATCGTATCCATAGTTGCTAATACACTTCATTTCTGGCCTGCCTTCCTACTCTATTGTTTATTTTCATTTTGTGATTTAATTACACGTTTTAATTTCTTCCAGGTTGTAACTTGTTATGGTTATGTTATTTTATGTGTGTTTTGTGTGTGTGTTTTCTTTTTTAGATGACATTCAGGCGATCCTGGAGGACATAGGATGTAAAGCATCAAAGTCGTCATCCTCCCCATCCCCTCGTGAAGCGGAACTTCGGCAGAAGGTCAACAAACTGAGGAGCAAGGTTTTCCGATTAGAAAAGAAAACGATGGAACCCCGTGTAAAACGAGCGAGTAAATTAGCCAAGCCTCCCAAGAAAGACTTTGTAATAGAACAGTTGTCTCATATATTATCAGGCGAGGCGAGCTATTTTGCCATTTATGCCTGTTACATATTTACCGTTTATCTGCTGCTGTGTCCAATCCTGGCAGAGACGGGAACGCATGTTACCAAGGAGCCGAAGGAGAGTCAATGAGATGAGAGAATGTGATTAACAATTGCCAACTCTCTCCGTACAAAGAGGGTCCAAAATTGTATCAAAATACAGATGGTAGGGAATTCAAAATAAAAAAAGACAATAGACAAAACATGTACTTCGGCTCATAGAGCCTTCTTTAATTTTTGACTCATTAAGTCCATGCTCCGAGAGTCCTTTTTTTAATTTTGAATTGCCTACCATCTATATTTTTATACATTTTCAAAAAGATTCAAGTCACCTTCCGTTATTCTTGAACTTGGCTATCCCAGCCTTACCTCAACATTCGATATTCCTGTGATATTTTTGACGTAAAATCAATTTTTATTGTTAAACTCTTCGGCAAGAGGATTGGTCCAAGCAAACAAATAATAAACTTGTTTACAAAAACTGTATACATGTATTTTGTTAATACCCCAAAAATTGTATAGTATATACAAGATTTTTACTGATAATTATTTCCGATCAATTGCCTATGGTTTTATTTACCTAAAAGATTCAAACGTCACACCTATGACTCATGGCTATTTTTAAGGGGGGAGTAGCATCCCTGGTGTGTTGTTTGTGATACATGTACCTTTTGGTCTGTTCACAGTAACATAGGCACACAAAAAGAGGGTCGGTAGGTCGGCTTTTCTTAATTTTTTTTTATAACCATCTTTTTAAATTATTTTGCAAAAAAACAGGAACAAAATTGATTTTTTTTCTTTCTTTTTCTCCAAATGCCAAAAAAAAAAGTCTAGGGTTGGCGGGGAAAAAATAGGGTTGGTCGGGATACCGTAAACAGACTATTTTGCTTTTTTGCCTAAGCAATGACTAACAAACTTTCTTTAGGGTCTGACATTGTATATACTATACAATTTTTGGGGTATTAACTAAATACATGTATACAGTTTTTGATTCCTTTTATACTTTTTCACAAATTAGCCCCCCCCCCCCCCCCCTTTTTTTTGTAGTCTGCCCTGGGGGCGGGAGGTCTCCTAATTTCGGTTTCTAGGGTCACCTTATGCTTCCCCATGAGCTGAGAACTTAATTAAAATGGGCCTCGATTTTTTTATTTGTATTTTGTAATTGTGCCTTTGTCCAGTCACATGATTTCACTTTGTACTTAAAAACTTGGCACTGTCATCATTTATTGCTATTTATTGTTCAGTTGTTCAGTATTTATTGCTATTGGGCATCAGTTGTTCAGTTGCCCTCTTTCGAATGAGCCATGCATGCATTATGGATGTGTTTAGCGAATTGGGATATCCAAAGCAATGTAAAAGAAGAAACAATGTGAAGCAAACATATAGCACCAAATAAAATAACCGAATCAGAATGGAAACTTCTTCAGTGTATGTGTGTGTGTGTGTGTGTGTGTGTGTGTTTGCTGTTTTAAATACCGAAAATGTGAAAATAAAGCAAGTCACAGCATGAGAAAGATCGACTGTACTAGTCATGACAAAGCAGGAGACAGCCTGATCAGCATGTAGAAAAGGGGAATAACTCGTATTTAGCCATTCTCATTTCTAAGCATGCCCAATGAGGAAGTTATCCTTCTTCCCATTGTAGTTTCTTTGACTCAGTGTACTGAGGCTCAATTGATATTGCCGGTGAACATGAACAGGGTCTATCTCCTGATTCGATAAAATAATCTTTTCGTCTTCAGCATCAATATAATCGTAGCCATCATCATCATCATCATCATCATCATCATCATCATTGTCGTCGTCGACGTCGTCATCATCATTATAGTCGTCATCATCAGTCATCATCATCGGCGTCGTCCCGTCAGCTTAGGTCGTTATCAATACTGAACGTCTCGGCCACACACACACACACACA